>NC_138771.1:60947396-61284896 GCF_965119305.1 Pelophylax lessonae | reverse complement strand
TGTTATAAATAAATGGGATTGCCTCTCAGTGATTCAGAAACTATTTGTGTACACCCATTGGACAAACCCATCCCTCCCGAGTTTGGTCATTAATAAAGAGGCACAAGGAAGGCATGCAGAGAACACTGTGTGGAAAAAATTGTGTCAAAATTGCGGGGGGATATTAGGCATGGCTTAAAAGGCCATGGTTGATGGGGAAATTTTATATTTAATATTTCCTTATTAACCACTTGCCGACTGCCTAACTCAGATCTACGTCGGCAGTCAGTCCCTCACAGGCAAAGCGACGTAGGTCTACGTCGCTAGCCTGTGAGGGTCTAGGGAGCGAGCGCGCGCCCCCGGAGGCGCGCTCCCGCGCGGTCACGCACCCCCCCGCGCGTGTGACCAGCGGACCCGATGTCCGCCGGTCACTCGGCGATCGGCGGGGAGAGGGAGAAAGTCAGGCGGCTTGTGTAAACAAGCTGCCTGTCATTCTCCCCGGTGTATGAAGGATGATCAGACGGTTCTAGATCACTCTTCATACATCTGAAGCCACAGCCAATCACAGTAGAAAGCATGCCCCTAGGGACACACACAGCCCCTCCCTCTCAAATAAAGTTAACCCCTTCACTACCAGTGTATTTTTACAGTAACAGTGCATATGTATAGCACTGATTACTGTAGAAATGTCACTGGTAACTCCAAAAGTGTCAAAAATGTCAGTCAAGGGTCCGATCTGTCCGCCGCAATGTCGCAGTACCGCAAAAAAAATCGCAGATCGCCGCCATTACGCGTTAAAAAAAAAAACGACAAAAATGACAAAAATCTTTCCCTTTGTTAGTAAACGCGATAACTTTTGCGCAAACCAATCAAAACACACTTTTTGCGATTTTTTTTTACCAAACATAGGTAGCATAAAACAAATTGGCCGGAAATTTAAAAAAATTTTGATTTTTACATTTTTTTTGGGGGAATTTCATATAAAAAATGTGAAAAATATTGCTATTTTTGCAAAATTGACACTCTTTTTTTGTTTATAGCGCGTGATCAAAAAATCGCACAGGTGATCAAATACCACCAAAAGAAAGCTCTGTTTGTGGGAAAAAAAGGACGCCAAATTAGTTTAGGTACAGCGTCGCACGATTGTCCGTTAAAATCACGCAGTGCCGAATCGCAAAATACCCCCTGGTCAGGAAGGGGGTAAAATCTTCCGGGGCTTAAGTGGTTAAAGAAAATGTAAACCCAACATTTCATATTCCTGATTAGTGCCTGCTGTACCATGTACTTGTATGAGAAATATTATATTCTCTGTATTGCTTCCTTTGTGTGAAATCCCTGGTGTTTCCAGACCCTCTGTTTTCCTATTAAAATTGACCACACTAAGCAGAAGAGCTCAACATAGTCAGTTCTCTAGCTGTGCTGGGAACTCAGTGAACTCAGTGTACTCTTCTCCAATTATCAGACCCCCCTGCATAGCCATTCACTGGGAAGATCGGTATACTACTGCTTCTCCTCCCCCCAGCTCTATTGCAGCTGTAAACAGAGAGAATATGGTCACTTATAAAAAGAAAGGGGGAACAAAAGGTATTTATAATATATTTTTATTGCTATACACAAATGTTTTGCCTTCTGATTTAAATTGAATAGGTTGTTTTACAAGGTGTGGGTTTACAATCACTTTAAAATTTCACAATATCTAAGAAAGAAATCCCCTAATATCCTGGTTACCTTAGCTGACTTCATATCAAAGAAATATCATTGCAAACTGACCAAGTCCTTAAAAGGTCATATTGTTGCTTGCAAAGGGAGTTAGCCAGGAGTTGGATATTTCCTTACATTCAAGTCCTATATATACACTACAGCTAAAATGTGAAATAATTATCTCAGCCCAGAGCTGCCATCATGCATCTGATTCTGATCTTCTGTGCCATGTCATATAAAATGGAGAGACCCATGGCAGAAACAGCATCTTTAGTTAAGCATTCTTGTTATATTTTCCAATATATTACATTTGTTATTTGTATCTGTCATTGCTTAATCAAATGTTAAACCAAATGTGATCACTCTTTGCACACATTGAATACAACCCCAAAAAGCTGACCATTTTAGGCATACCGGTCACCAGATAAGAAAAAAGAAAAGAAAGGAATCTTAAAAAAGAAGCGTAACGCAGCCACCACATGTAAGAATTGGTAAGCTACGATATAATAAATGTTTGCTTTTGGGTTTAATACCACTCTAAAGCACAAACCTAAATGCTGCAAATACAATATACATAAAGAGCTAACACTTTTTCTGAGCCCATTTTGAAGTAGGAGTAAACTCCCATGGACGAAGTAAGGCTTACTTGTGCACATTGGATGTGGGTTTCCCCAGATCTAATTCGCATGACTGGAGATTGTGACTGGTTCCCAATGGAGCCAGTTCACACATCTCCTGGATGGCTGCGGAGAGGATAGCACAGGGGTCCTGTGCATCTTTGGCTCAGTTTCAGGTCCGAAATTTAGGCAAAATATTTTGGACTGATTCATCCCTAAAACAGATAACAGGGTGGCACCGGACCCCTACTGTCAACTACGTCCGTATTTATAGAGTGTACAGTATGTACCTATACAGAGGTTACTATGTCCTTAATAGCACATAGAGTACAGCAGTAAGGATATGTATCATAGGGACCCTTATACTGCTGGTCAGTGGGAGGAAAAAATGCCCCAATGCAGTTGTGTGGGAGAAGAGTCTGAAGTCAGTGGGGGAGGGGGATGCCTTGCAGTCAGTGGCACCTGCTAAGAAAAAAATGCCCTGGGATAAGAGAGAGAAAAATATACCCAATGCTGGTGGTCAATGGGAAAAAAAATGTCCTGTAGACGGTAGCTATTGGGAAGAAAGAAACTCCCAGACCTGGTAGTCCGTAGGAAGAAAAAAAATGTGCCCACCTGAGGAGTAAGGGGGAACAATAGCACTTAGCGGGGAATATAATGGAACCATAGTGCCCAGCGGGGGTGAAGAGGAACAATAGTGCCCAAATGGGGGTGGAAAAGGTACAATTTGCCTGGGGTGAAGGGATGAGAACAATAGTGCCCAGTTTGGGGGGGAGAGGGAACAATAGTCAAGCAGGGGGGAGGCAGGAACAATAGTCCCTGAGTGGAAACTATATTGCAAAGCGGAGGAAGGCGGATAACAATAGTACACAGTGGGGAGGGGGTAAGCAATAGTGCCAAGCAGGGGATGAGGAAGAACAACAGTGACCAGTGGGGGGTGGGGCGCTTAGACCCGATGCATGAGGCGTTTGGAGCACAGGTTATCAGTGTTTTTTTAAGTGTATATGGATCTAAATTTATTCCAGTGGCCATAATAAATTAATATTCAGGCCAGCGAAATGCATTTACACTGAACGCAATACACGCATATAGGTGCATACGTACGCACATTCACGCACATACATACGCAACATTAGAGGCATTTTTTCTGCCAATTTATAGTAGAAAACCTCCAACATATTTGGAGCTTTACCATGTGCATAAGGACTTAGACCTGCAAGAGCAAGAGGAGTGGCTTTACAGGTGTGACATTTTTTTGTTTATTTAATTTTTTTATTTAACCACTTCCCGACTTACTGCGGCAGGGTGCCTCTCCTGCGCAAACCGACGTAGATCTACATTGGTCGCACGCGGGAAGCTAGGCAGCAGGGAAGCTGATGCGCAGGTCAGGTGGCTCCGATTGCCATCTGACACCCGAGATCGCTCCCCGCAGAGAGATAAGGACGGTCGGCTGTTGTAAACACAGCTGACCGTCCTTCTCCCTGGGATGGTCATAGAGCTCATGTGATCCTTCTAGATAGGATCACATGTCTCTATGGTCATCTCAGAAGCCACGCTCCCCCACAGTTAGAATCACTCCCCTAGGCTCACATTTAACCCCTTGATCACCTATACTGTTAACCCCTTCCCTGCCAGTGTCATTATTACAGTAACAGTGCATATTTTTAGCACTGATTACTGTAGTATTGTCACTGGTACCCCCAAAAGTTTCAGAAATGTCAGTTAGGGGTCCGATCTGTCCGCTGCAATGTTGCAGTCCTGCAAAAAATTGCAGATCGACGCCATTACTTGTAAAAAAACAAAAAAAAAAAACAATAAAAATGACATAAATCTTTTCCGTAGTTAGTAGACGCGATAACTTTTGCGCAAACCAATCAAAATACGCTTATTGCAATTTTTTTTTTTACCAAAAATATGTAGAAGAAAACAACTTGGCCTAAAATGTTAAAAAATTTTGATTTTTAAATTTTTTTTTTTTTTTGAAAATGTCATATAGCAGAATGCGAATATTTTTTTTAATCAAAATTGTCGCTCTTTTTTTGTTTATAGCGCAAAAAATAAAAATCGCACAGGTGATCAAATACCACAAAAAAAAGCTCTATTTGTGGGTGAAAAAGGACATCAATTTTATTTGGGTCTTAAAGTGCTTAAAATCTCTGCAATGTTTTTTTCTCAACAAAAGGGGAGTAATGCTTTAAGCATCTAATCTGATTGGCTGCTATCAGTATTAAAAAGAAATTTCTTTTAGCATATTTATGAATACTATGGGGTTGATTTATTAAAAGCAAATAGCCTGCACCCTGCACTTATTTACCCCAAAGCTTAGTAAATGTGGTGATGTTTCACTTTGTAAAGAATACCCAATCAAATGCAAGGAAAATTAAAAAAAAAAAACAGCATTTTGCTTGCAAATGATTGGATGATGGTAATCAGCAGAGCTTCACCACATTCACTAAGCTCTGGGAAAATATAGTTTAACTGCACTTGCAAAGTGTACAGTCTATTTGTCTCAACTCAACCCCTATATGCCCATGCACATGGCCTACTGTAAGATGCAGCATATATTCAAATGCTAGGGTGCTATCAATATGTATTTTATTTGTACACACCTTTTAGGATGACACAGCACATATGGCTTTAAGATAGAAAATGCCACCTGGACTATGATTAACTACTGGATTAAAAGGCTGCTTATGTCTTTATATTTAGGGTCATTAGGTATGAACTCCTGCTGTGCCTTCTACAAAGATTTAATAAGAGAAGACAGCTCTAGATTTGCCTCTTCTGTTATTTATGATTATGAAGCAGTACTCCTAGATGGTGGCAGTGTAATGTAGTTCACAGCCAAAGTATGTCACTCTCTAGGTTGCAGAAGTGCAGAAAAAGAAAAATTAAAAAAAAAAAAAAATACTTAAAGTTAACAGAACAATCGTGGAGCATGCACTGCGCAGTTCCTGTTCAGGTTTCCGTTGGTGAAAGAATAGTCATGTGATATAATTTAGGATGGAAGCCAGTAGATTGTCAACAACTATCTGGAATGTAGGAATAGTAAAAGTTCATAGGAGAATCATAAGAATCGACCCTTAGTTATTAAAAAGTTTACCAATCCTTAAAGGATAAGTTCACCTTTTGTAACATGTTGCATGTTACACCCATATGTAACAGGATGTAACATGTAACATGTTACGAATGGACCGACCCCTGCACCTCCCTGATCCCTGCTGTGGGTTCTTACACCACCCCCCACCCCCCCTGCTTGCTGTCACAATTTTAAAAAAACTTGGCCGAGTGGGGCTCCGCCCGCCTGGCTGCGTCACTCGGGCTTTGTGCTTCAACCACTTCCGCACTGCTCACTAGAGCTCTACTGCGGCAAAGTGGCTCGATACCCCTCACTAGGCGGCGCGCGCGGAGGCTCGCTCCTGCTGTATTCAGTCACAGCGGGAGTCGGGCCTGGGGAGGAGTGGCGGCGATCGCCGCTGCTCTTCCCCGATCGTCTGGGAATCGAGTGTGGAGATCCGCCCACTTGTGTAAACACAAGTGGGCGGATCTCCTAAGTGACAGGCAGGGTCAGATTGCAGGGTTCAGCATAGCTGAACCTGCGATCTGTCCTTGTGTCACATAGTCCCCTCCCCCCACACACGTCAGTAAGCACCAGGCATACATTAACCCCTTGATCGCCAATAAAAATTAACCCCTTCCCTGCCAGTGTCATTTTTACAGTAACAGTGCATATTTATAGCACTGATTACTGTGGTAATGTCACTGGTACCCCCAAAAGTGTCAAAAATGTCAGTCTAGGGTCCGGTCTGTCCGCTGCAATGTCGCAGTCATGCAAAAAAAAACGCAGATCGCCGCCATTACTCGTTTAAAAAAAAAACACCAAAAATGACATAAATCTTTCTCTTAGTTAGTAAATGCAATAACTTTTGCGCAAACCAATCATAGGTAACAGAAAGCAAATTGGCCAAAAATTTTAAAAAATTTAGATTTTTACATTTTTTTTTGGGGGGGGGGTTTCATATAAAAAAATATGAAGAATATTAATAGAAGAATAGAAGAATATGAAGAATGAAGAAAGAATATGAAGAATAGTAAAAATCGTACAGGTGATCAAATACCACCAAAAGAAATCTCTGTTTGGGGGAAGAAAGGATGTAAATTTCGTTTGGGTACAGCGTTGCACGACCACGCAATTGTCAGTTAAAGTCGCACAGTGCCGAATCGCAAAAAAGGTGGTAAAGTGGTTAAAAACGACAAGGTTCTTGCAGCCTTTGTGGCTGTTGGCTTGTAGTTTACAATGAACTATCATGGCGCTGTGGTAGTTCATTGAGTCTTCCTGTCAGATTGTATCTGCTTACCCGTATGGGATGTATGGGCACACAAATACACTGGCAGATCTGCTGGAGACCTGCATGGCACCATTAATCTGCTGATCATTGGTGCAATGCTTTACAGGCTTCAGAAAAAATAAATAAATGCACATTTACAATGTGACTTTATTTTTTTATTTTTTCCAAAAAATGAACGTATCCTTTGAATGTGGTGACTGCATCAGTTTTCTTTTTTTTAATCTTATTTTTTCATCTAAGAATCCAGCAAGTAACACATTCTCATAAGCTTGGTACACAGAATGAATTATCGGATAAATTATCGTCCGTTTTTTTTTTGCTTGCTAGTGTCCATGTCGAAAATGAAGAGGTTACTAAAATATGAAAATTCCCATATGTCTGAAAAAAAATTCAGAAGTGATGTAATGTATTGTACAGCATTTGTATTGTATTTTTGGACGTATGTACTGATTAAACAAAAATCATACGATCTGGTATCGAACGAGAAAAAATGTTGTGTTTGTTCCTTCAGATAATTTCGGAAGAAAGCTGTGTACTAACGATCACATTATCGTACGATCGCTTCAGAAGCGGTACTTTTTGTCTGATCATCAGATTGTGTGCCTTTAGGGTGACTCCTCTGCAGAGGGGGAACAATGGAGACACCACCTGACAGCAACATTGTCAATCTGGGGATAGACTAGTGCCAGAGGCGTAACTACAACCTTAAGGGCCCTGGTGCAAGAAACCATGAGGGCCCCCCCCCCTGACCCCATCTTGGGGCCCTTTTTCATGTTTTGCAGTTGTCTTGAGGCCCCCACATGGTGATGGAACGCCATGGCCCAGTCGCAAGTGTGACCTTTAAGACCTTGGTAGTTTCCCCGACTGACTTTGCTATTACTAGCGGGCATTTTGGAGGATGTAAGGGAGCACTCTGGAAGATATAAGGGGGCACTCTAAAATAGTACCTGCAGAGTGCCCCCTTACATCCTCCTGAGTGCCCCCTTGGGATCAGTGGCAGAGGGATGGTGAGGGGGATGGGATTGAGGGATGGGATCAGTGGCAGGGGGATGGTGGTGGAGGGATGCGATCAGAGGCTGAGGGATGGTGGGGAGGATTGGATGGCGGTGGAGGGATGGATTTAGTGGCAGAGGGATGGTGGGGGGGATCAGTGGCAGAGGGATGGAGGGAGGGATGGGATCAGTGGCAGAGGGATGGTGGGACGCATGAGATCAGTGGCAGAGGGATGGTGGGAGGGATGGGATCAGTGGCAGAGGGATGGTGGGAGGGATGGGATCAGTGGCAGAGATATGGTGGGGGGGAATGGGATGGTAGGAGGGATGGGATCAAGGGCAGAGGGATGGTGAAGGGGGAAGGATGGTGGGAGGGATGGGATCAGGGGCAGAGGGATGGGAACAGTGGCAGACTAATGGGATCACTAACACTTTTTAAGCAGTTACAGCAAAAGTTTTTTCTTTTTGGGATAAAGGATTTACATAAATCAATAAATGCCGACAATTGCTGACAGTGTTAAATGATTTATCTCAACCCTATAATGGCCAATTTTGCTGGACAGTTTGGTATGTTAGAGGTAGTTGGAAAATAACAGACTTACTGGTCTGATAACCAGTTGAAAAAAAAAGGGAAAATAAAATGTAAAAAAACAAATGTAGCCACCAAATATAAGAATTGGTAAACTACAATATAATATTTTTTTAATTTTGGGCTTAATACCGCCTTAATCTGTGCAAAATATAAATTTTCTTCTTTATAGTAGCCAATAAATATTTAAGTTTTTGGACTCCAGTCATTGTTTTCCTATGTAGGCTCGAATAAAACTGGTCATTATAGAGTAAAACAGTTATTTTTTGGACACACATTGGCAAGTGATGCCATTTGTCTCATGCTGTCCCGAGAGAGGAAAGTCTTGGCCCTGTGAGTTGGACAAATTTTCCATCCATTTGTTGTCTGTCTGTTTTGCTGAGATAACATTCACTCTATACAACCGTTGGTGTTGTGTTACAATTTCACTTCATGTATAAGCACCACTCGAAGAAGAGATGGAGATATATACCGATGTCTTAGTTGCTGTTCATTCTCAATATGCTGGCATGCTCTATTTTAGCCTTTCTCAACCAAGGTTCCCAAAGAGGTTGTTAGGGGTTTCTTTGAGCAATGAGCAGTTTCTGGCTCATAGATAAATAACCACTGACCCTAATATTATTTATTGTTTTTTCTATAGAGGCCATTTTTACCACTAACCACCATTGTAAGGAGCATTCTAACCCCAACCACCAGTAGAAGGAGCATTCTTACCCCTGTACACCAATGTAAGTAGCATTCTTACCCCTGAACACCAGCATAAGGAGTAGTACTCGTGACCACCAATGTGAGGAGCAGTCTTACCCCTGTACACCAATTTGAGGAGCAGTCTTACCCCTGAACACCAGTGTAAGGAGTAGTCTTACCCCTGAACACCAATGTAAAAATCGATCTTACACCTGAACACCAGCATTCTTTCCCCTGACCACCAATGGGAGGAGCAGTCTTACCCCTAAATACCAATATGAGGAGCAATCTTACCCCTGACCACCAATGTGAGAAGCAGTCTTACCCCTGAGGACCAGTGTAAGGAGCAGTCTTGCGCCTGACTACTAATGTAAGCAGCAATGACCACCAGGTGGCGCTATACTAATCACTAATTTAAAGGGCCACTTTATTGACCACCAATGTAAGGGGGCACTGATCAGTTTACCATGATTGTAAGCAGGCATTTCTCAACTGGCTGCCAGTGTTAAGGAACACTGCAGTTTTAATTTCCTGCATATTTCTGGACATTTCTATTATTCAGTTAATTTCATTATTTTTATTAAAAATTATTGTTTATAATAAACAGCCCTGGGCCCTACGCTATGATTGCCAATTTCCATTCTAATATTTATTCTTATATTACAGCTTAGTGTTATTGCTAATATAACATGAGCTAAATAGTGAGACCTAAAAATTATTTCAGAGGTTCCTCCATGGTAAATAAGTTGAGAGAGGCAGCTATAGACTGATTCATGTTTTGTATTTAACCAGTTCCTGCCCAGCCTATAGCAATTTGATGGTCGAATAGAACTTTCGTCTTTCTGTCTAATTGTGTTGTTAGCTGTGATTGATCACAGTGATCACATGGTTCAGACAGCGCTTATCACAGCCCAGCTGTATTATGTGATTAGCTGTGGCCAATCACAGCTAATCACAACAAAATAAACTGAATTAATCGATTTTAATCAGTAAAATGCTTGCTTTTAGCAATTAAATTTACTGCTATAAGCAATCATAAGCAATCTATAAGCAATCATAATGTGTAAAAAAAAAAAAAATCCTGATCACTTCCTCAGAGTAGTACAATGTTATTATGGTAACATATATTGCTCTGGTCACAGTGTTAAAAAAAATAGTAAAAACAAAAAATATATATATATATATATATATATATATATAATAAAAAAAATTAAATAAAAATCGTTAAAAATGTTTTTGTGTTTTCATAATGTTACCAGTCAGTGGCCCTAATCACCGCCACACCAGTTATATGATGGCGATGTACTGAACTGGTGATAGTATGTACAAAAATAACATAATTTTTTTTGCAATCCTTCATTTTCCAAAAAATTATGGCAAAAAGTTAAAACTTCAGAAAACTTGACATCCCTTTTACCAGATATCTTGGACTGTCTACTTTTCAAAAAGTAATTTGAGGGATATCCGTACTATCCTGGCATTTTCGGTTCTCAAGAAATGAGATAGGCCATCAGTAGTACATAAGGATTAATCAATTTTCATATACACTGCTCCAAAAAATTAAAGGAACACCTCTTAATCAGAGTATGTCAGGGAGTATACATACTGAAACATTTTTAGTTCTGTTTATAAAGTAATGAGTTTGGGTTAAATTATTCACTGTTAATAGCTTTGCTATGTGGAATAGTGTCAGTCTGACTTACTGTTCCTTATACTCAGCGTAGATAAGTATATGGTCTTCTTTTTCCTAAAAGATCCCATCTCCAAGAAATACAGAATTGTACCTAAAGCTGAACTCTAGCCTTCCATTCAGTCTTGCACAGTTGTACAGGCTTTTCTCCTGTACTGCAATTGCTTACCCTGATTTTACTGCACACAGTGAGCTTCTCACAATGTGAAATAGAAGTTACAGCAAGAAAAATAAAGCCTGCCTCATTTCCTGGCTAGAGGATATCCAGCATAATCCAGACATTGCCTCCTGAGCTTTACAGCCCCTGGCCTGTCCCTTTAATTCATTGGATTTCAGTTATTTTAATCATGGCGGCTGTAAAATGTTATAGTGAAAAAATCTATACTGTATGGCTAGCCTTAGAGTGCAGTTTTACTGGTAAGACTAGATCACAGGATCATAAAAGGTGTCACCTAGGGTTCTCACTCATGCAGGGTAAGGAGCTCCAGAACATGTGTCTTGTAGAGAGAAAACAAGGTTGTTGGTTTTCTTGAGGCATCGTTAGTCTTGAGCTTGGAGGCATTATACAGACTTAGAAGGAATGCATTCTCCAATCCAGTGTTAATTTTGGCAGCAAATTTCAATTTAGTTTTAGTCTTAGTCTTAGGACTAAAATGGCATTTTAGTTTTAGTCCTATTTTAGTCTTCTGCAAGTGTTTTAGTTTTAGTCCTATTTAGTCGACTAAAACTCCAGTATATTTTAGTCGACTAAAACGCCCTACATTTTAGTCGACTAAAACTCATTTTAGTCATCTATAATCAAATGGGTGTAGTTCAATTGTAATTTGTAATGCATTATTTAAGCATTTCTCTACAATTTCCAAACTCATTATATACTACTGCTGGTCCTGGAGTGAAAAATCTAATATGTTATTATTTATGCTTTGAGCATGCACCAGTGTTAATTTTTGGCAGCAAATTTCAATTTAGTTTTAGTTATAGTCTTTTGACTAAAATGCCATTTTAGTTTTAGTCGTATTTTAGTCTTAAGACTAAAATGCCATTTTAGTTTTAGTCGTATTTTAGTCATCTGAATTGTGTTAGTCGACGAAAACGTTTTAGTCGCTTTTAGTCGGCGAAATTAACACTGCTCCAATCATAGCAGGCTCTTAATTGGGTTGTGGACACACTCGTGGGTGCTAGATATTAACAGCCTCCCAGCCTAATCATGGCATATTCGGTGCTGGTGGTGTCAGGGACTGGGACATGTGGCTGCCAATTGCCTCAAGGATTGTGACCTGGAGAGGTGTATGTCACCATTTCCCAAGCCTGTTCTGACAATACACCTACAAACTAAGGCCGGAAGGTAAATATGACCTGTTACATCCGAAAGACACCTGGTGGAAGCATATTAGTCCCCAGAAGTCTTGACATATTGGTTCGTGCCAGTCTCATTTGACCATTCCATACTTGGCTACAACTGAATGGTAGTACTTTGTATACATGGCAATTCTAAAAGCTACCCTACTGCAGAGCTCTCAGTGAAGATGCCTAGTAGAACAGTAATGAGTAATGGGCGTAACAGTAATGGGCGTGGTTAAGAACTTGCCACGCAGTGTAATATAACTGGGCTATGATTTTTATCTTATATTTTTTACCCGTGAGGGGAAAAACAGGTAACCAAATCTTAAAATGTATAGGAAGGTTCCTGACAACTTCTTACTAGCATTTATGATTGAGGAGCCAGAAAAGCCTCATGCTGGAAATAATGGATAAACCAACGGCAAGGGAAGATTTTGGGACCTTACAGTTATGTAAAGGCAATTTTGCCATTTTGCAGTAAATCATGATTTTCTGTATCTTGTAAAGAAGGAACGGAAGACAATTTGTGGAGCTTCTTTTGGTTCTCCAGTACTACTCAAAGATAGTATTGAATCTGCCACATTAATATAGTGGGTGGTTATATAGGTGTAGACAGAACAAAAGAGACTTGAGCAGTTCATTTCAGGCTTGATATTTACAAATCTGTTGAGAATTACTGTAAATCATGGCATGAGTGTCAAAATAATGCACAACAATCACATTTTCGAAATCCACTGCTACCATTGCCTATAATCAATGTCTATTTTGCTATAGATCTAGTTGGGCCACTTTTGGAGTCTGTCAGAGGGCAACAGCACATATTTGTGGTCCTTGACTATGCTACCTGATATCCAGAAGGAATCTCTATCAGAAACACATCCATTAAGGTTAAACCAAACTAGTTATTCCACATTTTTCCTGTAAGTGTTTTTTCTAAGAAATTGGTCAACAAAGAACTGTGTTGATTGTTGAACATTACTCACCTGTGGACCTCAGTAATGCACCCCCAGACTGATGGGCTATTGGAACGTTCAATAGAACCCTCAGAGGTATGCTATAATTAAGTGGTTGACAATGATGGAAGAAACAAGCTTTTTTGTTTAATGAAGATCAATAGAAAGAAATTTATGGGAAAATGATTTAAAATGCATTCAAGCTGCTGCCCCCTATCACAACTACCATGGTTGGGGGAGTCTGTAAGGTTTGTTATGGGAACCCAAATTAATTGCCAAATACATACATAAATATATATTAAAATATATATAAATTGGAATATATATAATACAGTGACTTCACTATATTAGCAAATATTTTAGAATAAAGTGACATGTGCTAGAAACTTAACCACTTAAGGACCGCCAGCCGCAGATTTACTGCGGCAGGCTGGCCCTCCTGCGCGAAATGACGTAGCTCTACGTGGGTTGCGCACTGCCGCCAGCGCGCTCCCGCTCCCATTTGGCAGAGGGGACTTGTTGTACAGGGTCGGCGGCTCCGTTTGCAGCTGGGCACCCGCGATCGTTCCCCGCTGAGAGAGAAGGACAGTCAGCTATTGTAAACACAGCTGACTGGTCTTCTTTCTGGAATGATCAAAGAGCGCTAACAGGTCTCTTTGATCACTTCAAAAATGCCCAACCCCCATACAGTTAGAAACACGCCCCTAGGCTCACATTTAACCCCTTATGTGCACCCCACAGCACCCAAGGGTCAGTGACAGAGGGGGCATTGATAGCAAAAAATTCACGTACACTTTCAGACATATGAGAAAAACAGCCCGGGTCCTGAAGCATGCGGGTGTCACATCTCCACACACCCGGAGGAGCCACTCTCACGGCTTCCTCGATGGAGAGTGTCACCCCCGCATGGTCAGACCAAGAGATAGTCCCAATCTCTGAAGAGGATGCCTTGCTCAGTAGGAACCTATCAAGCAAAAACATATCCAGTCTAGAGTAAGAAGTATGTCTTGGGGAGAAGAACGAGTAGTCCCTCTCTGTGGCGTGTTGACACCGCTAAACATCAAACAGTTGTTCAGTATGTAAAAGATTCCCCAGTCCCGGTTGGCGGCCCCGGGGGGAAGCCGAAGAGTCCAACCCGGGGTCGGCAACGAGGTTAAAGTCCCCACACAACAAAAGATGACCCCGCTGAACTTTGTATACTTGCTTGAGTAATTTGCGCATGAAGCGAAGTTGGTGGGAGTTCGGAGCATAAACATTAACGATGGTCAATGGTAGGTCATTAATGTCACACACAGCAATGATGAAACGACTATCTGCCAGATGGCTGGGGCAGTGGATGGACGTGGATTGAGCTGCTTCAGCTGCTGCGGCTGCTGCTGCGATCCGGGGTGCGCCGCTATTTTGTTGTAGACCGGCGCTCTGTGATATCCAGAAACCGGACAGCTTGTTCAGCTGTTCCGACCCCTTTTTGCGGCTGGCCATCACGGCGATCAGCTACTGACTCTGCTGGTGCGTCGGGGTGTCGGTGCCGGGCGAGGAGGCTCTGCTATTGCTGCGTGTCCAGGGTGGCCTCACGGAGCGGGACTAGAAAGCGTCCATCTTCTCCGCCGGAAACCACGCCCTCCCCACATTTAACCCCTTGATCACCCACTGTGTGAACCCCTTCCCAGCCAGTGTCATTATTACAGTAACAGTGCATATTTTTAGCACTGATTACTGTAGTAATGTCATTGGTCCCCCCCAAAAGTGTCAAAAATGTCAGTTAGGGGTCAGATCTGTCCGCCGCATTGTCGCAGTCCCGCAAAAAATCGCAGATCGCCGCCATTACTAGTAAAAAAAAAAACAAAAAAACAATATAAATGACATAAATCTTTCCCGTAGTTAGTAGACGCGATAACTTTTGTGCAAACCAATCATAATACGCTTATTGCGATTTTTTTTTTACCAAAATATGTAGCAGAAAACAAACTGGCCTAAAATGTTAAAAAATTTTGATTTTTACATTTTTTTGGGAATGTTATATAGCAGAAAGTAAAAAATATTGTTTTGTGTTTTTTTTTTTCAGAATTGTCACTCTTTTTTTGTTTATAGCGCAAAAAATAAAAATCACAGAGGTGATCAAATACCACCAAAAAGGAAAGCTCTATTTGTAGGAAAAAAAAGACATACATTTTATTTAGGTACAGCATCGCACGACCGCGCAATTGTCCATTAAACTAACTCAGTGCCGAATCGCAAAAAATAGCCTGGTCATTAAGGGGGCAAATCCTTCTGGTCCAGCAGTGGTTAACAAAATCAAAATCAGTCCATAAAAAATTATCCAAAATTAATAGCGAGACCATAAATTGACATGTGCCTTTAAGAGTTCCTTATCCCGTGACAATAAAACTTTATAGAGGTGATTGGTGGTGTCCACTCGTGCTCCCCCTTTTCCTCCTCACTCACCAGAGATTCTCCCCTGTTTAAGGGCAAGCTAATATTCACAGGACTGTGTGGCTGTACACAATCTCAAAATGCTCTCCACTCCTCCAGCCAGTTTGTATGCTTCCAGATCTCTCACATGCAGAGACATAAAATGAAGCAAGTCACATAATGTAAATCCGTATGTGAACTTTAATTAAAATATGCCAAATTTCCACATAGATTTTTCAGCAGAAACCATGAACATTTAAAATCAGGAAGTTCCGGGATGCTAATGCGTTCCACGGACCCGAAACCGGAAGTGACACACTCACGCTGCAAGCTCCTCCCTATGCATTTCGTCACATTGACATCATCACGGAGCTGCGCCATGTTGCTGCACCTCCGGACTTATATATACACCCATATCCCAGCAACCCAAGGACATGTGACCAGGAATCGTAACCTTTTATTAGTGTGGGTTTTTCTTTGTCCTTTATTTACTGCCTTTGTAAACTTTATTTTGGTCCTATGCTCCAGGGGGTGTCAGGGAACATTTAACATAAAACATTTTTAAAGGAATATAAGAAACTGGCTGTACTATCACAAAATTAAAATACACGCTTCAATATTGTGTATCTAACTAAAAAAAGCTATAAATAAAAAAAAACACTTAAAAAAAAAGTAAAGATGTAAAGAAAGATGAAAGGGAAATATTAATGGAGTGTTATCGGAGTAAAAAATAAGAGTGGAAAATAGAGAAAAAAATTGAGAAAAAATAGATGATTATACCGAATCTAATAAATAAATTGGAATAAAATTTTGAAAGAATAAAAACAAATAGAAATAAACATGATGTAAATATAAAAAGGGATTAGTTGAAAATAATTTTTTTTTTTTTTTAAATACTGATCAAATATGCTACTGGGAGTGTAATGTTAATATTATGGGGACTTATCCTTTAGGCCTGGGTCCTGTTAGTATGCCCCTTTATTATTGCCCCTTACTCAAACATTTGTTTAGTTTGAAACAGTTTAGATCTATATCTATATTAAGACCTTCAGGTTTAAGAGTATTCAAAAAATAAATCCATTTTGTGAAACTTTAATGCTTTTGTTATCCCCCCTCCAGTGTCCTTTTATCTTATCAATTCCGAAAAAGTAATCTGCGAGGGGTCTTTGGTGCCTTTCCCTAAAGTGTCTTGTAGCTATGTTTAGTGAAGCCTTTTTTATTATTGTTAATTCACGTATCCTGATATACAGTGGTCTAGTGGTTCTACCCACAAATTGGAGTTGGCAAGGGCATTCTATAACATATGTCACATGTGAACTGGTACATGTAATCAGTTATTTTATTTTGTATTCTTTGCCTGTAGCCGTAGATTTAAATGATTCTTGTTTTTTATATTGTTTTTTACTAACTTTACATGGAAGACATTTGTTACATCTGTGGAAGCCTTTTAAATTGTCAAAAAGTTTGATTGTTTTTGGTGGGTCCAGTGCATTGTGGACAAGCCTGCTCCAAAGTGTGGGGGCCCTTCTGTATACAAATTTTGGCTTTATTGGCAGTAATTTTCCTAATATTTTATCTGATTTTAGAATGGGCAAATATTTTTTCATAATGCTTTCTACCTACCTATATTGTCTATTAAACCCTGTGATGAAAGCTAGTGATGGGACGAACACCTCCCTGTTCGGTTCGCACCAGAATATCTCGAATAGTGGAAAAGTTCTAGCGAACATGCAAACTCTATTAAAGTCTATAGGACATAAACATGAAAAATCAAAAGTCCTCATTTGAAAGGCTTATATGCAAGTTATTGCCATAAAAAGCATATGGGGACCCGGGTACTGCCCTGGGGGGACATGTATCAATGCAAATTTTTTTTTTTAAACAATAATTTTTACAGGAGCAGTGATTTTAATAATGCTTAAAGTGAAACAATAAAGATTAAAAATTCCTTTAAATATCATGCCTGGGGGGGTCCCCTTGGTGTGCCTGTAAAGTGGTGCATCCCTACGATGTATGTAGCCAGCTGCAGCAATACTGACATTTCTAAAGGAAAAAATGTAATTTAAAGTTGCTCGCGCCTGTAATGTATTGTCAGCTCCCGGCAATACAGATAAAAAAAAACATGACAAAAAATGGCGTAGGTCTCCCCCCCCCCAGTCCATACCAGGCCGTATGCCCCCAAAAAAAAAAAAACAGCGTGGGGTCCCCCTCTAAATCCATACCAGATCCTTATCCGAGCATGCAGCCTGAAAGGCAAGGACGGGGGGGGGGGGACTAGAGAGTGCCTCCCTCCTGAACCATACCAGGCCGTTTGCCCTTAACATAGGGAGGGTTTCTTTTTGGGTGCCCCCCAAAGCACCTTGTCCCCATGTTGATGGGAAAAAGGGCCTCTTCCAGACAACCCTGGGCTGTGGTTGTGGGGGTCTGTGGGTGGGGGGCTTATCAGAATCTGGAAGCCCCCTTTAACAAGGGGGGTCCCCAGATCCCGCCCCCCATGTGAATGGGTATCAGGTAACGTATTTGGGTGGCCCGCCCCTTGCCTCTAAAACAGTCTGTCAAAGCTGAAGTGCGGCATACGGGGGGGACACCTCAGAAGAGGCGGAAGCGTTTTTGAAATTTTTCTATTTTTCGGGTCGGCAGGTGGCGTGATTGATGATGGATTTACATCGAGGGACACTATTTTTTTTTCTTTTTAATAAAGGACAAAACTGTTTTCCGTGGTTTTTCCTTTTTTTTACACTTTTTTAGTGAATGGGTAGGGGCGGGCCACTGTTAGAAATCATGGGGCCCCATACAGCCCACCTGACGGGGCCCCCTTCAACCAAACTCTTGACCCCACCCATGGCCCCACCCTTGACCCCAAAACAAAATGCAGGTTTGTTGCGGTTTTAACAGGGCAGCCATCAGAAATGTTGGGGCCCCTTACACAGCTTTAGGACTGGGCCCCCCGGTGCTTGACCACCAATCTTCCCCATGGCCCGCCCACTGGCCGTCCCACCAAATCTGCCCACTGCCCATATTACCAAGTCCTTCAGTGCACCCACTTTTATTTTAGCACTCTTACAACTTAATATATGGAAATGAAAAGTGCATTACAAGTCATCAGTGCTTTCAATATTTAACAGTAAGACTACATTTACACTAGTCCGACTTGGACCGCGACTTGTCAGCCTGACAAGTCTTGGTCCGTCACGCTCCCATTGTGCGGTACAGGAGCCGTTCTAATAGGAGCGACACAAGTCGCTCCGACTTAGAAAAAGGTTCCTGTACTACTTCGGGGCGACCTGGAGAGACTTGTATAGATATTCATTTAATGAAGTCCGTGCAAGTCGTGCCAAAGTCGCGGTGCACGCGACTTCACAGGTCGCCCCGAAAGTCGTGCCGCTGCAGTGTGAACCGAGACTTAGGGAATACAACCCTCCCTTATCTTAGATATTTCCTCTTTCATACATGAATCAAACAATATAACAACTCTTGATTGACTAAAGCACAATACCTTTATTCTCCTTAGAAATTCAATTTAACAGGCATGAAACAAACACTATTAAAAACCAAAAAACCCAACCATCAGGTCCCTACATTTTATAAACAATCCTGTATTCTTTCTATATATTCTTTATGCATATTTGCATGAATAGTGAGAATGTAGTGACTAGCGTACAGGTGTAATGTTCCGGTACCTCTGGTACCCTTGTCTCCATATTTCTCCTCTCCTAATTGCGTCCCATCTTGTGTAACAAAGGACGCATATACCTTTAAGACCGGATGACATAATTGCCGAGCGCCGATATGAGCGGCTATTTCAATCGCCGGTTTGCTCTCACTCATCGCTCGTTCAAACCCACATGTTCATCGCACCTACGCCTGAGAAGTCGGAGCTGCTGACATACCTCCCTTGCTGAACTGAAGCCGGAAACCTCGCTGGTGATCCGTATCTCGCTACGGGATCACCCCTCTCCAATGGACACTGTTATTCCTAAACCTATCTAAGTGATAAGTACCCCGCAGGGGATTCTTGCTAACCAATCTCCTACTGTCATCTACTGCAATTACCAAGACTATTTGTATCTATCTATTCACTATCATCTGCATAGACTGTTAGCTCTTGGGACTACCTTCAACTATCCTTGCACTAGGTTACTCTGTCTAAGTATACTCCATCTGTGTCCTCTTACCATCTGCACTATACTTGACATCAGAACCTATCTGCTTTACCATCACCTG
Organism: Pelophylax lessonae; assembly: GCF_965119305.1. Lineage (NCBI taxonomy): Eukaryota > Metazoa > Chordata > Amphibia > Anura > Ranidae > Pelophylax > Pelophylax lessonae. The sequence goes on along the minus strand of NC_138771.1, from coordinate 61,265,362 downwards.
CAACTCTCCTAATACTACTTCTAGTGCTCACCATACAATAGCCTGTCTCTCATCTATATATCCTCATATACTCTATCCCTCCATTAAACATCTATTAATATATATATATAGTATATAACAGGCTGTACACGGTGATGAAGTCCTGAGAGTTGGATATGTTGTTCAACAGATTCTCTACAAGGCTACTGAGTGCAATAATTCTGCAGCTGTAAATCCATCCACAAACAAAAACGCATGAACGTTACAGATTGAACGAGCCTTTAAAAAAAATATGGATTCAGCAGAATTATCCACTCATGTACTACAATTAAAACAGCAAGTAGATGCATTGATCCTTGCGCTTACAGAGGTAAAAAATGACAATCAAACCTTGAGACAGCAGCTTGGCCGTCTCACACAGCCTCCTGCTGCTCAGCCCCGTGAGCCTAAGATAAACCCTCCTATAGTGTTTTCTGGTGATCGGAGCAAATTCCGTGAATTTAAAAACGCATGTCGATTGTTTTTTTTGTTAAAACCTCTAATCTACACCACTGACCAAATTAAGGTTTGTACCATCATCTCCTATTTAACGGGTGAACCCCGGGCCTGGGCAGATGCTCTCTTTGAAAAGGATGATCCACTCCTTAATTCTTATCCCTTATTTCTAGCACAACTTGCTACTTTATATGAAGACCCCAACAAGCAGAGTACCGCTGACACCCAATTACGGGCCTTAAAACAAGGAAGGAGACCTGTTGAAGATTTCGTGGCGAATTTTAAAAGATGGTCCCCTGATTCAGGGTGGAACGACACATCTTTGCGAACGCAGTTTAGACTCGGCCTATCTGAGGCCGTTAAAGACGAGCTCGCCCGAGCGGATTTACCTGGCACTCTAGAGGGACTGATACAGACCAGTATCAATATTGACAGACGACTACGAGAAAGAAAGGCTGAGAAGATGAGCTCACCATTTTCCAGTCCTTCTCGGATGTTGCCTGCTGACCCTACTCCTATGGAAGTAGGAATGATACGTCCACCTCTGACCCTTTCTGAACGTGCCAGGAGGAAAACCGAACATCTTTGCATGTACTGCGCATCCCCGAATCATTTGGTAAACGACTGTCCTCTTGTCCGCAGAAAAGAGGGTGAGTGTTCAAATGTCTTGCTAGGGGGACTCACAATTTCCTTTTCTAATCCTTATCTTTTTGTTCAATTAACATTGCAGTGGGACCAAACTAGGATCACCACCAAGGCTATGATTGACACAGGATCTTGTGGAAACTACATTGACATTTGTTTTGTCTCCCTTAATAAAATACCTATTGTTTCAAAACCCAAACCTGTCTCCGTTAGTTTTATTAACGGTACCCCTTTATCCTCTGGTCCTATCACCAGTCAGACACAGGCACTTCTTGTAACTGCTGACGAGTCTCATGTGGAGACCACCACCTTTGATGTATTAACTTCACCACATTTTCCAATCATTTTGGGACTTCCCTGGTTACACATACATCAACCAATCATCGATTGGAAAACAAGAACGTTAGCCTTCTCTTCTCACTATTGTGAGATGAGGTATAACCTCCCCACACATGATAGGATCCTGTCTGTACTGCCGGATGACATTATTCCTAAGCGTTATCAAGATTTATCGGAGGTTTTCCTTGAGAAAAACGCTCAAATGCTACCTCCCCATAGGGACTATGATTGTTGTATCGATCTGCTCCCTAATAGCAAGTTGCCTTACGGACATGTATATCCTCTCTCACAGGATGAACTCTCTCAGCTTAAGGAGTATCTGGATGAGAACTTGGCAAAAGGATTCATCCGACCTTCTACTTCCTCCACTGCTGCTGGGCTCTTCTTCGTCCGCAATAAGGACTCTAGCCTTAGGCCTATCATTGATTTCAGACAATTAAATGCCATCACAATAAAGGATCGTTATCCTTTACCTCTTATTCCTGAACTTATCGAACAGGTGCGTGGGGCTTCTTTCTTTTCAAAATTGGACCTAAAAGGGGCATACAATTTAATTCGAATCCGTAAAGGGGATGAATGGAAGACGGCATTCAGAACCAGATACGGACTGTTTGAGTACCTTGTAATGCCATTTGGGCTATGTAATGCTCCCGCAGCCTTCCAACGGTTTATAAATGAGATATTCCGAGACTTGCTTGATGTTTGTGTGGTAGTATATTTGGACAATATACTTATCTATTCTCATTCCTTACCTGAGCACATAAAACATGTGAGACTTGTGTTGTCAAGACTACTTGCACATAACTTATATGTTAAATCAAAGAAATGTTTGTTTCATAAAGAGGAAGTACTATTCCTAGGATATATTATATCTAAAAGTGGAATCAAAATGGACATGAGCAAAATATCCTGCATTCTGGATTGGCCTGTGCCAACCACTCGCAAAGCATTACAAAGGTTCCTAGGATTCTCTAATTACTACAGGAAATTCATTAAAAACTTCTCTGCGATTGTGAAACCTCTCACACAACTTACAAGCACGAAGAAACCATTTAATTGGACAAAAGAAGCAAATGGAGCATTCTCTCTGCTGAAATCAAGCTTTACTACTGCCCCCATACTATGCCATCCAGACCCATCCCTTCAATACATCTTGGAGGTAGATGCGTCTAATATGGCAGTAGGAGCAGTTCTCTCACAACGACCAACAAACACCTCACCTCTTCACCCAGTTGCTTTCTTTTCAAAGTCATTAAGTAGCCCCGAGGTGAACTACCCAGTAGGTGAGAAGGAGTTATTAGCCATAAAACTGGCATTAGAGAATTGGCGACATCTACTTGAGGGCACTCAATTGCCAATTCTGATATATACTGATCACAAAAACCTTCAATACCTTCAGACTAATAGAACTCTTTCCCACCGGCAGGTACGGAGGTCGTTACTCTTTCTGAGATTTAATTTTTTAGTAACTTACACCCCCGCAGACAAAAATAAAAAAGCGGATGCACTCTCACGACTAGCCGAGAAAGATTGCACTGAGGTTCCCTCAGTTCCTATAATACCACTTGAGCGTATTATCGGAGTCGTTCGCTCCCTGAAGGAGGAGATTTTGCACAGCATAGGGTTGGATTCACCTCCACCACAACTAATTACTGACACAGAAGGTTTCCTCTACTACAACGATAAATTATACATACCCCCTACTATGCGAACCAAGATCTTAGAATTGTCGCATGATGTACCTATGGCAGGACATATGGGTATGACTAAAACTCTCAATCTACTCACTAGGCAATTTTGGTGGCCAGACATGAAGACAACCGTAAAAAAGTTTGTTTCATCTTGTGATATCTGTGCAAGGTCTAAAATTGACAACACGAAACCATCAGGGTTACTTTGTAGTTTACCGATACCCCAGGTTCCGTGGGAAGTGGTATCCTTAGACTTCATAGTGGAACTACCACCTTCCAAAGGATTCAACACCATCTTGGTGTCAGTGGACCATCTGACCAAGATGGCACATTTCACTCCTATCCGAAAACTACCTTCATCCAAACAAACAGCGGAATAACTTGTGAAACATGTCTTTAAGTTACATGGTATTCCAAAAACACTGCTGTATGACCGTGGATCACAATTCATCTCAAAGTTTTGGCTAGCTCTATGTCAGATACTGCGAATAGAGCGTAACCTTACCTCTCCCTACCACCCTCAGACCAACGGACAGACAGAGAGAGTTAACCAGTGCATTGAACAGTACCTGCGTTGCTATACTCCGTATCTACAGGACGATTGGGCAGATCTCCTCCCGCTGGCGGAATTCGCCTATAACAACGCTACTCATAGCACTACTAAGCAAAGTCCGTTTTACCTGAATTATGGGTTTCATCCCACACTCCTTCCTCCACGTATCTTGCCATCAAGTAATCCAGTGGCATCTGATTATCTTGCCCAGATAAAGGATTCTCTGGGATTACTCAACAATACCATATCTCATGCTCATAGCCAACAAAAAAAGTACTACGACCTCCGTAGGAAACCCTCTCCCCAATATGCCATTGGGGATCTTGTTTGGCTTTCTACAAAAAATCTGAGACTAAAAATCCCTAGTAAAAAACTTGGACCTCTATTTCTGGGACCTTTTCCAATAGAGAAGCTTATTGGAAAAGCTGCAGTACAACTGACATTGCCAGTAGACCTCAAGATACATCCTGTCTTCCATGTGTCTCTACTGAAGCCCCATGTTCCTAACCAAGGAATAAGGCCTACTATCTCACCTCCACCTCCTGTACAAGTGGAAGGTGGAGAAGAATTTGAGATAAAAGAAATTTTGGATTCCCGTTTCAATAGAAGAAGACTCCAGTATCTTGTGCGATGGAAGAATTATGGGCCCCAAGATGACACCTGGCTGGATACCTCCGATATACATGCCCCTAGACTGATTCGCAATTTCCACTCGAAATATCCGGAAAAAACAGTTCTAGAGGCCTTCCGGAGCCGGCCTTTTCAATCGCCGGTTTGCTCTCACTCATCGCTCGTTCAAACCCACATGTTCATCGCACCTACGCCTGAGAAGTCGGAGCTGCTGACATACCTCCCTTGCTGAACTGAAGCCGGAAACCTCGCTGGTGATCCGTATCTCGCTACGGGATCACTCCTCTCCAATGGACACTGTTATTCCTAAACCTATCTAAGTGATAAGTACCCCGCAGGGGATTCTTGCTAACCAATCTCCTACTGTCATCTACTGCAATTACCAAGACTATTTGTATCTATCTATTCACTATCATCTGCATAGACTGTTAGCTCTTGGGACTACCTTCAACTATCCTTGCACTAGGTTACTCTGTCTAAGTATACTCCATCTGTGTCCTCTTACCATCTGCACTATACTTGACATCAGAACCTATCTGCTTTACCATCACCTGCAACTCTCCTAATACTACTTCTAGTGCTCACCATACAATAGCCTGTCTCTCATCTATATATCCTCATATACTCTATCCCTCCATTAAACATCTATACCCATTCACATGGAGGGGCCGAGATCTGGGGCCCCCTTGTTAAAAGGGGGCTTCCAGATTGCTATAAGCACCCCAAAGCACCCTCCCCATGTTGAGGGCAAGTGGTCTGGTATGGTTCAGAAGGGGGGTGCTCACTCGTCCCCCACCTACCCTGGCCTGCCAGGTTGCATGCTCAGATAAGGGTCTGGTATGGATTTTGGGGGGGACCACACACAGTTTTTTTATTTTTTTTATTTTAGCGTGGAGTTCCTATTAAATTCTATACCAGACCCAAAGGGCCTGGTAAAGATTTTGGGGGGACCCCATGCCATTTATTTTTTAATTCTGTCACAGGGTTCCCCTTAACCGCTTAAATACATGGGCAATTTCACCCCCTTCTTGCCTAGACCAATTTTCAGCTTTCAGTGGCATCTATTGGTCAGCTTGGCATTGCACTATTCACGAAACTATAAGTGACAGGGACACAAAACTTGGGGACCACCGAGAGGGGACCCAGTACTACAACATATCTATACATTTTAAAAGTAGGGCAAGCCTGTACACTACACTGACTGCACTAAGCTAACTTAAAACACTATCCACTAACTACCTGCCTAATCTCTATTGTAACATTGTAACACATTATACACCGCTGCCGTGAAAGCAGCAGCCTTATATAGTGTGGGGCGTGGACCACGATTTGCTAAAGGCACCCTGCCGATTCCTATCTGTCTGTTTAAAATAGGTTCAAGTTCAGAGTTTTCCATTTTCTTTGTAAATCTGTAGGTCCAGGTAATCTATACTTTGATGATTATAGCTTCCATTGAAAGAGATGCTGTATGCACATTCTGGTTGATTTCTTCGAATAGTTCTTGTAGTGATCTTTCTGTTCCCTTCTAAATGATTACGATATCATCTATATATCGTTTGTGATACATTAGATTTGGTCTCTTTATACTGTAAGTTTGTTCCTCTTCCCATTTATTTAAAAATATATTCGCTACGCTTGGGGCATACCTTGCTCCCATAGCCGCTCCTTTAGTCTGTACATAATGGTCTCCCTTGTACCAAAAATAGTTGCTATTCATTGCCATCTCTATGCCTTGCAAGATAACATTTATTTGTTCTTGTTTTAGATCTGTGTGTTTTTGTAATGCCCATTCCACACTGTCTAGTCCATCTTTTTGAACTATATTTGTGTACAATGAATTACCATCTATGGTAACTAGCAGTTCATTTTGCACCTTTTGTATATTTTTTAGATCTGATATGAGTTGCTTACCCTCAGGTATGACCTGCCTTTTGATACCAGGGGTTGGAGATATTTGTCCAAATATTCCCCTAATCTCGAAAGTAAAGAATTTAAACCACTAACGATTGGTCTTCCTGGGGGTTTCTTCTGATCCTTATGGACTTTTGGTACATGGTAAATTACAGGAGTTTTTGCTGCTACTGGGATCAGGTATTTGGCTTCTTTCTTGTTCAGAATGCCCTTTTCTTTTCCTGTCATAATATATTTTCTTAATTTCTTTTCATAATGTTTTTTTGGGTTGTTCCTAATTTTTTTTTTGTATGTGTCCTGCTTGCTTAGTAGATTATTCATCTCTGCTTCATATTCTTGTTTGTTCAGAATCACCAATCCTACTCCTTTATCCACGGGAAGAATGACCACTACTTTCTTCTTTTCTATTTCTTTAATGGTTTTCCATATATTTTCTTCGTCCCTTTTATTTTTAATTTTTTAATGTCCTCCTCCACCATTTTTTTTAAAAACTTCCAGGCTATCATTACTTGGATTGTTTGGATTAAAGGTGGAGTTGTTCTTTAAATTGGTATTTTTGAACACTGTGAGTTTGGGTTATTTGTTCCTTCTTGTTGAGAACAAAAAGCTTTTTTAAGTGGCGCTTCCTGATATATTTTTGTAGGTCTATATATACTTCAAATTTGTCTAGGTTCTTGACAGGAGTATATTTCAGACCTAAATCTAGGATTCACATTTCTTCCTTATTAAAATTAGCCTTACTAAAATTAAATATGCCAGTGCCTATTGTTTTCTTCTTTTTCTTTGCCCCGCCTTGTTTGCCTCTGGTCTGCTTCCTCTTTCCCATTCTTGGTGTCTGGGTGTCCGCAATGCCATTTCCCTGATTGTTCCTCCCTTGTTCCCTTTGATTGAGATAGGATGTTTGTACCATTGGCCGAGTATGTTGCCATCCATGATTCCTATAGGGACCCCACCCCTGATAGGGTTTGGGTAATCCATATCCTTCCCATCCCTGATAGGGTCTGGGTGGTCCATATCCTCCTCTGTTTCTTGGTGGTCTTCCTCTGTATCCCCTGGGTAAAAAATACTTCCTGTATTGGGGTTCCCTTTGTGATGCTGTTGGATATGTCTCCACATTCCTGAGTGGTGAGTACCTAATATAGATGTTAACACGTCCTCTAAGTGTTCTTGGGGTTGGGGGTGTATTGGTGCCATAACAGTGTTCTGGTCTGGGGCTATTATTCTTGTTAATCTGGTAGGTCCTGTTGTTCCTCATTGGGGTTCTTTCCCTATTTGTCCTAGGTGAAGGTCTGGATGTTCTTTGGTTGTGACTTCAGTACATTGTCCTTCTTCCTCCTCTCTTTCTTCTGAAGTCTCCCTAGAGTAAATTATCATAGAGATGTCTGTTACCTCTGTTCCTCCATATTCTTCATCTTCTTGCTATTTGTATTCCTGTTGGTTCTTGTAATTTAAAACATCCCTACAGAATTTTCTTTGTTTTTTCAGTTGGATTTCTTTATCATATTTCTGTATAGCCTCTTGGAGGTTTTTTTCTTTCTCCTTATACTCCCTGGAGTCTACATGTTAGTTGATCTTTTAGCTGTATGACTGCTGTTTCTATTTCCTTTAGTTTAAACTGTCTCCTTTTAACAATCAGCTGTAGAAGATCTGTTTCTTTTTGATTAAAGAATTTATACCATTCTTCCATAAGCCCTTTGTCATTCAGGCTATCATTAGGCGATATATCCCATCGTAACCTCCTAGGGGTCATTTTTTTCTGAAATACACATCTCTAATGTAGCTATGTCCCACCATACTCTTAACTGTTTTTCCATGTTGTGTTTTAACTGTTTGAACAATCCTTCCATATCCTGTTTGCTAACTACAGTTTATTGGTTAAATTCCTTTTAAAATGTTTATGTGTTATGTTAAATGTACTCTGACACCACCTGGAACATAGGACCAAATTAAGGTTTACAAAGAAAAAACGAAAAAAAAAAAGAAAAACCCATAATAGGAAAAGCTTAAGATTCTTGGTGAGATTAAGATTAAACATAAAGATGGCCGCTGATCACATGTCCTTGGATTGCTAGTATATGGGTGTATATATAAGTCCAGGGGTGCAGCGACATGGCACCCCTCCTGATGATGTCAGTGTGAGGAAACACGTAGGGCAGAGCTTGCAGCGTCAGTGCGTTACTTCCAATTCCGGGTCCCTGGAACGCATCGGCGTCCCGGAACTTCCCGATTTTAAATGCTCATGGTTTCTGCTTGTAATGTTCCGGTACCTTTGGTACCCTAAATTACACTTTCCACAAGTGTATGCGCCCTACCATTTACTTTTGGAAAGGTGCGCATACATCTTTAAGACTGGAGCTGTCATCACTCAGCGCCGGACTAGATGGCTATTTAAGGCGTCGGTTCTCACTCACATGTGTTCGTTCAAACACCCTTTTCTGGATGCTAACCTTGCTTGAAGCTTCCATGCTTGCAAGCTTACTTCGCTGACGGAACCTCGCTGCGCGGATCCCTGTATCCCGCTACTGGATCATCCGCCTCTCCTGAACCACCCTTCGGCTGTATCGCTAATAGTGCTAAGTACCCCGCAGGGGAATTCTCTATAAACTTATACTAAGCTTACACTATCTAGCTCTGCATAGTAGAGACTGTTTATCACATCTGCATAAACTAGATTGCTAGCTCTTGAGACTACTGCTACTTTTCTGCACTGGGTTGATCTCTTTTGAATGTCCACCTGCTATTCTATCATCTGCTATCATACAACATTGCTAAACCTTCCTGCATCCATCTGCTACTGTCTCACCTTCAAGTGTCTATCACCTACCACCTCCACTCAACCTATCCCTCAAACCTTCATCATTGTGTTACCACATGCATAAAGTCACTCTAAGAACCAGCTTGCTAATTGTGTGTATTTACTGGCTGAAATAAGACCTTCCACACATGATGAGTCATTGAGGTTGGGAATGGTATCTCAGCATATCTCTTACATGACTGCTGACGTGGAACTATTTCTGCAGCTGAAAATCCACACCATATAAAAACGCAGGAGCGTTACACTGCTGTAAATGTAAGTGTAAATTTGACATATTTTAATTAAGGTTCACATGTGGATTTACACTATGGGGCTTGTTTGATTTATGTCTCGGCATGTGAGGGATCTGGAAGCATACAAACTGGCTGGAGGAATGGAATACATCTGGAGATTGTGTACAGCCACTCAGTGCTGTGAATGCTGGTGAGAATCTCTGGTGAGTGAGGTGGAAAAGGGGGAGCATGAGTGGACACCACCAATCACCTCTATGAAGTTTTCTTGTCACTGGATAAGGAACTCTTAAAGGCACATGTCACTTTATGGACTCACTATTGATTTTGGATGATTTTTTTATGGACTGATTTTGGTTTTGATTTTGTTAAGTTTCTAGCACATGTTACCTTATTCATGAAAATATTTGCTGATATAGCAAAGTTACTTTATTATACATATTAAAATTGATATATATTTTAGCATATATATATATTTTAGCATATATTCATGTATGTATTTGGCAGTTAATTTGGGTTATACACAGTCCATTAAGGTACACATTCTACAAGCAGTGCCTCTTTCTTCCCATAACTAACTTTCTTGTTTAGCTAATGTTTTTGAAAATGGAAGCACCACTGTCCTCCACATTTTTTTCCCCAACTTTTGTATAGGAAACATCCCTGGGGATTCCGGAATATATGAAGCCACTGGCTTCCCTACCCTCCAGCGCGCCTCTCTCACCTTCCAGTAGCTTTGTGGCTAATCTCTGCACAACACCAGCCACTTGCCTGCCGATCTTTGCTAGAGATGACAAGACCTTCACAGGTGACAAGCTAATTTTCCCTCTATTACATGTGAGTGCAATATATATTTATTATTACTAAATTGCTGTTTCCAACTCATTACACTTAGATAGAGGCACCTTCTGCTTTTTTCTGCTCTCATATATTAGGTGAATTAAGGACCTACATAGGGGAGCTGCCTCTTCCCTATGAATGTTGACCCTTTAACTGTTTATTCCACTTTCATCCCCCACATCCACCCCGCTGCATTTGTGCTTAGGCTACAGCAGCGCCATTTTTTTTTTCCTACTGACTCCTGAATATAGACTGGGAAACATATAAGCAAGAGGGCACATCTCACAAAAGTGTAATTGAACACATTGATCAGATGCAGGGCATGATAGTGGCAGTCATACCCGTGGTTTGGGAACATATGCAGCAAGCCAAAGAGGTGAAGGCCAGAGTTTTTTACTGCTCTCCTAAAACCAGAACGTTTAACCCAAGAGTCTCAGTTTTAGTGCCCACTGTAGAGAGCACATTTCTGGCAAAGTGGCAGGACCAAATGAAAACAGAAAGAAAATCAGTAATGTCAACTTATATATACCAGCCCAGAAAAAAAAACCCTCTAATACCATGGTGATCAAATAAAACCCTGGAAAACGGAGAGGCTCTTTCAGCCAAAAGTGACCCTAAAGTATCACCAGTAAAAGATGTAGCAGAGGCTAGGATTAGAGTTGAGCGGACACCTGGATGTCCGTGTTCGGCGGGTTCGGCCGAACTTGAAAAAAAAGTCCGGGTCCGTGTCCCGGACTTTTTCCGAACTTTACCCAGACACCGAACCCCATTGAAGTCAATGGGGACCCAAACTTTCAGGCACTAAAATGGCTCTAAAACACCAATGGGAAGGGCTAGAGTGCTGCAAATGGCAGCAAAATGTAGTTAAGAGCATGGCAAGTGCTCTTAAAAAAAATTCCCCTTTAAATTAATTTTTTAATAGCAGATTAGAACAGCACTCTGTAGTAAAATATAGCTGAACGCTGCACACAACAGACTGATAAAAATAGATTTTTTTCTCCCTCCTCCTCCTCCTCCTCCTCCTCCTCCTCCTCCTCCTCCTCAGTGGGCTCAAGTGAGGGCAAAAAGATTGTTCACTGCACCACCCCCCCTGCCTAATCTCCAGCCTGGCCCTAATATGCTCAATAAGATCGTTCACTTCACCACCCCCCACACAGCAAAATCAATGTAGACTGACCCTGCCTAATCTCCAGCCTGGCCTTAAATGCTATAATAACTTTCCCTGCCTGCACTCCGACCTGTCCCTGCATTCTTTTCGGACACAATTTTTCACAGAATCACTGTCTGTCCCTAATCAGCAGCCAGCACGTATGATGTGTGCTCTGTCCCTAAACTACAGCAGAATGACGCGGCGCGCTGGGGCTCTCGAACTTATAAAGACATGGTCACATGCTTCGGATGGCCAATCACAGCTACTAATACATTAGTAGGCATGGCTGTGATGGCGCACACCAGTTAAACGCTTGTTGATTGGCTGTTGAAAGCCCGCCATTAAAAGTGCGCCATTACATACAAAACAGGAAATAAAATGACCGAACACTGATTTTAAACCCGAACATACAGTAAAGTTTTCGGGTCTGTGTTCGGGTAACAAAAATCCAATTATTCGGTACGAACATGAATAATACAGTCCGTGTTCGCTCAACACTAGTAAGGATGTCAGACACCCAGTATCAAGAGTTGAGAGAGTTTTTGGCAAAAAACTGAGAGATGTTTTCAGAATTACTTGGCCGAACTAACTAACCATAACATTGTGACTGAGCCTCAGTTAAGTTAAAACCTTATCAGATACCTGAAGCTCAGAGTAAAGCCATTTTAGAAGTGGTACAGAAAATGTTACCTTTAGGGTTATAGAAGGATTTAACATTGAGTGGTCAAGTTCAATATCATTCACCCATAAGCCATATTTTCTGCAATTACTTCAGGTAGCTAAATAAAATATTCAAATTAAAAGCTTATCACTTGCCCCAAGTGGATGAGTTTATTAGTAAAAGTAGCATGATAAAGCTATAAGAGATTATACATTTGTAGAGAATATGTTTTTCTTTTGCTTTTTGTCATGAACATTTTTCATAATTCTGCCAGGAGAAGGTTAACTTTAAATGCATAGCATTTACCAATACATCATCCACAAGTTAATTAAGGAAATGCAGATGCTCTAAGAAATATAATGTTAATGTAGGCTAAATATTTAAGTGGTGCACTTTTACAATGGTAAGGGAAGGGGTAAAATGTTAGACCTTGATTTTTGCTCACTGAACACCAGCCGATGTGTCTACATCCCAAGTTTTCACAGAGTCTCACTGATTCATTTAGACAAGATGTGAATATTTTAGCCTTCAAAAACATCTGAATGGGGTCCTGTGACGAAACGCTGTCACTGAGTGCCATACCCGTATGTGTCCACCCACTTGTCCAGTCATAGTGGATCCCACGGACTTGAACCGTAGACTTGGGGGGTGGTGATTTGTTTGGCATGGGCCACAAGCTTGCGGCACCATTTTTGTGACTGTTTTACATGTGTCTAGATGTTGCTGTGTTGTGTGCCTGTATTCTACATAGAGCAGTGTGTGTCTCTGTATATGCAGCTGTGGGTCATCAAAAGGGGGGGGGGCAGCAGCTCTATAGACAGTAAAGTATAATTAGGTGGTCTCCCCCTCCCCATTCCTTTTCCTGTCCTAGCAAAGCGTTGCCTGAGGGACACTACCAGCCCAGTTTAAACCAGCTGCTTTGTCCCTCCTCCATCTCCCATCAGGTTCTTGGGATTGAAACCCCTGTTGTATTGTGTTGGAGACCCTATGTAGGGGTCTGTGCCTTTAAAACCATGTGTGACAAAAATAAACGCCAGTCATTCCTGTTGTACCCTTCATCAAGTCTTGGCTGATGTTTGGGTAACCAAGGGCTCTGATCACTGATTTACTTTGGAGTTGGGAGACTTATAACGGATATACTAATTCGGAGTTTAGGGGATCTGTTACAGTCCCATGTCTGGCTGGCTGCTGCATAGTGTAGAAATCTTCTCTCCACTGCTGCTGGGTCCTCCCCACACAGCTGATCTTCCTGTGCTGCTGGGTCCTCCCCACACCGCTGATCTTCCGGTGCTGCTGGATCCTCCCCACACCACTGATCTTCCTGTGCTGCTGGGTCCTCCCCACACCGCTGATCTTCCGGCACTGCTGGGTCCTCCCACACCGCTGATCTTCGGGTGCTGTTGGGTCAAAATCAGCCACTGCAAGTGTGAATGAGTATGCTAATCACCCTCCCTTTCAGCTTGTCTCTTCCATTCATAGAATTAATTCTGTCATTCATCTGCCCATCCTCCATCAAAAGAATGCTTTGTGTTCTGAGAAAGATTAGTGGGAGTTTGATGAATGGAGAAGGTTGGAAAATGGCACAACACTTTCTAGTAACGGTAGAGGGTCTCATTTAAAAAATCCCAACAAACCACAGATGAGGAAAAGTGGGACAGAGGAATATATGTGTGCCACAATAACAGATATCAAAATACAATATTAGTAGTAATTTAGTACAATAAAATCCACTATAAAATTCACAACATGTTAACCACCCTCTCATAAAAGGGGTACATATATCTTCCACGATATACAGGAATAAGTAGATCAATGCATTTTGATTGACAGTAAGATTCCAAAGGATCCAAATTCTTGTCTCCTAAGTATCATGTGGTAGCTGACAAAAGACATATAACGTAAGAACACCAATAACATAATCAACCTTCAAAAAAAAGATCATAAAGTGCATATACATTCAATGTGAATAACGTCAACGACCTTGGAAATCCCAGAGGGAGGGGAAAAACCAACATAGAAATATATACTATACTATATATATATATACATATACATATATATACACATAAATATACATGTATATACACAGTCTATGTATATATGTCAGTGTGATCAAAAATTGTTTTAAATCCCGACTAATAAATATACCAAAAATTATAATAACGATGCGTCTGTGTAAATACATGAAATTACATAAATACAGTACTAAATAGGCAAACGTCATATATGATTGTCCCCTAGATGTTTGATACAACTCAGGGGCGTAACTACAGGGGTTGCAGGGGTTGCAATCGCTACCGAGCCCCATGCTCCAGGGGGCCCGGTAGCAAACCAGTGGGTGAACTTCTAGGATCTCAAAGGTCACACTTGCGACCGGGCCCTGGCATTTCACCACTGTGGGGAGGCCCCAAGATTGCAGGAAGGGGGCCCACTGCAGAACTTGTGAAAGGATCCTGATGCGGGACCATAATAAAAGGCCATGCAATGAGATTAAAGAGCCCCAGGATTAGTGGGAAGAGCCCCGGGCTTGAAGGGAAGGGCCCCGGCCAGGGGTCTGGAGGGCCCTTCATGGTTTCTTGCATCGGGGCCCTGAAGGTTCTAGTTACGCCTCTGATACAGCTCTTAAATTAATAAACATCTAAAAAGCCCCCCCCCCCCCCCAAAAAAAAAAATCCCTACATTTAAACATGATTCATAATGCCTAATCCTAATTCCAAAAATAATTACAAATACATATGATTCTGAAAGCTTAGTTCCAAATACATTTAACAGATGAGCCCAACCAATCCTTTAAGTACCCTAATACGTAGAGAATAATCAAAATGGAAAAGGTCCCTTTCATCACATAACTATATTCAACATTAACGCCTGTTATTGGCAGCAAGCCACACAATTAATAATGAGCACGAAAACAAAGTAATATGGAAGAATTGGGGAAACCAGATAAAATAAACTATTTAAAATGAGAAGGAAGAGTGTGAAAAAATACCCAAAGGGGACTAAATTTGTATGCTGGCAAGCACAGGGAAGAAGGAAGGTAGAAAGCCGCTTCTACTTCTGATTTGTCAGAGGCTTGTAAAAAGCTTTATGAATCAGGTGGGTGTTTGTAATAACTTTTAGAATATATAATAAGGTATTGAGAATCATGTTTCACTTGGGAAGTTTCTATCTTTCCTTTTTTAATTGAGATTTCACGGATGTTTACTTTCCGAGTATTTCTATCAATTTATATCAGTCAAATATAAAATTGTGTTTTTTTTTAAATCAAAACAGAAGATTAAAGCTGAACCCCAAAGAAAGTAAAAATCCTCCCTTGCAGTGGGATTGCCCCTGCACTGCAAGGTTTAAATTCTCATTTAGCTCAAGTTGCAGCAAAAAGATCTCCTACGTACAGGCGAGTCCCCGGAGGAAAAAGACACTGACCTCATTAACAACTAAGGTGATCTGTGTACATTGCAGGGATTTTAACAAACGTTGTTGCAGATTCCTACCTTTTGTTATTGTGAAGCAATAGCTGTTTGGTTTTCTGTGTCTATGTGCTCTGTATGGGAGTGGTTTTATAATTATCAATCAGCTGCTACACCTGCAGGGCTCTAACAAGGAAAGTGGCTGGGTCTGCATCCCTTTAGACGTGCTTTCCCATTGAGATTATCACACCAAAAATGACATTTTCGTTGTAGGGGATGCCTAAAATCTGATTTGTATCTTAGTGCAGACTTCTGGGAAAACCAGTGAGCCAATCACACAAGCAGGAAATTACATTTCTGGGGGGCATTCTATACACCATCTCTGCACAGAACACATCCAGGGAGCCATATTGCATTTCATTTTACAGAAAATTACAACGGCTGCAGATTGAGAAGGAAAGGTAATTTTTAATAACATTGAATTACAAGATCACTTGTGTCGTAATTGTATACTGTATGCAAAATTATTTTTTTGTTTTGCTTTTTTTTTTTTTCCTCCACGAAAGTGGAATTACCCTTTAAACCTTTCAATTCAGGGCAGCTCCACTGAAAGGAAGGATTTTTCCGTTCCCCAGAGATTGGCTTTAAGTCATTGGATTACTAGCAGGTTCTTGATTGGCCACCAGCAACAACCATGCTGGCCAGGGCACCCCCTTCCTCTTCATGAAACACAAATAGTTTGTGGGTTGCAAGCACACCCAATCATTAAGAGACTCCACCATTTTGGGCACTCACACACTCCCAGCTGGAGGCCCTTTCTCACAGGACATCTCAGAAGTTAAGCCCCGTACACAAACGTAGCGATCGTCGGCCGAACAATTGGCCGTCTTTTGTCCAGGGCTGTCGTGTCTGTTGAAAACTGCAAAAGACTGCACACGAATTTTGTCGGCCAACAACAGCCGACTGCAGAAGTGATGTCATGTGATGGTTAACTTTCCTTGTCTTTTTTCTTTTCTGAGCATGCCCAGTCTTGCTAATCTGCTGTCTGTCGGCCGAAATTTGTACTGACTGGCGAACAATCGGCCGTTCTGGTGACGGCCAACAAATATTTTAAAGTCTGCATGACAGATTCTGTTCGGCCGAAAATGCGCTGTCGGCTGTCGGAAGCATCATACTAACAAGCCTACAATCGGCCGATCGGTCGGCGGCCGAATTTTTACGGCCGACAATCGGTACGTGTGTACGGGATTTTACTTCCAATAAATCACTGTCCAAACTGTTGCCTTTTATGATGCTTTAGTTTAAATTTTAACATGGTACAGAGCAGTTCCTTCATTACATATAATTCAGCCTCCCTCCAGAAAGCTTAGACATATATGTACCAAATAGGAGGGGGTGCCGTCAGCTCCTCCATTCCCTTTTTCCCATGCATGCTCGGTTCCAACCCCAAAGGGGTAAAATCCAAAGGTTTTCCAAACTCAAAATGGTACTCAGTAGCTTGTATGGTCCCCACGTGATTGTATGCATGCCTGACAATATCGGCGGAATGCTCCTAATGAGATGACGGATGATGTCCTAGGGTATTTCCTCCCAGATCTGGACCAGGGCATCACTGAGCTTCTGAACAGACTGAGGTGCAACCTAGCAGCATCGGATGGACCGAAACGTAATGTCCCAGAGGTGTTCTATTGGATTCAGGTCAGGCAAGTGTGGGGGCCTTTCAATGGTATGAATTCCTTTATCCTCCAGGAACTGGCTGCATACTCTCACCACATAAGGCCGGGCATTGTCGTGCACCAGGAGAAACCCAGGACCCACTGCACCAGCGTAGAGTCTGACAATGGGTCCAAGGATTTCATTTTGTTACCTAATGGTAGTCAGGGTGCCATTGTCTAGCCTGTAGAGGTGTGTGCGTCCCTCTATGGATATGCCTCCCATGACTATCACTGACCCAACACCAAACCGGTCATGCTAAATGATGTTATAGGCAGCATAATATTGTCCACGGCTTCTCCAGACCCTTTCATGTCTGTCACATGTGCTCAGGGTGAACCTGCTCACATCTGTGAAAAGCACAGGATGCCAGTGGTAGACGTGCCAATTTTGGTGTTCAATGGCAAATGCCAATCGAACTCCACGGTACCGGCCAGTGAGCACAGGGCCCACTAGAGGACGTTGGGTCTTCAGGCCACCCTCATGAAGTCTGTTTCTGATTTTTTGGTCAGAAACATTCACACCAGTGGCTTGCTGGAGGTAATTTTGTAGGGCTCTGGCAGTGCTCATCCTGTTCCTCCTTGCACAAAGGAGCAGATACCTGTCTTGTTGATGAGTTAAGGACCTTTTCCGGCCCTGTCCGGCTCTTCTAGAGTAATTGCCTGTCTCCTGGAATCTCCTCCATGCTTTTGAGACTGTGCTGGGAGACACAGCAAACCTTCTGGCAATGGCACGTATTGATGTGCCATCCTGTAGGAGTTGGACTGCCTGTGCAACCTCTATAGGGTCCAGGTATCGCCTCATGCTACCAGTAGTGACACTGACTCTAGCCAAATGCAAAACTAGTGAAAAACAGTCAGAAAAGATGAGTAGGGAACAAAAAGTCAGTGGCCTTCACCTGTAAAACCATTCCTTTTTTTTAGGTCGTCTCATTATTGCTCATCTAGTGCACCTGTTGTTAATTTCATTAACACCAAAGCAGCTGAAACTGATTAAAAACCCCCTCTGCTACTTAACTGACCAGATTAATATCCCAGGAGTTTAATTGACTTTATGCTATACTCTGATTAAAAAGCGTTCCTTTAAATTTTTTGAGCAGTGTATATTACCATCAGAGATCCAGAAAGATACAGGAAATTTTTTTGACATTTCTACTACTTTTATTTTTTTTGGACAAACTAAACTAATTGAAAACATCAACACAGAAAACCCTACATAGGTTTTGACAGCAGGTGTGCAATTCTAGGAACTTTGATGATGATATATCACTTTATAGAGCAATATAATTGATATTGAGTTAATTTACCAGCTAAAATATCAGTTTGGGTGGACTGACTCCATAAAATGAAGAAGACCAACTCTGCATAAAATTTAAGTGACAGGAAATTTGGCTGACATGAACCATGAAATACGTTTTTTTTGTGAGTGAAAATAAATGTCAACAAAGTTGCAATAAACCAAACTTTATATGACATTACATTTGCAAGAGAAGATGTTTGGATGATTAAAAAATAAATAAAAAACAAAATTATAATGATGATTACTTAGGATGACACTCAGAACGAAGGAGAAAAATTCTGAATGATGCTGATTTGCTTTTCAGATTAGATGACAGTGTTTGGGAGGAATAGCAAGAGAGATTGGAGAATGAATGAGGTTTGGAGAAAGATGGCTGAGTAATGTATGCAATAAGTGTTAGGCTGCATTCACACTTGAGCGTAGCATTTTCGCGCAACTTTACCGCGATTTTTAGGCGTTTTTTTCAGGCGTTTTTGGAGGCAGGCATTGACATCTATCAAAAACGCTGGTAATCAGCCCAAAAAGAAGCTCATGTACTTTTTTCAGCTACAGGCATTTTGCTTCAGGCGTTAAAATGCTAAGATGTGAACAGGGGTTATTTAAATTAATGGGGTTTTACTTGGGTATTTTGGAACATTTTTGGAGCTGAAAAACGCTCAAAAACGCCCAGGTGTGAATGGAGCCTTACAGTTGTTCTCCATGAGGAAGAAAGGGACTCGTACTAGAGTAATGAATCTCGAATGATACTGTATGCATTAGGAGGAGTGAATATAGTCTAATGGAGGTATGTGGTGTGAGGGTTTTCACTGGAGTTGTGATACATCTTGTAGGAGAAGTAGAAAAACCCAATGGAGGAAGGACAGATGTGCTTCATGTAGCACTACCCACATATGGGGCAGTGGTAATAGCTGAATCTTCCCTAATATTACAGAGGCTGCCCACCACCACAAGCACCAGTCCATACATTCCATCTCCAATAACTCAGTCTAAGAGATGTCTTTTGAAATGTATTTCCTGAAGAATTTTAAACAGGAGAGGGGTTGCTCCAAAATGCTTGCACAGCAATCAGAGGAGACACTTCTCTAGGCTCATAATCATGGGTTCTTCTGGGGACATGGAGGAATGGCCAGTACCCTGTGAGAGCCATCTTAGTCCATAGCTATGTCGGGATTATTGGGGTGATTCAAATAATAATAGGAAAAAAAATGGATTCAAAAAGCCATGTATATTCCATATTATGCATATAAGATTCTGAATGATGCAGTTTCCATTTTGTTTAAGGTGAAGGAGAGTTCATCTGTACTTGTTAAACAAAATGTCTCTTACAAGATTACAATAGGGTCTTATAATTTCAACAGAGGTCTTGGTATCTATGTAATCGTAAAAAAGATTTACATAGACACCTTTCAGATAAGATATAATGGTGGTGCCAGTCTGTCTATAAGTATTTAACAATGGACAATACCCCAGTATACTCTAGCAGACATTTTAAAATGAACTATATAAGTTTTAAAAGATGCATCATTATGTGTGTGAAGATATTAGCACTAATTATGTCATTATATTATGTAAGGCATATACATATATATTTAGGAATGTTATATCACATTTTGGGTTTATATTCTTACAGTAGTAATCTTACTTAGAATTCTTTTTCTAATAAGTGTAAAGACATGTGTATCTCGTCACTAATTACCTCATTTCAGAGAAGTTTGTGTGTAGGTCTAGTGTAAGTTTTTATGACACTATAGATCTTCCTATCCTAGTCTAGATGTCTGACAGTTATGTCAGGATTCAAATAATGAATGGACTTTCACTAGCCAGAGGTCAAAGAGGTCATCAGATAAGAAGAGTGGTAATTGTTTCTAATTATTATTTAACTACAAAATCTAATGAACGGTACGATACTGCCCTCTATAGACGAAATACCAAATGCAGTCTTGGGATTATTCAGATATTCCCATATAGAAATATTATATTGTATTAAAATATAATTGTTGAAATGGCATTACTTGCCAAGGTGAATGATGGAGATACAGATGGACATTTATGTACGTACTGGGAGTATGGACAAAGTTTTATGTTGTGTTTTGTGATTACTCTTACATATAGAGAAATCATCCTTTGATTTTATTATACATACATTGGGTTAATTATCAGGAGAGGTGTGTCTATCATCTCACCAGTTTAGGTATAGAATATCCCAGCCAATGGAGATAATGTTTCATCCCTCTGGGTTTAACTTATGGTAATTTTTATAGCCCTTTTTTCTTACCATATAAAAGAACAGCCCAGGTATGAGAGAGGACACACAACACATTACACAACACTACTGACAACACACCTTACACTTACATCACACACGCTACTACGTCCATCTATAGACTCATCCAGACATACTCCATCTTTATCCATCATTCATCTGAAACCTTGAGGGACGCCAAACGAAACTCCTCCCTCACTGGCATCCATCTTAAGACTCTGGTAACGACCATTTGAAGCTAGCTGCCATCTTAAGTGTGGTAAATATGCCTTGCTGTATTATTTGATTTTATTCAACAATTGTTTATTCCTTCCTTATATGTTTTATATTGCAGATTTAAGGGTAATAAGATTACAATCCCAGCCGTATAAACCATAGTAGATTTTTCTCTAAATAACTGATTTTTGTTTTTATACATTTTTATTAATATCAGATTTAGCGCATTATTGCGAATTTAGTCTTCCATTTTGCATGGCTTATTCTCATTCCATCTGCAGTGGAATGACTTTCGGCTGTGTGATTCGCAGACAATTGTGGTCTGTTTATATAGAACAGTTACCTATGGCTTATGCTATACCTGGGAAGAAATGGTAATCTTGCTTTCGTTTTGTTTTCACTTTGTTTTGCTTTCACTTTCATTATTGAGCTAAACATCACATTGCATTGATTGTTTGAAGTTAGTATTTTATGTAGGAGTTATCTTTTTGTGTCATTCCTTGTTTGATCATATATTGTGAATACATGTCTTGAGAATAAATATTTTATATATATTCCATACTGTAGACTGTACTCACTAAGATTGGTATATGCTTTTAAAAAGAAATTAATCAATTAAAAAGAATTCACGACATTGATTTGTGGCAATAGGTGAAGATTCTCCTTTCTCATAGATCTTTGCTTATTAACCATAAATAGACACTGTTATATCAGAGCAATATAAATATTCTGACATAATAAAGTATGAGCGCGAGATATTATTATTAAATATTCTTACAGCTACCTCTGGCACTTACATCCCAAAAGCACACAGTCACTAGGGATCACAATTTATGGTCAGTACTCACAAGTCTCCAGGACAGCTGCACATGTTCCAGCTTCCTCTGCACATGGTCAATTAGGGAGACAATCATTCTCCAGACCAGATTCCTTATGGTGAATTCCCACAGCCAACATCTCAGAAGATCATCTTTTAAGGCTCCCAGCACTGCCACAGCTGAGACCTCTAAGAACAGCTACACAGTCCCTGAAGCTTTGAACCTCTTCCTGCTAAGGGAAAGAACCATCTCTCCAGGGATCCAGACTATTTATCCCCTCCCCAACCACATTTTGGACACTTTTCTCCAGAGATCAGCGAGGGCATGATAAATATTCAGACTGGTCATTGGACTCTCCCAGCCCCATATTCTGGAAACTTCCTCCAGGTGCAGGGGGAAGCAGTTATTCTCAGCCTATGAAACCCTGAACAAAGCAAACAATCACTGCTCCCTTGACTACAAAATGAGCCAAGTATTTAATTTGCCTAGCATCCTATGCTCGAAGGGCGCTACATTCAATTAATAAACAAGAACTGGGTACTAACTAACTGATAACAGTCAGGCAAGGCAGAAAGCACAAGAAGCTGCAACTTCACAAGATTTCCAGCAGAATCAACAGGTATTTTTAGCATTCATCAAAGAGATATGACAAATGGCTTACATTGACACACGAGTGTCTTTATTTCTCGCAAACGGCTACTTCATCTTTAGAAAAGCCACGTTTTGTGCTCTGCTCAATAGGCAGCTCATAGAATCTCCCACTGAGATAACAACATAAAAACAAACAAAAAAAAAGAATCTCATAGTTAGAAAGAGAATGTAATGGATGTATACATGTGTTCTTTATTTAATATATTCAACAATAAAAAAATACATTTTTTAAAACATATCTTTTCTTTCAAAGAAAACATCATATGTGACTTATTAATATTGTATTTGCTAGGCAGCAGAAACTTTAGTCTCCTTTTCACATATTATCCAGAGACTGCTTATCAGTCAGTTGTCTGTCTGTAAAGAGTCTTTTGTTTGCAGAGATCAATAGCTCAAGCTGTTTATTTGGATAACCCATTATGCTTTAGAAATATTTTGTTATGTGTTAAAATGTAAACTCTAAATAAAAGACATTAAAGTGGAATTAAATGGGCCCTTAAGAGCTGTTACCCCCTAATGTGTTGGAATGCACAGTATGTTAGCACATTATAGCAGGCTAACCTGTCAAAAGATCTCCTTCAGCGCTGCGCTGTCCGGGCTCACACTGGTTACAGAAGCTTCTATCCTCTCCCGGTATTCCTACGCAATGATGTCACTATTACGTGTATGCATGGGAGTCACATCATCAAGGCACAGATCAGTGCCGCAAATCTATCTCCAAAAATCATGCTGCTACCCCAGAATAACCCTTAATAATAAACAGGATGAGATGGAGACTCATGTGCTCAGATAGCCCCAGTACTCAGGCATTCAATCGTCCAATCAAAGAGAACAAAATCACCATGACGTCTCCAAGATAAAACATCTACGATTTTTTTTTAAATCCAGTGCCATAAATCTACGCCAAGGGGTGCGTGCGCAGCAGGGAGAAGCATTCATGACAGAAGAGACCAACAGTATCCCTTCTGTCAACAAAAAATTTACCCATGTGGGTTTATTTTTT
Source organism: Pelophylax lessonae (assembly GCF_965119305.1). Taxonomy (NCBI): domain Eukaryota; kingdom Metazoa; phylum Chordata; class Amphibia; order Anura; family Ranidae; genus Pelophylax; species Pelophylax lessonae. Next base: position 61,242,053 of record NC_138771.1, on the reverse strand, counting down.
ATCATTTTCAGTTCCACTCTAAGTTTGCTAAAGCACCGCATATCATAAAAAAAAAAAAAACCTTTTAAAAACAGAATACTTGTTTTTATCTTTTAACTCCATTTTAGCATCTCATTGCTGCTGCTCTCTTGCAGCCTGTTTGACCACTTCCTATCTATATCCATGCACTCCCAAGATGACTGCATAGCCTTTCTTGGGATGGGTTTCTTGATCGCAATATCAGTGGACTGTGCCTGGGTAATGTGTATTGAAATGGCCACTTGCAGTCTCCACTGAATGCCTGTGTGTCAGGGTAAGGATGGAGTAGCACAACCGGGAGACAGGGAGAGTGTCATCCTATAGCAGGAGGTGCCTACTCAAGGGCCTTCACAGCATAAACCACTAGGTATTATTTTAATGAAAGCTACAAATTAAAAAATATTGAAAATGACTCTGGAGAACATGTGAAAAGTTTCCTTTTCACATGTTCTCCAGAGACTGCTTACAAGTCTGTCTTAAAGAGTCTTGTTTACAGAGATCAGTAGCTCAAGCTGTTTCTTTGGATCGTGCTCTAAAACATACTTTGTCATGTGGTAAAGTAGATGTAAACTCTAAATGAAAGACATTAAAGTGGAATTAAATGGGCCACCAGGAGCTGTTAGTCCTAATGAGCTAGAATGCACAGCATGTTAGCACATGATGGCAGACTTACCTGTGAAACGATCCTCTCCAGCACTCCACTGCAGAGATGTATAGTAACTAAGTAGAACTACTTCACTACTGTACTTAAGTACGGAAAGGCGGTATCTGTACTTTCCTAGAGTAGAATTTTTTTCTCCTACTTCCACTTTTACTTCACTACATTTTTTCAATGATTTCAATATTTCTACTCCAATATTTTTTTTTTTGTGCTGCATAGTTACAATTATAAAAATTACCACTGCCAGAACAGTAGATGGCAGGTTTCATGAAGCTCAAAACATGTGTATTATCAGTGCATACGAAAATAAAAGCTACTGTATGTATAAATAAAAGCTGCATTTGAAATAATAAAAAACAATATGATGTTCAAACTTTTGACTTCTTTCTTTAATAACTACATAACACAGTACTTGTACTTTTACAAAGCAAAATTTAAAAAAAAAAACTACTTGCAATACTTAAGTACAAAAAATGTTGAATACTTTAGTACTTCTACTCAAGTCACTTTTTGATCGAGCACTTCCACTTCTACTCAAGTCACTTTTTGATCGAGCACTTGTACTTTTACTCAAGTATGGGTTTCGAGTACTTTATACAACTCTGCTCCACTGTCAGAGCTCCCACGGGTTACAGAAGCTTCTATCTTCCCCCGGTATTCCTACATGATGACGTCTCTATCGCGCATGTGCATGAGAGTCACTTCAGCAAGGCACAGTCAAAACTTTTCTGAGATTTAGTGATTGAGTTTACATATACTTTAATTTTTAATTTGTAAATTAGTCATTTTCTATAGTAAAAAATATATACGTAAAAAAAAAAAAGGTTTAAAAAACATATACACTTAAACTTAATTTAACCCCAAACTTATTATACTGTACTTTTCTTGTGATGCAAATCAGAAGCTAGTGATCTTTTAGGGAGCAAATTTTAGGTGAAATGAGAAAATTATCAACAAATACACAAAAAAAAAAAAAAAAACAATAATACTATGTACACTTGATTTGTTCATTAAACGGTTAATTGGGAAGACATTTTTATAATGGTACCGAAAATATGAACTACTTTACGCTTTAATGAACTGATTCCAAGGGTCTTGACTCCCTTTTAGCATAACATTGTCATACTGCCTTGACCTTACATGTGAAACTCTAGCCAAGTTGTATTCCCCAGTGCAGTATTTAACAAGAGTTCTGACTTTTCTTTTTGAATGCTCGTTTCAGGTCAATGGTTTCCAAAGCCTGGAGCCAGCAACATTCGGGAGGAGGTCAGTAATACCAACAAAGAAAAGACACAATTAAACAAACAGATTTGTATATTAGATATATCAGACTAAGTAAAAAAAGGAAAAAACCGAATTCCAGGTATGATCGTTATTGTATAGAAACATTGGTCCAGCATGGACTATTGCAAATATGTATATCTAATACCTAAGGGACCATGGAGAAGCTGACAATCACTGTAGTAGTTGATGCTACTACTGTACTAGTTTCCATCCTTTGGGTCCTGTGCACCTTCCCTTTTGAATATTTACCACAGCAGGTTAGTCATTTGGCACTGACACAATTCACACAACACCTTTTATTTTTTAATATGAGAAGTTATACTTGAAAGTATAGCTGGGTGCCACAAAGGGGGACTTTACAATAGGGTGCCTAGATATCATGTAGTATACTAGATATAAAAAGAAAATATATAAAAAAACATATATTTTGAGTAAAAAGGCAAAAATACAACTTTATTGTGAACAACAGTAAAAAATATACTGTGATTGAAGAAATCACAGTGTATTGTACAAAATTAAATTATATCACACCGACAATAAACAGCCATATAATTTCATACAAATATAGTCATACATATATTCTCCTAACACAAGGGTAGATGGTGTATATACTTTTATACCCAGTTGCATCCACAATGGATGGTCTTTGTGCAGGAGGCGTGGTAGCCCACAACAATTAACCCAACATGTTTCGCAGCACTACCGCCGCTTCTTCAGGGGTATCTTTGAGGGTATCACATAAATATATTTGTCATGAAAGAAATGTAGTAATAAGCTAAGATGATAGAGAAAAGAGAAGTGAAATTAGTACAAAATCATGATATACATATTTATAATAGCTTATACAATTGATGATACAATGTCACAGCTTATTCGAAATAAGAACTGTAGTAAGCAAAAATTATATAATGTCCATGACACAGAGGTAGCGAAAGTAATATACACTATCCTACCTGTTCGGCATGCAATAGAGCACACTGTAGTGGGAAATACGACCACAAGGCCAGAGGGAGACCCCCCGGGGGCGGACACAGGAGACCGACCACAAATAGGGCGCAAAAATGCAGCTGAAGAAAAGTACGATGTAAACGTTCAAAAAAATAAGAAAAATGTGCTTTTAATTTCATGTATAGCCATCCAATATCTCACCTAAAAGGGGGGAGAGACAGGAGGGGCACCTAATATTATCAGCTCAAAGCCGTAGCTCATAGAGCTATGATGGTTCCAAAAGGGGAATTCTTACCTCAGTAATGCCCGACTAAGGGTATGGGCGGGGACTGGGTATAAGGAGAAAGTAGATCAAATAAAAAATCCCCAACAATGTTTCCTAGAGAAAACAAATATAAGGTAGTATATATATAATGTGTATCAACCAGGAGGGGCAATCTGGGATTTTTGAAGCAGATACATGTATATATTATATAAGGATCAAACTAGTCATCCTTAACGAGGATCTAAGCCATTAAATTGGGCTTACCCCTCGATATAGATGTTACCGATAAAGAAATAAAGTGATAAGAGCACAAGGCACCGGCATTACCTGATAACAGAACAAAGATCACGTCCAGTCCCCGCACATCGCGGTGATGGACGCCAAGTTGCCGCTATTTGTATGTCCGGATAACTCCACCCGGGTGACGCACAGGACGTGCGTCCTGACGAACATCCGGGCTGACGTCAGGGATGCGCGCACACCTCGCGCATGCGCATCAGCCGAAGGCCGGTCAACGTCCAAAGACCGTCCGCGGGAGCCATGGGAGTGGCCACCGCGAATGTGTAAAGGAGGGGCAAGCCAAACGACATACCAACACCAGTCCCCCAAAAGGGGGGGAGGGGCAGTACCTGATGTCACGTGCCCGCCAATGGGGGAGCCCGAAGTAGTCGCATCCCAATATGTATGGATCAAAGGAGAGCAATCAAATAGCCCGTATTTGAACCTACAAAAACAGGAAAACCAGAGGGGAAAGTGTATACCGCTGGACATTGTATCATGGACACGGAATATTGTTACTATAATAAAAAATAATTTTGACAAATGTAAAATTACAGAGAAATAAAGATCAGTAATATTGATAAACTTCATTAATAGGAAAGACCACAACAAATAAAGTCAAAAAATTAAAAAATGTATAATCATACTAAGAAAAGAAAAAATTAGTACATATATAGTGTACCACTATATATCGACAGCCCATTTGTCCATAGGGTATTTGAACTCCCCAGGAGGCTGGGACTGGTATAAATTGATAGATGGAGATGTCGCATGGATATGCTGGTGAAGTTGGACAGGGAGAGAACATAATCAAGAGACAAACAACAAGTAAGGATAAATAATGACGGAAGGGAAAGGGGGATGCATGCCGAACAGGTAGGATAGTGTATATTACTTTCGCTACCTCTGTGTCATGGACATTATATAATTTTTGCTTACTACAGTTATTATTTCGAATAAGCTGTGACATTGTATCATCAATTGTATAAGCTATTATAAATATGTATATCATGATTTTGTACTAATTTCACTTCTCTTTTCTCTATCATCTTAGCTTATTACTACATTTCTTTCATGACAAATATATTTATGTGATACCCTCAAAGATACCCCTGAAGAAGCGGCGGTAGTGCTGCGAAACATGTTGGGTTAATTGTTGTGGGCTACCACGCCTCCTGCACAAAGACCATCCATTGTGGATGCAACTGGGTATAAAAGTATATACACCATCTACCCTTGTGTTAGGAGAATATATGTATGACTATATTTGTATGAAATTATATGGCTGTTTATTGTCGGTGTGATATAATTTAATTTTGTACAATACACTGTGATTTCTTCAATCACAGTATATTTTTTACTGTTGTTCACAATAAAGTTGTATTTTTGCCTTTTTACTCAAAATATATGTTTTTTTATATATTTTCTTTTTATATCTAGTATACTACATGATAACTAGGCACCCTATTGTAAAGTCCCCCTTTGTGGCACCCAGCTATACTTTCAAGTATAACTTCTCATATTAAAATATTCAATAGGGACGTGGTGCTTTCTAAAATACTTTAAACCCATAGAGATAGTCCTCTGTTTATATAACCTTTTATTTTTTAGCAAATGCACAAAATTATTAAAATGGTGTCAGGGAAGGCTCGCCTATAGCACAAATTACGTTTCTAGGTGCATACATATGTGCATCCGCAGGCCGGCACCAGACTGAGCAGATGTACACAGATGTGGGCATAGGCGCGCGCACGTGCCCAAGCACAACCAGGCGCACACCTGTCACTAATACTGGCACCAAACGGGCTATTCAAACAAGGCTGCAGCATTGGCTCATCACTGTTTGGTCTACAGCTTCTGTGTGGTTTGTTCTTTTAGTACTTGTACTTTTACTTTCAGTACTTGAGTAGCATTTTTTTTTTTCAAAACTACTGGTACTTTTACTTTCAGTACTTGAGTAGCAAAATTAAAAAAAAAAACTACTTGCAATACTGAAGTACAAAAAATGTTGAATACTTTAGTACTTCTACTCAAGTCACTTTTTGAGCGAGCACTTCCACTTCTACTCAAGTCACTTTTTGATCGAGCACTTGTACTTTTACTCAAGTATGGGTTTTGAGTACTTTATACAACTCTGCTCCTGACCACGCTTGTCTGTTACCTGCCCTTACTTTGGCTTGTCCTCAGATTCTGCTTCTGCTTCCTGTTGTTGCCTGATCTACCTCACCAACACTGGCTTCTGACCTGACTATCCAGCTGTCTGCCGTTTAAGCCTGATCTGCCTGGCTGTTACCGACTTGGCTCCGACCTGGCTTGTCTGACCCTGCATCCTGCTCATCCAGCCTGGTACAGCTCTTCAGTCCAGTGAGCTCACATCTGACTCCAGCTTCCTGCTGCACATCCACAGTCAGCCACCAGCCAAATTCTGTGCCAGCTCATCTGCCACCAGCCTATTCTGTTGCCACATCCGCCTGCTGACCCACGCAGACTACTGGACTGTTCTCAGGCACTCATACCCCTCCGTGCTCCCCAGGCTGCTGTCTCACTACCAGTGGCCCCTGAGCTGGAGCTGTACAATAGGCTCTTCTTCACGTCAGGCTCACTACCAGGTACATGACAGGAGGACAGGAAGTGGGGGGGGGGGGGTGGCATTACCAGCACAGGATCCAGAAGAGTGTGGTGATCACTGAAGTAGTGGCAACTACTACAGTAATTGTCAGCTTTCCCAGCAACCCCTCATATTTTGAGTAATATACCTTTCCCCTTTGTTAACATTTATCAGTGGGAGCTGTCATTTGCAAGTGTGGGTTTTTTACAGCAAGTCGGTGGACATTGATCGTCATGGTTGGCAAAGATCTGCATTGCTGGATGATGTGATTGATACTGGATTTACATCATGAGACATTTTTTTTTTATTGTTTAATAGAAGTTAAATAAAGTGTGGTGTCTTTATTTATTATTGTTATTTAATATCGCTTACCTCCAAAGGATCTGCTTGATGCATTGGGTTTCTTGTTTCTATGGCCACAACTCCGTTAATTCCTTTACAGCCATGTAGGTAAATCACTCTATCACTGCTGAAGTCTGGGCTACACAATTTAAACTGTTTTGTGAATAAGTATGGACACTATGTAATAGCAGAGGTAACCATTTGAGTTGATAAGTCACCTGAATCAACATAAGGCTACATTCACAATAGCTATTTAGTCCATTGTGACTTGCAGTGGCAGGAATCCTCCTATTCCTACTGTGGCTATGAGTAGTTAGGTGCGGCCATCAGCCCTATTCACTATCATGACAGGTTTCTGGTGGCTGGAGCTTTTCACGGCTGTCTGCATAGCCAGTGAATACCTGCAGTGATCGCTCCTGGCTGCACACAAAGTTCCACCAGCAGCAATCACGGCAGGTGTTCACTGACTGCTTGGATAACCACAAATACCTCTGGCCTCTGCTGACCTGTCATTATAGTGAATAGGGTCAGAGGCTGCATCTAGTTGCTCACAGCCGCAGCAGGAATCATAAGTTACCAACCGTTGCAATTCACTAGTGTGAATGTAGCCTAATGCCTCATACACACGCATCGATTATCCTCTTGTTAGTATGATGCTTCCAACAACCGACTCCGACTTTTCAGCCGAAAAAAATTTTGTTGGCCGTCAACACAACGGCCGATTTTCCGTCAGTCAGTACAGATTTCGGCAGACAAAAATCTGATGAGCCAGACTGGGCATGCTCAGAGAAGAAAAAACACATGGAAAGTAAACCAGCACATGACATCACTTCTGAAGTAGATTTTTGTTGGCCGAGAAAATTCGTGTGCAGTCTAGGCACATTCCAACCAACAAAACACCACTCTGGACAAAAGTCGGACGATCGGTCGGCCGATAATCGTTGCGTGTGTACGAGGCATTAGATACGGTATGCAAATCTTTGGATTGATATATCCTAGCATGGCTGAATCTAGCAGTGCCTTTCCGGGAACTGTGGATGCACTTTATACCCTTTTTTTTTCAGCCATGAGTAGTGTTGAGCGAACACGGACTGTATTATTCGTGTTCGTACCGAATAATTGGATTTTTTGTACCCGAACACGGACACGGACACTTTACTGTATGTTCGGGTAAAAATCCGTGTTCGGTCGTTTTATTTCCGGGTTTTGCATGCTTTGGCGCTCTTTTCATGGCGGGCTTTCAACAGCCAATCAACAATCGTTTAACTGGTGTGCCTTAAGCCATCCCAGCCATGCCTGCAAATGTCTCAGTAGCTGTGATTGGCCGTCTGAAGCATGTGACCAAGTCTTTATAAGTTCGAGGCAGCCGCAGCGGCGTCATTATGCTGCTTAGATTCAGGGACAGAGCACACATCAACGTGCTGGCTGCTGATTAGGGAAAGATAGGCAGGAAAAAACCATTTGTGTCCGGATAGAATTGAGGGACAGGTCGGAGTGTTTAGGCAGGGCGAGTTGTAGGCATTTTAGGGATAGAGTCTGCTGAATTATATAGGGTCAGTGTCTTCTACAAACTACAATCGATATTGCTGTGTGGGGGGTGGGGTCTGCACTCAATCCTGATCTACGATCTCTTCTCAATCCTGTTAGGGACAGAGTCTGCTGAATTTTAGGGAAACTGTGTTCTACAAACTACAATCGATATTGCTGTGTGGTGTGGGATTGGAGATAGGCAGGTGTCAGTGATCCACATCCATTTTTCTGTGTGTGAGCTGCAGTGAACACAATCTTTTTGGGCTGCAGTGAACACAATCTTTTTGGGCTGCAGTGAACACAATCTTTTTGGGCTGCAGTGAACACAATCTTTTTGGGCTGCAGTGAACACAATCTTTTTGGGCTGCAGTGAACACAATCTTTTTGGGGTGCAGTGAACAAAATCTTTTTGGGGTGCAGTGAACACAATCCTTTTTGGTGTGCAGGGAACACAATCTTTGTGGGGTGCAGTGAACAAAATCCTTTGTGGGGTGCAGTGAACACAATCTTTTTGGGGTGCAGTGAACAAAATCCTTTTTGGGGTGCAGTGAACAACATCCTTTTTGGGGTGCATTGAACACAATCTTTTTGGGGTGCAGTGAACAAAATCCTTTGTGGGGTGCAGTGAACACAATCTTTTTGGGGTGCAGTGAACACAATCTTTTTGGGGTGGAGTGAACAACATCCTTTTTGGGGTGCAGTGAACAAAATCCTTTTTGGGGTGCAGTGAACAAAATCATTTTTGGGGTGCAGTGAACACAATCTTTTTGGGGTGCAGTGAACACAATCTTTGTGGGGTGCAGTGAACACAATCTTTTTGGGGTGGAGTGAACAACATCCTTTTTGGGGTGCAGTGAACAACATCCTTTTTGGGGTGCAGTGAACACAATCTTTTTGGGGTGCAGTGAACACAATCTTTGTGGGGTACAGTGAACAGAATCTTTGTGGGGTGCAGTGAACACAATCTTTGGGGGGTACAGTGAACACAATCTTTGTGAGGTGCAGTGAACACAATCTTTGTGGGGTGCAGTGAACACAATCATTGTGGGGTGCAGTGAACTCAATCTTTGTGGGGTACAGTGAACACAATCTCATACTGAAGGTTTGAGGGTGCTGCCTGTTCCATACTCCCCCTACTCCTCATCTAGCCTTTTAGGGGTACAAACAATAGTAATTGGGGCCTAGTGTGGTTGTGTACGTGTGATATACATACACTTTTTTGGGATCATATTTTCTATTCCGCTATTTAATCAAAAACCTTTGGGGATCAGTTAAATTGGGGGATAGTCTGTGTTGGTACGTGTGAGAGAGATCCACCTTTCCAAGTTGTTGGGGTTCATCTCATACTTCTGAAGGTTTGAGGGTGCTGCCTGTTCCATACTCCCCCTACTCCTCATCTAGCCTTTTAGGGGTACAAACAATAGTAATTGGGGCCTAGTGTGGTTGTGTACGTGTGATATACATACACTTTTTTGGGATCATATTTTCTATTCCGCTATTTAATCAAAAACCTTTGGGGATCAGTTAAATTGGGGGATAGTCTGTGTTGGTACGTGTGAGAGAGATCCACCTTTCCAAGTTGTTGGGGTTCATCTCATACTTCTGAAGGTTTGAGGGTGCTGCCTGTTCCATACTCCCCCTACTCCTAGCCTTTTAGGGGTACAAACAATAGTAATTGGGGCCTAGTGTGGTTGTGTACGTGTGATATACATACACTTTTTTGGGATCATATTTTCTATTCCGCTATTTAATCAAAAACCTTTGGGGATCAGTTAAATTGGGGGATAGTCTGTGTTGGTACGTGTGAGAGAGATCCACCTTTCCAAGTTGTTGAGGTTCATCTCATACTTCTGAAGGTTTGAGGGTGCTGCCTGTTCCATACTCCCCCTACTCCTAGCCTTTTAGGGGTACAAACAATAGTAATTGGGGCCTAGTGTGGTTGTGTACGTGTGATATACATACACTTTTTTGGGATCATATTTTCTATTCCGCTATTTAATCAAAAACCTTTGGGGATCAGTTAAATTGGGGGATAGTCTGTGTTGGTACGTGTGAGAGAGATCCACCTTTCCAAGTTGTTGGGGTTCATCTCATACTTCTGAAGGTTTGAGGGTGCTGCCTGTTCCATACTCCCCCTACTCCTAGCCTTTTAGGGGTACAAACAATAGTAATTGGGGCCTAGTGTGGTTGTGTACGTGTGATATACATACACTTTTTTGGGATCATATTTTCTATTCCGCTATTTAATCAAAAACCTTTGGGGATCAGTTAAATTGGGGGATAGTCTGTGTTGGTACGTGTGAGAGAGATCCACCTTTCCAAGTTGTTGAGGTTCATCTCATACTTCTGAAGGTTTGAGGGTGCTGCCTGTTCCATACTCCCCCTACTCCTAGCCTTTTAGGGGTACAAACAATAGTAATTGGGGCCTAGTGTGGTTGTGTACGTGTGATATACATACACTTTTTTGGGATCATATTTTCTATTCCGCTATTTAATCAAAAACCTTTGGGGATCAGTTAAATTGGGGGATAGTCTGTGTTGGTACGTGTGAGAGAGATCCACCTTTCCAAGTTGTTGGGGTTCATCTCATACTTCTGAAGGTTTGAGGGTGCTGCCTGTTCCATACCCCCCCTACTCCTCATCTAGCCTTTTAGGGGTACAAACAATAGTAATTGGGGCCTAGTGTGGTTGTGTACGTGCGAGATACATACACTTTTTTTGATCATATTTCCTATTCCGCTATTCAATAAAAACCTTTGAGGATCAATTGAATTGCGGGATAGTCTGTGTCGGTACGTGTGAGAGAGATCCACCTTTCCAAGTTGTTGGGGTTCATCTCATACTTCTGAAGGTTTGAGGGTGCTGCCTGTTCCATACCCCCCCTACTCCTCATCTAGCCTTTTAGGGGTACAAACAATAGTAATTGGGGCCTAGTGTGGTTGTGTACGTGCGAGATACATACACTTTTTTTGATCATATTTCCTATTCCGCTATTCAATAAAAACCTTTGAGGATCAATTGAATTGCGGGATAGTCTGTGTCGGTACGTGTGAGAGAGATCCACCTTTCCAAGTTGTTGGGGTTCATCTCATACTTCTGAAGGTTTGAGGGTGCTGCCTGTTCCATACCCCCCCTACTCCTCATCTAGCCTTTTAGGGGTACAAACAATAGTAATTGGGGCCTAGTGTGGTTGTGTACGTGCGAGATACATACACTTTTTTTGATCATATTTCCTATTCCGCTATTCAATAAAAACCTTTGAGGATCAATTGAATTGCGGGATAGTCTGTGTCGGTACGTGTGAGAGAGATCCACCTTTCCAAGTTGTTGGGGTTCATCTCATACTTCTGAAGGTTTGAGGGTGCTGCCTGTTCCATACCCCCCCTACTCCTAATCTAGCCTTTTAGGGGTACAAACAATAGTAATTGGGGCCTAGTGTGGTTGTGTACGTGCGAGATACATACACTTTTTTTGATCATATTTCCTATTCCGCTATTCAATAAAAACCTTTGAGGATCAATTGAATTGCGGGATAGTCTGTGTCGGTACGTGTGAGAGAGATCCACCTTTCCAAGTTGTTGGGGTTCATCTCATACTTCTGAAGGTTTGAGGGTGCTGCCTGTTCCATACTCCCCCTACTCCTCATCTAGCCTTTTAGGGGTACAAACAATAGTAATTGGGGCCTAGTGTGGTTGTGTACGTGTGATATACATACACTTTTTTTGATCATATTTCCTATTCCGCTATTCAATAAAAACCTTTCTAGGGCAAGATCTTAAATTACAGAAATATGAGGAGACCGTCAAATAAGGGCCGTGGCCTGGGTCGTGGTGCTGCTGGTAGAGCTCCTGAGAGGACATGGTCGATCTGTGCCAGCTACACGCACAAGTGAAACACCTTCCTCAAGTGTGAGTAGGCGACAGAACCTGCATCAGTATTTGGTAGGGCATCAAACGCCCCTAGAAGTGATGAGGCCAGAACAAGTTGAGGCGATAGTAGATTGGTTTGCTGCTGACAGTGCCTCCAGTTCCTTCACATTGTCTCCCACCCAGTCTACTGCAGAAAGGTCAGAGTTGGCACCTGCAGCCAATGTCCAACCGTCTTTCACCTCACCCCCTTGCAAATCAGGCCAGCAGTCTGAGCCCCAAGCCATACAGCAGTCTCTTATTCTTTTTGAGGACTCTGTCAGCAGGGTTTCCCAGGGCCATCCACCTAGCCCTGCCCCAGAAGTGGAAGAGATTGAGTGCAGCGATGCCCAACCACTTATTTCTCAAGATGAGTACATGCAAGGATCATCGCAGCACGTCTCCGATGATGACGAAACGCAGGTGCCAACTGCTGCGGCGTTCAGCATTGTGGAGACCGACAAGGAGGGCAGGGGTGAAGACTGGGTGGAAGATGATGTGGAGGACGATGAGGTCCTCGACCCCACATGGAATGAACGTCATGCAGGTGAACTGAGTAGTTTGGAGGAAGAGGCGGTGGTCGCACAGAGCCACCAGCACAGCAGAAGAGGGAGCAGGGTGCAGAAGCGGAGCGGCCGTGCCCTAGACACTACGCCCGCTACTGCCCAACGCAGCAAGGGAACGAGCGCACCAAAGTCAGCTCAAAGGAGTTCTCTAGCGTGGAAGTTCTTTAGAAAATGTGCTGATGACAGGACACGAGTGGTTTGCACCCTGTGCAATCAGAGCTTGAAGCGAGGCATGAACCTTCTCAACCTGAGCACAACCTGCATGATCAGGCATCTAAGTGCAAAGCACGAGCTGCAGTGGAGTACACACCTTCAAAACCAAGAAACGTCTCTGGCTCATCCTGCTTCCTCTTCTGCTGCAGTCTCGGCCGCTCCAGCCACATCTGTAGTGATACCGGCACCTGCCACCCCGCAAACAGACGATCTGTCAGCAACACCACCACCTGGGTCACCAACAACCATCTCCACAATGTCCCGTGGAAGCGTTCAGCTTTCCATCTCCCAAACACTTGAGAGGAAGAGGAAGTACCCCCCTACCCACCCGCGATCCCTGGCCCTGAATGCCAGCATTTCAAAATTATTGGCCTTTGAAATGCTGTCATTCCGTCTGGTGGAGACGCACAGTTTTAAAAACCTTATGTCGGTGGCTGTCCCACAGTACGTCGTGCCCAGCCGCCACTACTTTTCCAGGCAAGCCATCCCTTCCCTGCACAACCAAGTGGGGGAAAAAATCAGGTGTGCACTGCGCAACGCCATCTGTGCCAAGGTCCACCTAACTACGGATACGTGGACCAGTAAGCACGGTCAGGGGCGTTATATCTCCCTAACGGCACACTGGGTAAATGCAGTGGCGGATGGGCCTGAGGCGGATAGCAATTTGGCGCATGTCCTTCCACCACCGAGGATTGCAGGGCGCTTCAGTTTGCCTCCTGTTCCTAACTCCTCCTACTCCGCTTCCTCATCCTCTACCGCCTCCTCATCCGGACAGCGTAACACCTTCACCACCAACTTCAGCACGGCCAGGGGTAAACGACAGCAGGCAGTTTTACAACTTGCCTGTTTGGGGGACAAACCACACACCGCGCAGGAGTTGTGGAGGAGCATGGAACAGCAGACAAATGAGTGGTTGCTGCCAGCGAGCCTCAAGCCCGGCCTGGTGGTGTGCGATAACGGGCGAAATCTCATAGCAGCTCTGGGCCTAGCCGGTTTGACGCACATCCCTTGCCTGGCGCATGTGCTGAATTTGGTGGTGCAGAGGTTCCTTAAAAACTACCCCGATATGTCAGAGCTGCTGCAGAAAGTGCGGGCCGTTTGTGCGCACTTTCGGCGTTCTCACCCTGCTGCTGCTCGCCTGGCAGCGCTGCAGCGTAACTTCGGCCTTCCCGCTCACCGCCTCATATGTGACGTGCCCACAAGGTGGAACTCCACCTTGCACATGCTGGAAAGACTGTGCGAGCAGCAGCAGGCCATAGTGGAGTTTCAGCTGCAGCACGCACGCGTGAGTCGCTCTGCGGAACAGCACCACTTCACCACCAATAACTGGGCCTCCATGCGAGACCTGTGTGCCTTGTTGCGCTGTTTTGAGTACTCCACCAACATGGCCAGTGGCAATGACGCCGTTCTCAGCTTAACTATCCCACTTCTATGCCTCCTTGAAAAAACAATTCGGGCGATGATGGAAGAGGATGTGGCACAGGATGAGGAGGAGGAGGAGGATGAAGAGGTAACATTTCCAAGGCTTTCAGGGCAGTCATTCGCAAGGGGCTCCGAGGGTGGGTTCCTGCACACGCAAACGCCAGGGACGCAATTGTCCAGCAGGGGCACAGTTCTGGAGGATGAGGAGGATGAGGAGGAGGAGGAGCTGGAGGAGGAGATGGAACCATGTTCACAGCAGGGTGGCACCCAGGCCAGCTCATGGCCATCACTGGTGCGTGGCTGGGGGGATACAGAGGACACGGACCATACACCTCCCACAGAGGACAGCCTTTCGTTGCCTCTGGGCAGCCTGGCACACATGAGCGATTACATGCTGCAGTGTCTCCACAACGACCGCCGAGTTGCCCACATTCTAACTTGTGCTGATTACTGGGTGGCCACGCTGCTGGATCCCCGTTACAAGGACAACGTACCGTCCTTAATTCACTCACTGGAGCGCGATCGCAAGATGCGCGAGTACAAGCGCACGCTGGTAGACGCCATGCTGCTGGCATTCCCATCTGACAGCGGGGCCACAGTGGAAGCACAAGGCAGAGGAGGAGGAGGAGGAGGTCGCCAACGCAACCAGGGCACCGCCAGCACCTCAGAAGGCAGGGTTAGCATGGCCGAAATGTGGAAAAGCTTTGTCAGCACGCCACAACAAACAGCAGCACCAGCAGCTCAGATGGAACGTCTTAGCAGGAGGCAGCATTTTACCAACATGGTGGAGCAGTATGTGTGCACACGCCTACATGTAGTGAATGACGGGTCTGCCCCCTTCAACTTCTGGGTCTCCAAATTGGGCACATGGCCTGAGCTTGCCCTTTACGCCTTGGAGGTGCTGGCGTGCCCTGCAGCCAGTGTATTATCTGAACGGGTATTTAGCACGGCTGGGGGCGTTATAACAGACAAGCGCAGCCGCCTGTCCAGAGACAATGTGGACAAGCTCACGTTCATTAAAATGAACCAGGCATGGATCCCACGGGACTTTTCCGTACCTTATGCAGAATAGCAATGGATACCGACCTTACCCACCCATTGTTCCATTTTTGCTCTTTCTCACTCTTTTGGGGTGTACCCTCATTTAAAATTTGTGAAAAGAAGCAGTGTTGGCTACCTCGTCCTCCTCCTCAGGGCCAGATTAATGTAGGGGCTATTGGAGCTGCAGCTCCAGGCCCCTACCTTTTATATAGGCCCCGGGTTGGCCATATTCACTGTTACCGCTCTTCTGTCACTTGTAAACACAGAAGTCTGGCTTCTATGCTCGCTTCCCCAGGCAGCACCCTCAGAACCTCCCCACACAGCGTGAAGGCCGGACAAGGAGGGACAGTTGGCGATGCATGGATGTGTTTATGGGCTTCAGAGACAGCATCCCATGTTGAATTAGGCATGCATGGCTGCACCCTTCCTCCTCTGGGTGCATGGCAAGGCACGGCCCTAAGGACCTTCAAAATCCTCAGCACCAAGCCCATGATGCTGTTAATCCGGCCCTGGTCCTCCTCCACCGCCGCTTCCACCTACACCGCCCATAGGTGTGCGCAGCCTATTGCATTAAGGTGTGCACCCCAAAGTTGAAATACACATGCATGTGTTTGCCAGCAGGGAGAGTAATGTATCGGGGCCATGTACCTGTAGGCAAGGAGAAATAGAGCAGAGCAGGTCCCAGGGAGATCTTTCCCATCTCCTCACTGGCAATGCTATGTGCCCTAGGTGATTAGGGTGTGCCCAGGCACACCCAGCACACCCTGTGCGCACGCCTATGTCACCGCCACATCCACCACCACCTCAACCTCCCTCCTACTCCATATGGGCCTCGTCCTTCAGAGATGAAGAAGAACATTGTTTTATTTTTCTGTTTTTTTTTGTTGTTTTATGTTATTTCCCTATCCACATTTGTTTGCAGAGCACTTGCCATGCTCTTAATTACGTTTTGCTGCCATTTGCAGCACTCTAGCCCTTTCCTTTGGTGTTTTAGAGCCATTTTAGTGCCTTAAAGTTCGGGTCCCCATTGACTTCAATGGGGTTCGGTGTCCGGGAAAAGTTCGGTAAAAGTCCGGGACACGGACCCGGACTTTTTTTTAAAGTTCGGCCGAACCCGTCGAACACGGACATCTAGGTGTCCGCTCAACCCTAGCCATGAGTTTTAATTGCGCCTGCACAGTCCCTTGGGTGGTAGCAATATCAGGGTCAATGCTTAGGGTAAATCCATTTGAGTTTGTCCTGTATACAAATCTATCATGAACCATTTTATTAATATCAGTGAATGCACTGGGTTAATTTACTAAAGGTGACTAGATATGGAAAGTTGCAATATGCAAGGAAGTTTTTCCCAGAGTGCAGTGAATGAGGTGAAATGGGTTGTCCTTGAAAAGTGAAATTTCACTGCATGCACTGCAAGCTTTGGGGAAACTTCCCTTGCAAAGTGCAACTCCCTTGCAAAGAGACCCCACCCCCTCATGTCACAGATGACGTCATCTGTGACATGAGGGGGGGGGATCTCCTGATGATGTCACCTGGCGGCCACGCCCACAATGGTTATATAACAAGCTGCAGAGACCGGAGACCGGCATAATCACCGGAGACATCATCTGAGGAGGACCGGAGGAAGAAGAAGAGCAGAGGGAAAAAGAGCAGAAGATTGGACAGCAGAAGAGCGGACAGCAAAAGAGCAGAAGACAAGAAGAGCGGAGAGGGAGAAGACCAGAGCGGAGAAGTCCGGATGAAGATTTTTAATTAACTTTCCAAAACGTCTCCTGTCGTTATTTACATACACTGCCTTTTATGGGGTGAATAGTTGGGGTACAGTGTACCCCATACCCATTCACATAGGGAGGGGGTCCAGGATCTGGGGGGCCACTCTTGTTAAAGGGGGCTTCCAGATACCGAGAAGCCCCCTGCCCGTAGACCCCCCACAACCACTGGCCAGGGTTGAGGGGATGAGGTCCTTGTCCCCATGAACATGGGGGCAAGGTGCTTTGGGGTGGGGGGTGCCCCAAAGCACCAACACCCCCATGTTGAGGGCATGTGGCCTGGTATGGTCCAGGGGGGGTGGGGCCGGTCGCTCATCCCCTCCCCCTTCCTGCCCTACCGGGCTGCATGCTCGGATAAGGGTCTGGTATGGATTTTGGGGGGGACCCCACGCCTATTTTTCAGCATGGGGCTACCCTCAAATTCCATACCAGACCCGAAGGGCCTGGTTTGGAACCTGGGGGGAACCCCCATGCAGTTTTTTTCCAAATTTTGGCATGGAGTTCCCCCTCAAGATTCTCACAGTGCAAGTCGCACCGCAAGTCGGATGATCCGACTTGCGGTGCGCCTTCCATTCAAATCAATAGGCTCCCATAGGGAACCGTTGATTTTGAATGGAGGCAGAAAAAAACGCTGCTAAAAGCAACGTGGCCAAACATGCAATAACGCCAATGGAAAAAGCTACTGAAAGCACGTTTAACAGCTGCTTTTTCCCGGTGTCAGAACTAGCTTTGCAGCACGTTTTTTCTAACGTCCCATGTTCATGGAGCCTAACAGGGTTGTGTAGACTTTTTATATCCACTTTTATGCATGTATTTTCATTCACATGTATGTGTGTGGGAGGCAGAGAAGTGCTTTATTTATTTATTTATTTTTAATTTTGTTTATTTTAATACAATGTATTTTTTTCCCTCTTTTTGTAATTAAAATATCAGAGGGTGATATCAGGATCATAAGATATCATAAGATATCAAGATATAAGGCAGGTGGCCCTTCTCACTACCATAAAAGATATTGGGTGGCTGTAGAGCTGCCCGGATCCATTTTACCTTAAAAAATTATACCAACCCAGATAGCAAGGAGTGTTGAAATCTAAGTCTGTTAACTTGCTGCACATTTTCACTGGCATGTTGTTCACTTGCAGAGCACTGGAAGTACAAGTTCTAGTTGACACTTTTCCAATTTGTAGCAAATTTGCATGGCAAGTCTCTAGCAAGAGCAAAGTTGTAGTGGTGAGTCAAGAGCTCTGCAAGTCTACAGCATAAAAATTCAGCCACAGTGCCCCATGTGGTGGGATGACTATTGCACAAAATTTGCAGCAGGCTTGCAGAATGTTTGCAAAGAAAGTAATGCCCCGTACACACGTGCAGATTATCTGAAGACTTTTGTCTTCAGATTTACCTTTTCTATGTAGTGCAAGGGCCTGCCGGATTGCATACAAATTGAAAGTGTTTAGGTTTGACCTCATATTATATGGTTTTGGTAAGTCTGAAGACAAAAGTCTTCAGATAATCTGCACGTGTCTACGGGGCATTAATCTGGAGTCATGCAATGTGGACTTGCTGCAATTGTGCAACAAACTTGTGAAACCTGACAAGTCTAGCAATAGCTGAGCAGGTTATTTTCAAACTTGCAGCACAATTGCTTGCTATCTGGCAGCTGATGGCTGCAGCTGCAACATTGAGCTTGTTTTAGGACGTTTTAAAATAACGTAAGGCATACCTCCCAACTTTCTGAGAAGGGAACAAGAGACACCTATTAGCAAAAGTATGTAGGCATAGGACAAACCCCCTGTCACACTCTCCTTAACCTCCCTGGCGGTATGATTATGTCAGGAATTCTGTACCAAAAGCGGTACAATTTTTTGCATGGAAATTTGGCGTTATGTATTATAGGCCTACAATTCTTAGTAATTACTGACTTAAACCTGACCAAAACAAGACTCTAGTAGACATCCCAGATGTGATAAATTTGAAACACAAACGCATGAATTATAATCTAATCAATAATATAATTTTATTATATAATATATAATATATAATATAATATATAATATATATATATTATAATAAAATTAGATTATTGATTAGATTATAATTCATGCGTTTTATATATATATATATATATATATATATATATATATATATATATATATATACATATATATGTATATATATATATATATATATATATATATATATATATATATATATATATATATGTATATAATATAAATGTTCTGCGTTTGTGTTTTGTGCAACATTTGAATTTCCCTCCCTAGTTCCGCTCCCATGCACCATTGCTGCTGCAGGGAACGGAACCATGAAGTCATCATACCGACGGACGAGCGGCGGGGATCTCGGCTGGTGGTCACAGCAATGGGAGATCATCGCTGGATCGCCAGGAGAAGGTAAGGGACAGCGCTGCACGCTCTGCACATCTACCCCGAGCGTGACTCGGGGATACCGATAATAGCATGGAAAATCCACCCCGAGTCACGCTCGGGGATACCGCTAAGGGGGTTAAAGGAGGCTTGTACAAAAAAAAATGATTGGTTAAACCCACACGTGCTTTTTTACCACTACTATTCCTTTAAATTGGCTTTTGGAATTTGCAAATGCAGCAATTTATAAATTAGATGAAAGATAAGTAGTGCATTTTATATACAACTATAGAGATCAGACCAGACCACAATGAGGGACAAATGAGGAGAAAAGAGGGACAGAGGGACTTTGTTCCGAATGAGGGATAGTCCAGGGACAGTTGGGAGCTATGACTAAGGACATGAAGTAGTTAAGAAGAAGAAAACAAAGTTTTCTCTAAATGCCCCAAAAAACCCAATCTTTTTATAAAACAAAAAAAAAATAAGCCGAAAAACAGGATCAAACATGCAGTTGAACCAGGGGGGCAGGATAGCAGATAATCGTGTGAGAAATGTACAAGAGTAAACAGCAGGACTGCGTTTTTAATCATCTTGGCTCTGTATTTGCAGTTTAGGATGAAGGATGAACAGTTCAGCAAACCCGAGGCTATGTGGAATGTTCTGTTTCTTCCTCTGTGGTGCTGATGGTAAGCAGTGGTTTCCTTTTATTTCTGGCTCGTGGTTAATTGCTGAGAATTGGTGGTGTACACCTCGCAGCAGCACAGAACAGCAGGGTCAGTTAAAAGGCTGCAGCACTCTGTTGTAGGATAAATAACTTGTATATTTCTGAGAAACAAAAGTCAGCTAGGTAATAGGAGTAAAACAAAGTCTTTAAATTTGCAAACTGTGATAATTTGTTTATTTCGTTTTCCCTCTGGGGTCACCTCTGGAAATTAGTGTGTAAACTCAGCAAAGCAGCCCTAGAAGGAAATGGGCACAGGGATGTTAGAGAAAACCAAAAGCTAGATTTAGCCAAGAAACATAAAAATATTTTTTTTTCCTCCTGTTTATTAGCCTGTTCAATTAAAGCGGATCTTTTCCCATCTACCTTCAAATTCCCTTATGCATGCACCCCTGCATGCAACTTCACAAACATCTGCAAATGATATTCTGAATCAAATAATTGTTACAGCCTTGTTGAAACTCCAGCTTTGCTGTCACTTTAAATAGTTTACTAAGGCCAAGCTGGCTTAAACAAACTATTTCATTTACTAATAGATGGGCCCGCTGTTAGCGCTCTATAAATTGTTTGTAGCATCAGCTACAAACAGTATACAGGCCTGTATTCTGACAGCAAGATGGAGACTTCCCATCCCATTCCCGGAACAACAACTGCTCAGTCATTCAAAGAAAGCTTTGTATTTTTTTTAATTAATACAAATATCCCTCTGATTGGCCAAGGAGGAGAGGCAGGTGGATGACATCACAATCTCCATCTCAGCCAATCAGAGGAAGCCTTGTATTAATTTACAGAATACAAAGCTTTATGTAAATGACTAAGTGGATAAAACACAGTAGGAGTCTGGGGCTCAAAAAGTTCAAATGTCTCTGGCCAACTGTTTATATAAGGTGTAGTACGTCGCTAGTGTGTAAGGGTTTTGGGAGCGAGTGCGCGCCGCCCCGCCGGAGGTGCGCTCCCGCTCCTGCGCGGTCACAGACCCCCCCCCCGCGCGTGTGCCCGGCGGACCCGATGTCCGCCGGGCACTCGCGATCTTCCATTACACCGGAAGAAAGGCAGGCGGCTAATATAAACATAGCCGCCTGTCATTCTTCCCTGTGTAAGAATGGTGATCAAACAGTTCTACTATGTAGGACCGTTGATCACTGTTCTTACACATGTAGCCACAGCCAATCACAGTTAGAAACACGCCCCTAGGGACACACTTAACCCCTCCCTCTCCAATAAAGTTAACCCCTTCACTGCCAGTGTCATTTTTACAGTAACAGTGCATATGTATAGCACTGAATACTGTAGTAATGTCACTGGTAACCCCAAAAGTGTCAAAAATGTCAGTCAAGGGTCCGATCTGTCCGCCGCAATGTCGCAGTCCCGCAAAAAAGATCGCCGCCATTACGCGTTAAAAAAAAAACAACAAAAATGACAAAAATCTTTCCCTTAGTTAGTAAACGCAATAACTTTTGCGCAAACCAATCAAAATACGCTTTTTGCCATTTTTTTTTTACCAAACATATGGTAAAAAAAAAATTGGCCTAAAATGTTAAAAAATTTTGATTTTTACATTTTTTTGGGGAATTTCATATAAAAAATTTGAAAAATTTTGTTATTTTTGCAAAATTGTCGCTCTTTTTTTGTTTATAGTGCATGATCAAAAAATTGCACAGGTGATCAAATACCACCAAAAGAAAGCTCTGTTTGTGGGAAAAAAAGGACGTCAAATTAGTTTAGGTACAGCGTCACATGACCGCGCAATTGTCATTTAAAGTCACGCAGTGCCGAATCGCAAAATACCCCCTGGTCAGGAAGGGGGTAAAATCTTCCGGGGCTTAAGTGGTTAAACTGGATGCACTGATGTCTTTTTTCAACCTCACTAACTATGTAACTATCAAAAACTATTAGACGGGCACCTTGAAGACCACAACATAAAGGGGTATACAATGTATGGTTAACATCAAACACACACACACACATCATAGGTTGAACTGGATGGACGGATGTCTTTTTTCGACCTCAATAACTATGTAACTATGTAACTATCATGATTAGCGTGGTCCTGATGTTTGTGGTAAACCTGTGGGCTTCCCAATCCCCAAACGCCAGAAGGAGGTGAAAATCTGCATATCCAGCAAAGTACCTCTGCGCTAACCAGCGTGGAACGCAGAAGCATAAATTATGTCACCGGTACGGGGAGGAAGTCCGGACGACTGGTAAAAACACAAGGAGGTGGAGGCTACGCGCTCGGAGCTTACAGCTCCTTCTACTGGCCACTAGGCCAGTGTGGTGCAGTGTGATGACAAGAGCGTAATTGTTCTAAAAGAATTTGGGGGGGAAGGGGGTAGGATGATGCTCTTTAGTAATATGCACATACAGTATGTGAGAATAATTTTTATGTGCCCCACGTATGTGAACATTGTTGCTGCAGAGACGGCAGAAGAAATGCTACAGTCTTGGGAGCTTTCTTCTCAGGTACCCCCTATTTGAATCATGCAGCTTGGAGCAACACAGCCACAGAAGAAGTTAGAAAGCAGAAGAAAGCAGGTGCAGAGTGTGGCTCATAGCTTGATCTACAACAATATGGCACGGTATCCATGCATACTTGGTACATGGTCTGTTACTATGCCATTTTGCTGGAGACCAGCTGAAAGAGCACAGGCACTCCTTCGATCAAGGTCAGGATGCAGATCATCAAGTGGGAAGGGGGTTTATAACTGTGCATGTGTGACTGAAGTTCTCTTTCATGCATGTGTGGGCAATCTCTGTCATATTGAGGCCACCATGGGCATGTGTGGAATTAGAAATTCTCAGTCCTGCTGCCTTCTAATGCTGCGTATGTGGGGCTGATGTAGACACACTAATGGGAAGCTGATCGTAGCAAACGGGAGCTAAGAACCGTGCATGTGTGGGCGAGTCACTGTAATTTCACTGCATTTTTAAGCTGCTACCCACACCACCATTAATACAGAAAGCTACTGAATCCTTTGGCCATGATGTTGAAGTTTTGGCAAAAAAGTACACCTTTCTTTATTATCATCTCAAAGTAAAATTTTACATTCAACTGTACACAAACTGGTACCTATACACACCTCTACCTACTTAACATTCTATGTTATTATTTTGATTTACACATCTCTATTTCAACTCAGAACTAAAGGGAAAACTAAAATGCCATTTTACATCCTCTATTCTTCTTTTATAATACCTATAAAATATTATAACCGCTGTGCAAGACTGTGACTGATCCTTATGAAAGTACATTGTGCCTTCCTCATGTGATATCCTAGCTAGTCTTCAAAGAGATAGTCATCTCTCTGTCTGATGTAATTTTGCAGAATGCATGTGGCCTTTACTGTACTACTGCATTAGACAACAACAGGTTAATACATGGAAAAAATTCCAAACACACGCTCAACCATGCGTCGAGCACATATCGGACAACCATCTCTTCACTCATAGAATTTGGTCTCGCAAGGTGCTCAGACAATGACAAGCGAGGCACAGTACGCGGCTCGCTACATGGGATTGTGACTGCCACGTTAGTATAATAAAGTTTGTTAAAAAAAAATGTGAATATTTCTTTAAGCCGCGTGGCGCGCACGGGTCTTCCGGGAGCGGGAAAAACGTGACTTTGCGTCACATAGGGGGACACGTGACCTTCTAGAAGCTTGATCAAATAGGCCTATATGAGCGGCTGCGTGAGGGCTCCGGGCACAGTTGGTCTAGTACGGCGTAGCGATCTCCTCTCCCCCCCCCACCCGTCATCTGCACTTTTATGTGGCTTGTCACCCTCATTATGAGGGGGGACTTCTGATTTATTTATTTATTTATTGATTCGCTTGAGTTTTTTATGACTAAGCGATCATTTTATTTGCATATTTATTTGGAGTTTGAATTTATTCAATATTTATTAGAATTTTTGAATTAATAAAGTCATTTGAGTTATTTATTTATTTATTCAATTTATTTATTGATTCATTATTTATTTATTTATTTATTTATTTATGCCAATAAAAGTGCCGCGGCCATTTAACTACCAATGGAATTGTGTTGGGTTTTTATTTTAGATTAAGTTATATTTAAATGATTAGTGCAGTCTAAATTCCCATGTAAATGCCTCATCCCTCACAAAAACCATTGGCAGGGATGGTTTGGTGGGTACAGAAAGTTGACGGTTGGGAGGTAGATTCAGGCGGTTATTGAGCATTATTTGACCAAATGTGGAGTGGGCAAAAGCAGATGAGTTGGAACTCCTGCCATAAAATCCAACATCAATATATCTGAAGAATTCATTAACATCAGCAAAAGCAAGTAAGACAATAGAAAATTACTTTTTGTAGTTGAAGAATTTGCTGGTGGCATAATCAGACAAATGTGCTTCACCATCTATCACCCCCACAGAGTTTGGGAACTTGCATCAATCCCAAAAGAGATCAGCATTTCAGAGTTGTATAAAGTACTCAAAACCCATACTTGAGTAAAAGTACAAGTGCTTGATCAAAAAGTGACTTGAGTAGAAGTGGAAGTGCTTAATCAAAAAGTGACTTGAGTAGAAGTACTAAAGTATTCAACATTTTTTGTAATTAAGTATTGCAAGTAGTTTTTTTTTAAAATGTTGCTACTCAAGTACTAAAAGTAAAAGTACAAGTACTGTGTTATGTAGTTATTAAAGAAAGAAGTCAAAAGTTTGAACATCATATTGTTTTTTTATTATTTCAAATGCAGCTTTTATTTATACATACAGTAGCATTTATTTTCGTATGCGCTGATAATACACATGTTTTGAGCTTCATGAAACCTGCCATCAACTGTTCTGGCAGTGGTAATTTTTATAATAGTAACGAGTAACTATACAGCACAAAAAAAAAAAAAAATATCGGAGTAGAAGTATTGAAATCATTGAAAAAATGTAGTGAAGTAAAAGTTGTAGTAGGAGAAAAAAATTCTACTCTAGGAAAGTACAGATACCGCCTTTCGGTACTTAAGTACAGTAGTGAAGTAGTTCTACTTAGTTACTATACATCTCTGGCATTTTGGACCCATTCAGTTCTAGGTGGCTTATTCATTACTGTTTCTGATACTACATCCCTCAATACTGTAACTTCCCTAGCAGAAAAGCATAATGCAACCTGGAAAATATTTGTCCTGTTGCCAGGTATCTGCAAAAGAAACACAAAAATTATCACCATGTGTCATTGTTTGTTACAGTCGATACCCCCAAGCCCCCCTGAAGGAACAGCAAAGATAACTATATTCACATAAAATGCCAGCATTAGGGCAACACACATTAATACACATCAACACAGCTGCCTAGCACTAGAGATTGCACCTTTATGCACATGCATATATTTATGTTTAATCTATTTTATGAACTATTTGCGGATAATTCAGGTTTGCAATAAAAACACAAACCATAACTTATGAGCAGCATACAATGTAGAACAGAAAAAGAATATAGCTTTAAACAGTGGCTATGAGAAACTGATACCAAGAATAGTGTCCAACCCTACAGGTTATCAGAAGCCACTGAACTACATTGAAAAAACAGCAGATGTAAGAAAAAAAGGGAATGCACAGTAATATCTGTTTCAGCTAGGGACACCTGGGTTAGCAGGCAACCCAGCTTTCGATTGAAATATACAGAAAAATAGTATTATTTGTAGGAAGAAGGAAAACAAAACTAGAAGTAGAGGAGAAATCGAGAGGGGGGTGTGGTGAAAAGAAAGGAGGAGAGAAAAAAAAAGGGAAAAGAGGGGATACCATGGGAAGATCCCAGACAAGATTGGGACCGCAAACGTTAGTAGAGATAAAGGAGTCAAAGTCTAAAGAATATCTGAAACTCAAAAGCCCATTCAGCCAGCAATGAAGCCTCGGCCTGGCGCCAACCCCTGGCTATCACAGAACGAGCCGTTGTGATAAAGTGCCTAAGTAAGTTTCTCCTAATTTGTCTATAGGATCCTGGCAACATGGACAGCACTGTAATCTGAGGTTCATTTGGGATTTTATCACCCACCAATTTACCATACACGTGTAATATTTTATCCCAAAATAGGAGAATTATCAGCCAAGTGCCCCAAATATGGGTCATGGTGCCAGGCTCCCACAAACATCGCCAGCAAGTATCAGGGATAGATTGATCAAGCAATGACATGGTAGGTGTACAATTATTTCAGTAAGATGTCTATCTTAAAGTGTTATTAAACCCAGGACACTGCAGTCACTATATCTGTCCTCCAACAGTACCCAGAACATTGAAATGCAATCATTTTAGTAAATATAAACTGCTAAATACCTTTTCTCATCAGCAGTATATAGCAGTCTTGTGACTTCTATCAGTATCTGGTTAAAGCTTTTAGGAGTTTTCATACTGCACTGGCTGTCCTATCAGGATGCAGGACCCCTGACCCTCTGTCTGGACAGTGCTGAATGGCCCGGTGCTAATCACATGCACTCTCCCAAGAAAAGAAAACTCTCTAGCAATACACACCAAACTGAGCATGTGCAGACTGACTCTAGCAACTCTGTCTTATCTGGGCAGGTTATGGGGACAATGCAAGAAGAGGAGGATCTGTGCAGAGGGTTAACCCCTTAGGTTCCACAGTGAGTATAACAAGCATACTTTACTGCATCTACAGACTGATTTTGCTGTTGTGAGTTTAGTAACACTTTAATAGTATTCATGGGACCAAACCACAAGATATGCAGCTTGTCGTCGGATTTAAGATAAGTACAAACCATTTGGAGAAGGGGTGTGTAATTAGGTTTGCCATAGTAGGCAATAGAGATGGAATTTTATGGCCAAGATTTTTGATAGCTGTATGTTGCCATTTAAAGTCAAAGGCAAGCAGAATCATAGTCAGGAACAGGTAGAAGTTGGCAACAATTTGGCAGCAAAGTATAGTATCAAAAATGTGGTCAGTAGTGTAAGCCGAGGTCAGTAGTGGAGTCAGACAAGGAACATGCACAGACAAGAACAAACCGAGAGCAAGGTTAGACAGGATGCTGAGTCAGTAAGAGGATCAAGATGTGTATCAGGAACTGGATAATAGGAACAAGACTAAAGACCATTTAGCAAAGGGCAAGTGCAGAGTCCAGGTTTAAATAGGCCGCTTGGCAGAAAAGGATGTGCACGCAAGTCCATGTGTGAGTGCGCTCGTATGAGTGAGCAATGAAGCCAGATAGTGCGCCTTAGCCAGATGACTGGCACCATGTTCCTGACAGTAGTTGATAATTTGTGAATTCTACATCAGGACTTCTGGTATGTTATGTGCTGCTTTGTCTTATCTTTTACTCATTCGTAGCAGCTAAATCTATGTGTACTTGTCAGCTCCTAAGTGCCTTTGAAGGAGGAGTCTGAGCTGGAGTATAGATTAGTATCTAAAAATGTAGGTGCACTCTATTACTTTACTAACCGTAATATTTTAAGCCTTGTTACACAGCAGTGCACATTATTGCCTTACAGCACTATAGTCCTAGCGTTGGTCAGAGTTGTATAAAGTACTCAAAACCCATACTTGAGTAAAAGTACAAGTGCTCGATCAAAAAGTGACTTGAGTAGAAGTACTAAAGTATTCAACATTTTTTGTACTTAAGTATTGCAAGTAGTTTTTTTTTAAATTTTGCTACTCAAGTACTGAAAGTAAAAGTACCAGTAGTTTTGAATAAAAAATTGCTACTCAAGTACTGAAAGTAAAAGTAAAAGTACAGTGTTATGTAGTTATTAAAGAAAGAAGTCAAAAGTTTAAGACCCCGTTCACACTGGGGCGACCCGACTTTGCCGGGCGACCTGTGAAGTTGCGGTGCGCAGCTCGCACCGTGACCTCGGAGTGGCCGGCACGGACTTCATATCATTGAAGTCAATGCAGGTCGCTCCAGGTCGCCCCAAAGAAGCTCCGGACCCTTTTTCTAAGTCGGAGCGACTTGTGTCGCTCCTATTACAACGGGTCCTGTGCTGCTCTATGGCAGGCGACCCACGGCGACTTGTCAGGCGACCAGGTCGCCTGACAGGTCGCCCCAGTGTGAATGGGGTCTGAACATAATATTGTTTTTTATTATTTCAAATGCAGCTTTTATTTATACATACAGTAGCATTTATTTTCGTATGCGCTGATAATACACATGTTTTGAGCTTCATGAAACCTTCCATCTACTGTTCTGGCAGTGGTAATTTTTTTAATTGTAACGAGTAACTATGCAGCACAAAAAAAAAATATCGGAGTAGAAGTATTGAAATCATCGAAAAAATGTAGTGAAGTAAAAGTGGAAGTAGGAGAAAAAAATTCTACTCCAGGAAAGTACAGATACCGCCTTTCGGTACTTAAGTACAGTAGTGAAGTAGTTCTACTTAGTTACTATACATCTCTGGCGTTGGTGGTAGGCTAGACTTTATAGATAAAGCAGAGCATTATGTCTACAGATTTGCTAGCCTGCTTGGAATAGATTAATTGATTGTTCTTTTAACCTACACCTTTCATCACAAAAAATACAATGCAGCAGATGACACAAGACAGTGCAACAAAAACAAGCATTGACAAATACATACGAATGTCCATCTGGTTATTTGACTGTTTGAAATAATGCAATAAAAAAGTCATATAAAAGTTTTGCAGAGTAGCTCAAGAAGTTTATTTCTGAGACAAGCTGTAAGCCTCTGCCACATTCACATCATCCAAGCAGTTGATGAGCTGAGAAGTGACCCTGTGAAAGCTACATTACATTTCTCCTGTCCATTCCCCGGATGCGGCTCCTGTGATATTATTTTATTTCTGCCTGCAGAGCACAAGCACCATCAGATACAAATAATATCATTTCCTCAGCCGTAACTGCTACTATAAAATGGTAGGTGCTATTCCCTACACTGTGATTTATTTTCTAAGTATGCTTGTATACACATAGAAGAGAGAGATTTATCATTAAATATAATATGCAGAAGCATTTGAGCATGAAACCTCATTAAGTGTTTCATTAGACCTCCTCTATTTCCATGAATCCAGCAGGATGGTAGGTATCAATCTTCATGATGTAACCACAGTGAAAGAGATGTCTGGATGTCTGCATTAAGCAGAATAAGTGCTGGCCAGTGTCAGAGCGCAGCAATCATAGAACATTCTAGTAAAGAATTTCGGGGTCACCACTTTGTGCCAAGTTTCAAACTGGATAGCTGAAAAATGTTGAAAACATCACTTTACATCCACATCTGGTAGGCAGGAGTTTTGTTAACAAAGGCAAACTATAAGCATTTGGGCCTGTTGTTGTTTTTTTTTTTAAGTGTTTAAAATATGGTTTTACATCTTTTTAATTATTTATACAAAATATGGATTTTATAAATAAACACTGATTACAGGATGCACATGTGATCCTGGTGTATGGGTTTTCCAAAGAGAAAGCACAGATGAAGCTGTTAGCTTTCAGACACTCTTTCTCTAAGGCAAGGAGGGGGTAGGAAGGCGATGAGTTACTCCTCTGGCCAGGGAGGAGGAAAGAGGGAAATGAGTTACTCCTCTTATTCAAGCTTAAAGCGGAGTTCCGGTCACAAAATTGACATAGTCCATTTTGGGCCATCCGCTTGCTATAGCTCACCTGAAAAAGAAATGGGTAGTTAGGATTTTTTTTTTTTTTACTTACCTTGTAATTGCAGAAAAAAAATACTCATCTTCTTTCCACTTCCTCCCTCGGCCGCACAGCCCGCGCCGTCACTTCCGCTTTGCAATGATTCCTGGGAGCTGAACGTCATCGCTCCCAGGAATCAATGCGCCTGCACCAGCGTTTGAGCTTGCAGTGTATTTGCCGCCGGTCCCACCCCCCTGCGAGCGTCACGTCGCAGGAGACGGAAGCATCGGGCGGAAGATCCGGCCGCCGTATGCAGCAGTGACACATTGTGGGATCCCGGGGACAAGATTTGCCGCCGGTCCCACCCCCCTGCGAGCGTCACGTTGCAGGAGACGGAAGCATCGGGCGGAAGATCCGGCCGCCGTATGCAGCAGTGACACATTGTGGGATCCCGGGGACAAGAGCTATGCGTGCGTGCCTCCAGTGCAGCCAGTGACCACCAGTATACATGTCCCCAATGCAGAGCTGCCCGCTCCGTACCCCTGCTGAAGAAGTCAACGCCCACTGACGCAACGCGTACGGGGGAGGAGCTGTGACGTCACCCGCGACGCTCTGAGAGGACCGCACCCTCGAGCACTTCGTTAGATGTTTGACATGCTGTTCCCGATGCACTAGGAATAGTGCTATGTTTGTGAGTAACCTTTTTACTTTGAATAAATCTACCCAATTTTAAACGGAGAGCACTAGATGTCCTTTGTTATCCTTCCATGTGGAATCTTTATGCTGCCCTGCTGAGGTGCTGTGGCTTCCATGATCTTAAGACTGGGATAGGAGAAGTTCACCAGAGTCTATGTTAAAGCGCAATGGCCCTTGTGGTCAGTGCATGGAGGTGAGAGGCTGGCATTAACTGTGGTGGTGGAATCACGCTTGTTTGGTGTTTTGTCTACTTCTATACACGGGTCACCTTTACCTCAAGCTTGGCTTTGGACTTATGAACATTCCCAGATCATTATGGACATTGCTGCTGTTTTATTGGTTTTAACATTTTAGCGCTGCACCATTTTTTACATTTAGTTCAATATGACATGTTAGTTACCAAAAATCCACATCATCACGTTTATCCTTATATCGCAAAAATGATTGCTTATATCCAAGTACTCTCAAAAATCTATTTTCTTTATCTTTAATTAACCAATAAAACAAAAAACAACCAAAAAAAAATAATTAAAAAAAAAAAGGGGGGGGGGCGGGCGGAGGAGGGGAAAGGAAAGGTAACTCCGTATGCATCCAGTTCTCATGTCCGTATTCAATGTCTTCTATCTCTCCAACATCTTAGACATTACTTAACAGCTCACATTCTTCATAATTGACAAACCTGTTCCAACAGCCCCATCTTGAAATATACTTATCTAATTTATGATTAGCATTGAATACTAGATTTTCTAATTTGTTAATCTCCTCTACTTTCCTAATCCACATATTTACATCAGGTGCTGATGTATTCTTCCATTTAAGTGGGATACACATTTTGGCTGCGTTTAGTGTTTTTTTTTTTTACTAAAACCCCTAAATAGACAAGAGGAGTCATTGGTTTGAAGACCCCTCTACAGCAGACTCAAGTTCCTAATACCTCACCCAGGAGCCGGCCACTTCACCATCCTTGCCTGAGTCCTTTACCTTTACCCATGAGGAAACATCTTGGAGCCAGTTTTGGAATGATGTGGACTGGTACGTGAGCCAATGTTAGTCCTCTTTATGTAAGGTCGACCCTGAACTGTCTTTTGTTAACACAAGTGTCCTCCCCTGCGTGGGTTGTCCACTTGGAGTGTGTATCTTTTTCTTACTAATTTAAAATAAAAAACAGACTTAGGCTCCTTTCACACGGCCGCTCCGTGTGTCCGCAAATCATCCCATCCGTTTGCGGATGATTTCAGACATAATGTAAGTGAATGGCACTGCGGGTGTCAGCGGAATACCATCCGCTGACATCCGATTTTCCTCCTTTCAGTTCTGTTCCGTTTTTACAAATGGAACAGAACCCCATTTTTTCTTCCGTGTAAAAAACGGTAAGGAAGGAAAATCGGATGTCAGCAGTGTCATCCGCTGACATCCGCAGTGCCATAGACTTACATTATGTCCGCATATCATCCGCAAACGGATGGGATGATATGCGGGCACACGGAGCGGATGACAGAAATGTCATCCGCTCCGTGGAAAAAAAAAAAAAAAAAGTCCCGCAGCGGACCTTTTTGCCCCCGTTCACACTGGGGCGACCTGTGAGGCGACCTGGTCGCCTCACAGGTCGCCGCAGGTCGCCTCCCATAGGGAAGCTGCGGACCCGTTCTGATAGGAGCGACACAAGTCGCTCCGACTCAGAAAAAGGGTTCGGAGCTTCTTTGGGGCGACCAGGAGGCGACCGCCATAGACTTCAATGTTACGAAGTCCGTGGCGGCCGCTCCGAGGTAGTGGCGCGCTGCTCGCACCGCGACCTCGGAGGTCGCGGTGCGAAGTAGCGTCGCCCCAGTGTGAATGGGGGCTCACACG
Source organism: Pelophylax lessonae (assembly GCF_965119305.1). NCBI lineage: Eukaryota > Metazoa > Chordata > Amphibia > Anura > Ranidae > Pelophylax > Pelophylax lessonae. Next base: position 61,210,016 of record NC_138771.1, on the reverse strand, counting down.
GAGCGGCCGTGTGAAAGGACCCTTATAAAAATATAGACAAGTAAACATACATTATGAAAATGATCCAAGAGCTCCTTTAGCTACTGGAAATGTAAACATGAAATATTTGTATATACTGCAATACAGTAAAACCTTGGATTGCGAGCATAATTCGTTCCGGAAGCATGCTTGTAATCCAAAGCACTCTTATATCAAAGCAAATTTCCCCATAAGAAATAATGGAAACTCAGATGATTCGTTCCACAACCATTCATTCATAAGGCCTTCGGTTTATAGTCTATATACAAAGATTATAGCAATGTGATAGGTGGTATAACCATAAAATGTCCATCCACAAATGGCGCCTCCACAATGGGATTAGAAGCAAAATCCAGCAGGAGCTACAGAGTATAAAAGAGAAGAGAGGCTCCTCTAAGTGTAGCAGTATGGGGACATTTAATGAAGGTTGAAAATTTAGCAACTCACATAGTTGATGATTTAAGAGGCACATCTAAGAATGCAGGCATCCGGGGTAAAGCTGTCCACATAGACCATCTTCTGAACCACTGGCTCTCACCAATGTCAGTCTGCAATTGTGATTGGGAAGACTACCTTGCAGTAGAGTGATCTGAAAGCAAGACTTTGAATCACTTGTGGAGCGCAGTGTGGAAGGGATGATGAAGATGGCAGTGCGGAGGATGGTCTATGTGGAAAGCTTTACCCCGGATGCCTGCATACTTAGATGTGCCTGTTTTAATCATCAACCATGTGAGCTGCTAAATATTGACCCTTCATTAAATGTAACAATATTGCTACACTTAGAGGCGCCTCGCTTCTCTTTTATACCCAGTTGTGACATGACGCTACTTGTATATCAAGACATCGCTTGTATTTCAAGTCAAATTTTTTTTTTTAAATTTGCTTGTCTTGCAAAGCGCTCTCAAACCAAGGTTTTACTGTATTCTGAATTTACATAACTAAAAAAAAGAAATAAAATACTTTTGGGCCAATTCACACCTATGCATTTATTACCCCCAGGTGCTTTTTCATTAAAATTATTTGATACTCATCAAAGCGTATGTTAACGTGTAATGCTATGGACTTTGTATTGACTATCGGGACACGTCATAATGCACATTAATGTGCATCATAGAAGTGACAGCAGAAAAAGTAGTCTACCCATTTTTTATATTTGGGGGAGGGTATTTTTTGTTTGTTAGGTTTTTTTTTATTATTATTGTTTTGTTTTTATGTTTTTTTTGTTAACTTTGTTGTCTGACTTTAGATCTACAGTATGTTTATCCTGAGTATGTTTGAACCCATTTAGGCCCCTTTCACACTCATGAGACGCGATTTTACCGCGATTTTGCCGCGAATCGCGGCGCGATTTTGACGCGACTTTGCCGCGATTTTGAGCCATGGCTCAAGTCTATATACCTCAAAATGCATTAAAATCGTGCCAAAGTAGTGCAGGTGCGACTTCAAAACGCACTGATATGAATGGGGCTCATTGAAAATAATGGAAAACTAATTGTCATACGATTTTGCGGTCCAAACTCGCTGGACAAGTCGCACTAGTGTGAAAGGGGCCTTACTGTTGACTGTCTCACTACCTCTGCTGGAAGTTTATTCCAGCCATCAACTACCCTTTCAGTAAAATAATACTTTCTAAGATTAGGTGTGAACTTTCCTCCAGTTGGTTTGAGGTCATGTCCCCGCGTTCTTGATTTTGGTTTCATATTGAAAAAAATGCCCTCCTGAACCTTATTTACCCACTTCATGTATTTAAAAGTTTCAATCATGTCTCCCCTTTCCCTTCTCTCCTCCAGACTGTACATATTAAGTTCCTGAAGTTGCTCTCGATATGTTTTTCCCCTATAACTTTCACTCTTTTTTGTTACCCATCTCTGGACTCTTTTATCCTATCAATATATTTCTGTAAGTGAGGGCTCCAGAACGGGACACAGTTTTCTAAATGAGATCTCACTAAAGATCCATATAGGGGGATCAGGATTTCCTTCCTCCTACTTGTGATCCCTCTAGTGATATAAAGATCTATATAGGGGAACCAGAACCTCCTCCCTCCTGCAGGTGATCCCTCTAGTGATATAAAGATCCATATAGGGGGATCAGGACTTCCTCCCTCCTGCTGGTGATCCCTCTAGTGATATAAAGATCTATATAGGAGAACCAGAACCTCCTTCCTCCTGCTGGTGATCCCTCTAGTGATGCATCCTATAATTCTATTCACTTTTCCCACCTCCTGGTCGCACTGTTTGCTCATCAGTGTGTGTTGTGATGTGTTGACGTATGTCACTGTTTCAATCCATTCATAAAGGAGATCTATGGTCAGAGCAAACATTTTCATTTTATAACATCAGCATTGTGATACCAATACAAACATGAATTATTTTTGACAATCCAATATAAGCTTACTTGATGAATCCCCTTTCATGTTGTGAGTTTTGCCTGTCTGCTGGCCATCTCTTTCCACAACTTCATTGATTCTCTGCATGCTTTGCAGCTTTACCTCTGCTGTTTACTTTCTATTTCTAAAGGACTACATATCCCATGGTACCGTGCTGCCTGCAAGCTGTGATTCCTGTACTGACTCCACCTTTTGAAACTCCTCCTCTCAGCTCCTATGTAGTTTAGAAGGCAGGCTCTGCAAAATGTGTGACACAGCAGGCCTACAATAGGAGTATGCTAGAAATAATAATGAATATTATAATTTTTACATTTTGACTATAGATACACTTTAAATATTTTATTTTTTAGTCCAAGACATACCAAATAAGGCAATAAAATGCATACAAAACCACTAAACAACAGTGACAGTGCATATTTTTAGCACTGATTACTGTATTAATGTCACTGGTCCCCAAAAAGTGTCAAAAGTGTCAGTTAGTGTCCTGACTGTCCGCTGCAATATCGCAGTCCCGCTATAAGTCAGTGATCGCCGCCATTACTAGTAAAAATAAATAAATCTCATAGTTTGTAAACACTATAACTTTTGTGCAAACCAATCAATATACGCTTATTGGGATTTTTTTTACCAAGAATATGTGGCAGAATACATATTGGCCTAACTTGATGAAGAAATCTGATTTTTTAATTTGATATGTTTTATAGCAGAAAGTACAAAATAGTTGTTTTTTTTTTCAAAATTGTTGGACTTTTTTGTTTATAGCGCAAAAAATAAAAACCACAAATACCACCAAAAGAAAGCTCTATTTGTGTGAAAAAAGACATACATTTTGTTTAGATACAGTGTCGCACGACAATTGTCAGTTAAATTAACAAAGTACCGTATCGCAAAAAATGGCCTGGTCATGAAAGGCTGTAAAAAGTGGTTAAAGAAGCCTATCTTGCTACTAACTAATACACAGTTTTTTACTTTCCCCACCAGCTCACCCCCATATTTATTACCTCTTGTATCACTTGACCCTCCCTCTTAGATTATAAGTTCTAACGAGTCAGGCCCTCTGATTCCTCTTGTATTGTATTGTAAGTGTTCTGTCTCCCTTAATTTTTTAAAGCGCTGCATAAACTGTTGACGCTATATAAATCCTGTATGATAATAATATAATAATATTTTAAAAATCATTAAATTTGCTGTGGGTGATTAGTATTACCATTACTAATAACTTACATCATTTACCTAATGAGTCAGAAACTAAAGTGAGTCACTGCCCCCTTATCTCAGTTGCATAGATCTGAAAATTTATAAAGCTACAGTTCATTCTTAAAGCTCAACCCTGGGAAAATGTAAAATGGTTATAAACCTCTTATATGAAAAAGGAACAAAGCATATCTCTCCATTGTGGGCACTAGCCTCAATCCAATGCACCTGGTGTGATTTCTGTCTGCCTTGTCATTTCTCTACTATCTGCATGCTGACACCACAGAATGTCAGGAGACAGCCCTCCAGCACAGAGAAGGGGATTAAAAGCCTCAGCTGCGTATGTTTCCCTACGAGACCTTGGGGGGGTGTCCAGTCCCTCCACTCAGGTCTCAGATTACACTCAGTTCCCTGCTCTATGCTGTGTGTGACATCAGAACTCCAACCCCTGCCACCTGCAGCTGAGAAAAGCCTTTGATCTCTGTGTTTTAAATAGTTACATAGTTAGTAAGTTTGAAAAAAGACACAAGTCCATCTGGCTCAACCAATAAAAAGCGAAAAACAGTAAAGAAAACACAACCATACAATCCCATATACACAATCCTATACCCGCAGTTGATCCAGAGGAAGGTGAAAACCCCCAGCAAAGCATGATCCAATTTGATACAGCAGGGGAAAAAATTCCTTCCTAATCCCCCGAGAGGCAATTTGATATTCCCTGAATCAACTTTACCTATAAATATTAGTACCCAGTTATATTATGTACACCCAGGTAAGAGGCTGTAGAGGAAAAAGGGCTGCAGATAAACAGGAACAACTTATGTAGGAGGATTTGTTTCATCTCTCTCAAATGACCCTTTGCAGTAGGACTGTGCATGCACTGCGTGAGATTTGCTTATTTTGTCTAGTGGAAAGGAGAAAGAATTTTACTTATCTGATCTAGAGCTCCCCCACGTTCAGGCAGTGAACTGTCCTTTGGCGTCATCTTGTCCAATGCAGCACTATGTACCCTGCTCTGGACTTGATGATGGCTGTATTTGCTGACCTCTCCTTTGAGAATATTAGTTCCCTGGCTGTCATTCTGATGCTTTGAGTTTAATGCTGTATGAGTCACTGAACCTTATGTACAGAATGCAAAGTCAGTGACTCAAAAAAACTGATGTCAGACACTGCCAGGCATGTAGCACTTTCAGAAAGAGGAGAATATTGGGTGGGGGAACCTGTTTGTGCAATTCTGGCATAATCCCCTGTGAAAGCACACCGGGAAGAAAAGTATTTCCCATAAATCTCCTATAATAGGGGGTTAATGGGAGATGGGGATTTTAATGTGCCCAGGTAGTAGTAATTACTGAAAAATAGTCCATAAAAATGTAATACATGTTATTTTATACAAAATCTTAAAAACAATAAAGGTACAAATCCTCTGGAAAGCATATTATTTTTTTCACTTTGACATACAGTACACAAGTTCCACATAGGGAAAAATCCCAGGAGGTGTATGGATCTGGATCAACACGTTTCGCCCAAGATGAGGGTTTCTTCAGGATCCACTTTTCAATCATTTTTAAAGCTAATAGCTGGTAAGTAATTCAAATAAGATATCGGTACAGAAAATCAATGTATACACACAAAAAAAAAACACAATAACTTAAAACAAAACTGCACATTTATTAAGCACTGTGCATTGCTCTCCACTTGCTTTGGTACTTCAAAGCAAATGGAATGCCTTTCAAAATAGCGAATAAAAGCAAAATTAAGAACCAGCCTCTCCTCTAATTATTGAGTTCCCTCTGCAGCTATAAGCAGGGAGAACTCCATGGAAGACCGCATGCATTTTATGAATGGATCATATACTGCAGGTGACAGAATGGAGTAACATTGCAGTATGCAGTGGAGACAGGATAGCAGTATTCCGTCTCTGCTATAAATAGTTCCTATATGTCCCATTCTTGCATTTGGTCCAACTAATTCCTTGCTAATTCCTATTTCATATTTTAGTTTTTCTTTCTGAACATCGTGCTCATTTTACCAAATCATTATTGTAAAAATTCAATTTTGTCATCATTTTATTTTTTGCGTTTTTTTGTTTTTTTGTCTAGGGGAAAGGAGAAACAATTTTACTTTTCTGATCTTGTGCTGCCCCTGGCAGGGCAGATAGAGCGTGGTGAACTGTCCTTTGGCGTCATCATGTCCAATGCAGCCCTATGTACCCTGCTGGTCTTGATGACCTCAGGACCTTAGACAACAGGAGCGCGGGGGTGAAGAAGCTGCAGGGAGAAGTCTAGCTGTAGAGAAGAGCAGAGTGTCGGATAAGGGAATCTTTTTTTGTTCCCCTAAACCAAAATGAGCAATTAAACCTTGCAGTGCATCCACAGCCTGACTGGAAGCAATATATTTTTTTTTAAGTTGCCCTGAGTTGAACATTTAAGCTGGTTGCTAATACTGTATATGCTCTTCTGCTAAAATGTGTTGGAAAGTTTCTACACTCAATTTGCTATGGCTATTTTAGTGATTTTTTAAAGCATATGTATATATAGAATAGTACATTTGAGCTATCATGCATTGTTTTTAGAAGCTATGATTCCCCTATTCATACACTAATGAATTTGTTGGACTGGTTCATAAAGCTTAGGACAGGAAATTATGTTAGCAGAAGGTAGGGGAGGGGAAAAGACTTAAACACAACTATGTGCTCAAGGCAAAGGAGTAGTACTTTGGCGTCATTGTGTCCAATGCAGCACTATGTACCCTGCTGCTCTTGATGACGTCAGGACCTTAGACAACAGGAGCACAGGGGTGAAGAAGCTGCAGGGAGAAGTCTAGCTGTGGAGAAGAGCAGAGTGTCAGATAAGGGAATTTTTTTTTTCCCCTAAACCAAAATGAGCAATTAAACCTTGCAGTGCATCCACAGCCTGACTGGAAGCAATATTTTATTTTTTTTTAGTTGCCCTGAGTTGAACATTAAAGCTGGTTGCTAATACTGTATATGCTCTTCTGCTAAAATGTGTTGGAAAGTTTCTACACTCAATTTGCTATGGCTATTTTAGTGATTTTTTAAAGCATATGTATATATAGAATAGTACATTTGAGCTATCATGCATTGTTTTTAGAAGCTATGATTCCCCTATTCATACACTAATGAATTTGTTGGACTGGTTCATAAAGCTTAGGACAGGAAATTATGTTAGCAGAAGATAGGGGGAGGGGAAAAGACTTAAACACAACTATGTGCTCAAGGCAAAGGAGTAGTACTGGTTGTTCTGCAGGATTCCAATAAGCAAGGAGCAGTCTGGAGGGATCATAAATAAAAGGAAGAAGACTCCATCACCAGGAAGAATCAAGTTAAACCATTTGTAAACCCAACATTTCATATTCCTAATATGTGCCTGTCATACCATGTACTTGCATTACAAAGTATCCTGTATAGGGTTGAGCGGACACCTAGATGTCCGTGTTCGACGGGTTCGGCCGAACTTTAAAAAAAAGTCCGGGTCCGTGTCCCGGACTTTTACCGAACTTTTCCCGGACACCGAACCCCATTGAAGTCAATGGGGACCCGAACTTTAAGGCACTAAAATGGCTCTAAAACACCAAAGGAAAGGGCTAGAGTGCTGCAAATGGCAGCAAAACGTAATTAAGAGCATGGCAAGTGCTCTGCAAACAAATGTGGATAGGGAAATAACTTAAAACAACAAAAAAAAACAGAAAAATAAAACAATGTTCTTCTTCATCTCTGAAGGACGAGGCCCATATGGAGTAGGAGGGAGGTTGAGGTGGTGGTGGATGTGGCGGTGACATAGGCGTGCGCACAGGGTGTGCTGGGTGTGCCTGGGCACACCCTAATCACCTAGGGCACATAGCATTGCCAGTGAGGAGATGGGAAAGATCTCCCTGGGACCTGCTCTGCTCTATTTCTCCTTGCCTACAGGTACATGGCCCCGATACATTACTCTCCCTGCTGGCAAACACATGCATGTGTATTTCAACTTTGGGGTGCACACCTTAATGCAATAGGCTGCGCACACCTATGGGCGGTGTAGGTGGAAGCGGCGGTGGAGGAGGACCAGGGCCGGATTAACAGCATCATGGGCTTGGTGCTGAGGATTTTGAAGGGCCTTAGGGCCGTGCCTTGCCATGCACCCAGAGGAGGAAGGGTGCAGCCATGCATGCCTAATTCAACATGGGATGCTGTCTCTGAAGCCCATAAACACATCCATGCATCGCCAACTGTCCCTCCTTGTCCGGCCTTCACGCTGTGTGGGGAGGTTCTGAGGGTGCTGCCTGGGGAAGCGAGCATAGAAGCCAGACTTCTGTGTTTACAAGTGACAGAAGAGCGGTAACAGTGAATATGGCCAACCCGGGGCCTATATAAAAGGTAGGGGCCTGGAGCTGCAGCTCCAATAGACCCTACATTAATCTGGCCCTGAGGAGGAGGACGAGGTAGCCAACACTGCTTCTTTTCACAAATTTTAAATGAGGGTACACCCCAAAAGAGTGAGAAAGAGCAAAAATGGAACAATGGGTGGGTAAGGTCGGTATCCATTGCTATTCTGCATAAGGTACGGAAAAGTCCCGTGGGATCCATGCCTGGTTCATTTTAATGAACGTGAGCTTGTCCACATTGTCTCTGGACAGGCGGCTGCGCTTGTCTGTTATAACGCCCCCAGCCGTGCTAAATACCCGTTCAGATAATACACTGGCTGCAGGGCACGCCAGCACCTCCAAGGCGTAAAGGGCAAGCTCAGGCCATGTGCCCAATTTGGAGACCCAGAAGTTGAAGGGGGCAGACCCGTCATTCACTACATGTAGGCGTGTGCACACATACTGCTCCACCATGTTGGTAAAATGCTGCCTCCTGCTAAGACGTTCCATCTGAGCTGCTGGTGCTGCTGTTTGTTGTGGCGTGCTGACAAAGCTTTTCCACATTTCGGCCATGCTAACCCTGCCTTCTGAGGTGCTGGCGGTGCCCTGGTTGCGTTGGCGACCTCCTCCTCCTCCTCCTCTGCCTTGTGCTTCCACTGTGGCCCCGCTGTCAGATGGGAATGCCAGCAGCATGGCGTCTACCAGCGTGCGCTTGTACTCGCGCATCTTGCGATCGCGCTCCAGTGAGTGAATTAAGGACGGTACGTTGTCCTTGTAACGGGGATCCAGCAGCGTGGCCACCCAGTAATCAGCACAAGTTAGAATGTGGGCAACTCGGCGGTCGTTGTGGAGACACTGCAGCATGTAATCGCTCATGTGTGCCAGGCTGCCCAGAGGCAACGAAAGGCTGTCCTCTGTGGGAGGTGTATGGTCCGTGTCCTCTGTATCCCCCCAGCCACGCACCAGTGATGGCCATGAGCTGGCCTGGGTGCCACCCTGCTGTGAACATGGTTCCATCTCCTCCTCCAGCTCCTCCTCCTCCTCATCCTCCAGAACTGTGCCCCTGCTGGACAATTGCGTCCCTGGCGTTTGCGTGTGCAGGAACCCACCCTCGGAGCCCCTTGCGAATGACTGCCCTGAAAGCCTTGGAAATGTTACCTCTTCATCCTCCTCCTCCTCCTCATCCTGTGCCACATCCTCTTCCATCATCGCCCGAATTGTTTTTTCAAGGAGGCATAGAAGTGGGATAGTTAAGCTGAGAACGGCGTCATTGCCACTGGCCATGTTGGTGGAGTACTCAAAACAGCGCAACAAGGCACACAGGTCTCGCATGGAGGCCCAGTTATTGGTGGTGAAGTGGTGCTGTTCCGCAGAGCGACTCACGCGTGCGTGCTGCAGCTGAAACTCCACTATGGCCTGCTGCTGCTCGCACAGTCTTTCCAGCATGTGCAAGGTGGAGTTCCACCTTGTGGGCACGTCACATATGAGGCGGTGAGCGGGAAGGCCGAAGTTACGCTGCAGCGCTGCCAGGCGAGCAGCAGCAGGGTGAGAACGCCGAAAGTGCGCACAAACGGCCCGCACTTTCTGCAGCAGCTCTGACATATCGGGGTAGTTTTTAAGGAACCTCTGCACCACCAAATTCAGCACATGCGCCAGGCAAGGGATGTGCGTCAAACCGGCTAGGCCCAGAGCTGCTATGAGATTTCGCCCGTTATCGCACACCACCAGGCCGGGCTTGAGGCTCGCTGGCAGCAACCACTCATTTGTCTGCTGTTCCATGCTCCTCCACAACTCCTGCGCGGTGTGTGGTTTGTCCCCCAAACAGGCAAGTTGTAAAACTGCCTGCTGTCGTTTACCCCTGGCCGTGCTGAAGTTGGTGGTGAAGGTGTTACGCTGTCCGGATGAGGAGGCGGTAGAGGATGAGGAAGCGGAGTAGGAGGAGTTAGGAACAGGAGGCAAACTGAAGCGCCCTGCAATCCTCGGTGGTGGAAGGACATGCGCCAAATTGCTATCCGCCTCAGGCCCATCCGCCACTGCATTTACCCAGTGTGCCGTTAGGGAGATATAACGCCCCTGACCGTGCTTACTGGTCCACGTATCCGTAGTTAGGTGGACCTTGGCACAGATGGCGTTGCGCAGTGCACACCTGATTTTTTCCCCCACTTGGTTGTGCAGGGAAGGGATGGCTTGCCTGGAAAAGTAGTGGCGGCTGGGCACGACGTACTGTGGGACAGCCACCGACATAAGGTTTTTAAAACTGTGCGTCTCCACCAGACGGAATGACAGCATTTCAAAGGCCAATAATTTTGAAATGCTGGCATTCAGGGCCAGGGATCGCGGGTGGGTAGGGGGGTACTTCCTCTTCCTCTCAAGTGTTTGGGAGATGGAAAGCTGAACGCTTCCACGGGACATTGTGGAGATGGTTGTTGGTGACCCAGGTGGTGGTGTTGCTGACAGATCGTCTGTTTGCGGGGTGGCAGGTGCCGGTATCACTACAGATGTGGCTGGAGCGGCCGAGACTGCAGCAGAAGAGGAAGCAGGATGAGCCAGAGACGTTTCTTGGTTTTGAAGGTGTGTACTCCACTGCAGCTCGTGCTTTGCACTTAGATGCCTGATCATGCAGGTTGTGCTCAGGTTGAGAAGGTTCATGCCTCGCTTCAAGCTCTGATTGCACAGGGTGCAAACCACTCGTGTCCTGTCATCAGCACATTTTCTAAAGAACTTCCACGCTAGAGAACTCCTTTGAGCTGACTTTGGTGCGCTCGTTCCCTTGCTGCGTTGGGCAGTAGCGGGCGTAGTGTCTAGGGCACGGCCGCTCCGCTTCTGCACCCTGCTCCCTCTTCTGCTGTGCTGGTGGCTCTGTGCGACCACCGCCTCTTCCTCCAAACTACTCAGTTCACCTGCATGACGTTCATTCCATGTGGGGTCGAGGACCTCATCGTCCTCCACATCATCTTCCACCCAGTCTTCACCCCTGCCCTCCTTGTCGGTCTCCACAATGCTGAACGCCGCAGCAGTTGGCACCTGCGTTTCGTCATCATCGGAGACGTGCTGCGATGATCCTTGCATGTACTCATCTTGAGGAATAAGTGGTTGGGCATCGCTGCACTCAATCTCTTCCACTTCTGGGGCAGGGCTAGGTGGATGGCCCTGGGAAACCCTGCTGACAGAGTCCTCAAAAAGAATAAGAGACTGCTGTATGGCTTGGGGCTCAGACTGCTGGCCTGATTTGCAAGGGGGTGAGGTGAAAGACGGTTGGACATTGGCTGCAGGTGCCAACTCTGACCTTTCTGCAGTAGACTGGGTGGGAGACAATGTGAAGGAACTGGAGGCACTGTCAGCAGCAAACCAATCTACTATCGCCTCAACTTGTTCTGGCCTCATCACTTCTAGGGGCGTTTGATGCCCTACCAAATACTGATGCAGGTTCTGTCGCCTACTCACACTTGAGGAAGGTGTTTCACTTGTGCGTGTAGCTGGCACAGATCGACCATGTCCTCTCCTTGCAACAGGAGCTCTACCAGCAGCACCACGACCCAGGCCACGGCCCTTATTTGACGGTCTCCTCATATTTCTGTAATTTAAGATCTTGCCCTAGAAAGGTTTTTATTGAATAGCGGAATAGAAAATATGATCCAAAAAAAGTGTATGTATATCACACGTACACAACCACACTAGGCCCCAATTACTATTGTTTGTACCCCTAAAAGGCTAGATGAGGAGTAGGGGGAGTATGGAACAGGCAGCACCCTCAAACCTTCAGAAGTATGAGATGAACCCCAACAACTTGGAAAGGTGGATCTCTCTCACACGTACCGACACAGACTATCCCGCAATTCAATTGATCCTCAAAGGTTTTTATTGAATAGCGGAATAGGAAATATGATCAAAAAAAGTGTATGTATCTCGCACGTACACAACCACACTAGGCCCCAATTACTATTGTTTGTACCCCTAAAAGGCTAGATGAGGAGTAGGGGGGGTATGGAACAGGCAGCACCCTCAAACCTTCAGAAGTATGAGATGAACCCCAACAACTTGGAAAGGTGGATCTCTCTCACACGTACCGACACAGACTATCCCGCAATTCAATTGATCCCCAAAGGTTTTTATTGAATAGCGGAATAGGAAATATGATCAAAAAAAGTGTATGTATCTCACACGTACAGAAACACACTAGGCCCCAATTACTATTGTTTGTACACCTAAAAGGATGGATGAGGAGGAGGAGGAGTATGGAACAGGCAGCACCCTCAAAGCTTCAGAAGTATGAGATGAACCCCAAAAACTTGGAAAGGTGGATCTCACACGTACCGACACAGACTATCCCGCAATTTAATTGATCCCCAAAGGTTTTTATTGAATAGCGGAATAGGAAATATGATCAAAAAATGTGTATGTATCTCACACGTACAGAAGCACACTAGGCCCCAATTACTATTGTTTGTACACCTAAAAGGATGGATGAGGAGGAGGAGGAGTATGGAACAGGCAGCACCCTCAAAGCTTCAGAAGTATGAGATGAACCCCAAAAACTTGGAAAGGTGGATCTCACACGTACCGACACAGACTATCCCGCAATTTAATTGATCCCCAAAGGTTTTTATTGAATAGCGGAATAGGAAATATGATCAAAAAAAGTGTATGTATCTCGCACGTACAGAAACACACTAGGCCCCAATTACTATTGTTTGTACACCTAAAAGGATGGATGAGGAGGAGGAGGAGTATGGAACAGGCAGCACCCTCAAAGCTTCAGAAGTATGAGATGAACCCCAAAAACTTGGAAAGGTGGATCTCACACGTACCGACACAGACTATTCCGCAATTTAATTGATCCCCAAAGGTTTTTATTGAATAGCGGAATAGGAAATATGATCAAAAAAAGTGTATGTATCTCGCACGTACAGAAACACACTAGGCCCCAATTACTATTGTTTGTACACCTAAAAGGATGGATGAGGAGGAGGAGGAGTATGGAACAGGCAGCACCCTCAAAGCTTCAGAAGTATGAGATGAACCCCAAAAACTTGGAAAGGTGGATCTCACACGTACCGACACAGACTATTCCGCAATTTAATTGATCCCCAAAGGTTTTTATTGAATAGCGGAATAGGAAATATGATCAAAAAATGTGTATGTATCTCGCACGTACAGAAGCACACTAGGCCCCAATTACTATTGTTTGTACACCTAAAAGGATGGATGAGGAGGAGGAGGAGTATGGAACAGGCAGCACCCTCAAAGCTTCAGAAGTATGAGATGAACCCCAAAAACTTGGAAAGGTGGATCTCACACGTACCGACACAGACTATTCCGCAATTTAATTGATCCCCAAAGGTTTTTATTGAATAGCGGAATAGGAAATATGATCAAAAAATGTGTATGTATCTCGCACGTACAGAAGCACACTAGGCCCCAATTACTATTGTTTGTACACCTAAAAGGATGGATGAGGAGGAGGAGGAGTATGGAACAGGCAGCACCCTCAAAGCTTCAGAAGTATGAGATGAACCCCAAAAACTTGGAAAGGTGGATCTCACACGTACCGACACAGACTATTCCGCAATTTAATTGATCCCCAAAGGTTTTTATTGAATAGCGGAATAGGAAATATGATCAAAAAATGTGTATGTATCTCACACGTACAGAAGCACACTAGGCCCCAATTACTATTGTTTGTACACCTAAAAGGATGGATGAGGAGGAGGAGGAGTATGGAACAGGCAGCACCCTCAAAGCTTCAGAAGTATGAGATGAACCCCAAAAACTTGGAAAGGTGGATCTCACACGTACCGACACAGACTATCCCGCAATTTAATTGATCCCCAAAGGTTTTTATTGAATAGCGGAATAGGAAATATGATCAAAAAAAGTGTATGTATCTCGCACGTACACAACCACACTAGGCCCCAATTACTATTGTTTGTACCCCTAAAAGGCTAGATGAGGAGTAGGGGGGGTATGGAACAGGCAGCACCCTCAAACCTTCAGAAGTATGAGATGAACCCCAACAACTTGGAAAGGTGGATCTCTCTCACACGTACCGACACAGACTATCCCGCAATTCAATTGATCCTCAAAGGTTTTTATTGAATAGCGGAATAGGAAATATGATCAAAAAAAGTGTATGTATCTCGCACGTACACAACCACACTAGGCCCCAATTACTATTGTTTGTACCCCTAAAAGGCTAGGAGTAGGGGGAGTATGGAACAGGCAGCACCCTCAAACCTTCAGAAGTATGAGATGAACCCCAACAACTTGGAAAGGTGGATCTCTCTCACACGTACCAACACAGACTATCCCCCAATTTAACTGATCCCCAAAGGTTTTTGATTAAATAGCGGAATAGAAAATATGATCCCAAAAAAGTGTATGTATATCACACGTACACAACCACACTAGGCCCCAATTACTATTGTTTGTACCCCTAAAAGGCTAGGAGTAGGGGGAGTATGGAACAGGCAGCACCCTCAAACCTTCAGAAGTATGAGATGAACCCCAACAACTTGGAAAGGTGGATCTCTCTCACACGTACCAACACAGACTATCCCCCAATTTAACTGATCCCCAAAGGTTTTTGATTAAATAGCGGAATAGAAAATATGATCCCAAAAAAGTGTATGTATATCACACGTACACAACCACACTAGGCCCCAATTACTATTGTTTGTACCCCTAAAAGGCTAGGAGTAGGGGGGAGTATGGAACAGGCAGCACCCTCAAACCTTCAGAAGTATGAGATGAACCCCAACAACTTGGAAAGGTGGATCTCTCTCACACGTACCAACACAGACTATCCCCCAATTTAACTGATCCCCAGAGGTTTTTGATTAAATAGCGGAATAGAAAATATGATCCCAAAAAAGTGTATGTATATCACACGTACACAACCACACTAGGCCCCAATTACTATTGTTTGTACCCCTAAAAGGCTAGGAGTAGGGGGAGTATGGAACAGGCAGCACCCTCAAACCTTCAGAAGTATGAGATGAACCCCAACAACTTGGAAAGGTGGATCTCTCTCACACGTACCAACACAGACTATCCCCCAATTTAACTGATCCCCAAAGGTTTTTGATTAAATAGCGGAATAGAAAATATGATCCCAAAAAAGTGTATGTATATCACACGTACACAACCACACTAGGCCCCAATTACTATTGTTTGTACCCCTAAAAGGCTAGGAGTAGGGGGAGTATGGAACAGGCAGCACCCTCAAACCTTCAGAAGTATGAGATGAACCCCAACAACTTGGAAAGGTGGATCTCTCTCACACGTACCAACACAGACTATCCCCCAATTTAACTGATCCCCAAAGGTTTTTGATTAAATAGCGGAATAGAAAATATGATCCCAAAAAAGTGTATGTATATCACACGTACACAACCACACTAGGCCCCAATTACTATTGTTTGTACCCCTAAAAGGCTAGGAGTAGGGGGGAGTATGGAACAGGCAGCACCCTCAAACCTTCAGAAGTATGAGATGAACCCCAACAACTTGGAAAGGTGGATCTCTCTCACACGTACCAACACAGACTATCCCCCAATTTAACTGATCCCCAGAGGTTTTTGATTAAATAGCGGAATAGAAAATATGATCCCAAAAAAGTGTATGTATATCACACGTACACAACCACACTAGGCCCCAATTACTATTGTTTGTACCCCTAAAAGGCTAGGAGTAGGGGGAGTATGGAACAGGCAGCACCCTCAAACCTTCAGAAGTATGAGATGAACCCCAACAACTTGGAAAGGTGGATCTCTCTCACACGTACCAACACAGACTATCCCCCAATTTAACTGATCCCCAAAGGTTTTTGATTAAATAGCGGAATAGAAAATATGATCCCAAAAAAGTGTATGTATATCACACGTACACAACCACACTAGGCCCCAATTACTATTGTTTGTACCCCTAAAAGGCTAGGAGTAGGGGGAGTATGGAACAGGCAGCACCCTCAAACCTTCAGAAGTATGAGATGAACCCCAACAACTTGGAAAGGTGGATCTCTCTCACACGTACCAACACAGACTATCCCCCAATTTAACTGATCCCCAAAGGTTTTTGATTAAATAGCGGAATAGAAAATATGATCCCAAAAAAGTGTATGTATATCACACGTACACAACCACACTAGGCCCCAATTACTATTGTTTGTACCCCTAAAAGGCTAGGAGTAGGGGGGAGTATGGAACAGGCAGCACCCTCAAACCTTCAGAAGTATGAGATGAACCCCAACAACTTGGAAAGGTGGATCTCTCTCACACGTACCAACACAGACTATCCCCCAATTTAACTGATCCCCAGAGGTTTTTGATTAAATAGCGGAATAGAAAATATGATCCCAAAAAAGTGTATGTATATCACACGTACACAACCACACTAGGCCCCAATTACTATTGTTTGTACCCCTAAAAGGCTAGGAGTAGGGGGAGTATGGAACAGGCAGCACCCTCAAACCTTCAGAAGTATGAGATGAACCCCAACAACTTGGAAAGGTGGATCTCTCTCACACGTACCAACACAGACTATCCCCCAATTTAACTGATCCCCAAAGGTTTTTGATTAAATAGCGGAATAGAAAATATGATCCCAAAAAAGTGTATGTATATCACACGTACACAACCACACTAGGCCCCAATTACTATTGTTTGTACCCCTAAAAGGCTAGATGAGGAGTAGGGGGAGTATGGAACAGGCAGCACCCTCAAACCTTCAGAAGTATGAGATGAACCCCAACAACTTGGAAAGGTGGATCTCTCTCACACGTACCGACACAGACTATCCCGCAATTCAATTGATCCTCAAAGGTTTTTATTGAATAGCGGAATAGGAAATATGATCAAAAAAAGTGTATGTATCTCGCACGTACACAACCACACTAGGCCCCAATTACTATTGTTTGTACCCCTAAAAGGCTAGATGAGGAGTAGGGGGGGTATGGAACAGGCAGCACCCTCAAACCTTCAGAAGTATGAGATGAACCCCAACAACTTGGAAAGGTGGATCTCTCTCACACGTACCGACACAGACTATCCCGCAATTCAATTGATCCTCAAAGGTTTTTATTGAATAGCGGAATAGGAAATATGATCAAAAAAAGTGTATGTATCTCGCACGTACACAACCACACTAGGCCCCAATTACTATTGTTTGTACCCCTAAAAGGCTAGGAGTAGGGGGAGTATGGAACAGGCAGCACCCTCAAACCTTCAGAAGTATGAGATGAACCCCAACAACTTGGAAAGGTGGATCTCTCTCACACGTACCAACACAGACTATCCCCCAATTTAACTGATCCCCAAAGGTTTTTGATTAAATAGCGGAATAGAAAATATGATCCCAAAAAAGTGTATGTATATCACACGTACACAACCACACTAGGCCCCAATTACTATTGTTTGTACCCCTAAAAGGCTAGGAGTAGGGGGAGTATGGAACAGGCAGCACCCTCAAACCTTCAGAAGTATGAGATGAACCCCAACAACTTGGAAAGGTGGATCTCTCTCACACGTACCAACACAGACTATCCCCCAATTTAACTGATCCCCAAAGGTTTTTGATTAAATAGCGGAATAGAAAATATGATCCCAAAAAAGTGTATGTATATCACACGTACACAACCACACTAGGCCCCAATTACTATTGTTTGTACCCCTAAAAGGCTAGGAGTAGGGGGAGTATGGAACAGGCAGCACCCTCAAACCTTCAGAAGTATGAGATGAACCCCAACAACTTGGAAAGGTGGATCTCTCTCACACGTACCAACACAGACTATCCCCCAATTTAACTGATCCCCAGAGGTTTTTGATTAAATAGCGGAATAGAAAATATGATCCCAAAAAAGTGTATGTATATCACACGTACACAACCACACTAGGCCCCAATTACTATTGTTTGTACCCCTAAAAGGCTAGGAGTAGGGGGAGTATGGAACAGGCAGCACCCTCAAACCTTCAGAAGTATGAGATGAACCCCAACAACTTGGAAAGGTGGATCTCTCTCACACGTACCAACACAGACTATCCCCCAATTTAACTGATCCCCAGAGGTTTTTGATTAAATAGCGGAATAGAAAATATGATCCCAAAAAAGTGTATGTATATCACACGTACACAACCACACTAGGCCCCAATTACTATTGTTTGTACCCCTAAAAGGCTAGGAGTAGGGGGAGTATGGAACAGGCAGCACCCTCAAACCTTCAGAAGTATGAGATGAACCCCAACAACTTGGAAAGGTGGATCTCTCTCACACGTACCAACACAGACTATCCCCCAATTTAACTGATCCCCAGAGGTTTTTGATTAAATAGCGGAATAGAAAATATGATCCCAAAAAAGTGTATGTATATCACACGTACACAACCACACTAGGCCCCAATTACTATTGTTTGTACCCCTAAAAGGCTAGGAGTAGGGGGGAGTATGGAACAGGCAGCACCCTCAAACCTTCAGAAGTATGAGATGAACCCCAACAACTTGGAAAGGTGGATCTCTCTCACACGTACCAACACAGACTATCCCCCAATTTAACTGATCCCCAAAGGTTTTTGATTAAATAGCGGAATAGAAAATATGATCCCAAAAAAGTGTATGTATATCACACGTACACAACCACACTAGGCCCCAATTACTATTGTTTGTACCCCTAAAAGGCTAGATGAGGAGTAGGGGGAGTATGGAACAGGCAGCACCCTCAAACCTTCAGTATGAGATTGTGTTCACTGTACCCCACAAAGATTGAGTTCACTGCACCCCACAATGATTGTGTTCACTGCACCCCACAAAGATTGTGTTCACTGCACCTCACAAAGATTGTGTTCACTGTACCCCCCAAAGATTTTGTTCACTGCACCCCACAAAGATTCTGTTCACTGTACCCCACAAAGATTGTGTTCACTGCACCCCAAAAAGATTGTGTTCACTGCACCCCAAAAAGGATGTTGTTCACTGCACCCCAAAAAGGATGTTGTTCACTCCACCCCAAAAAGATTGTGTTCACTGCACCCCACAAAGATTGTGTTCACTGCACCCCAAAAAGATTGTGTTCACTGCACCCCAAAAATGATTTTGTTCACTGCACCCCAAAAAGGATTTTGTTCACTGCACCCCAAAAAGGATGTTGTTCACTCCACCCCAAAAAGATTGTGTTCACTGCACCCCAAAAAGATTGTGTTCACTGCACCCCACAAAGGATTTTGTTCACTGCACCCCAAAAAGATTGTGTTCACTGCACCCCAAAAAGGATGTTGTTCACTGCACCCCAAAAAGGATTTTGTTCACTGCACCCCAAAAAGATTGTGTTCACTGCACCCCACAAAGGATTTTGTTCACTGCACCCCACAAAGATTGTGTTCACTGCACACCAAAAAGGATTGTGTTCACTGCACCCCAAAAAGATTTTGTTCACTGCACCCCAAAAAGATTGTGTTCACTGCAGCCCAAAAAGATTGTGTTCACTGCAGCCCAAAAAGATTGTGTTCACTGCAGCCCAAAAAGATTGTGTTCACTGCAGCCCAAAAAGATTGTGTTCACTGCAGCCCAAAAAGATTGTGTTCACTGCAGCTCACACACAGAAAAATGGATGTGGATCACTGACACCTGCCTATCTCCAATCCCACACCACACAGCAATATCGATTGTAGTTTGTAGAACACAGTTTCCCTAAAATTCAGCAGACTCTGTCCCTAACAGGATTGAGAAGAGATCGTAGATCAGGATTGAGTGCAGATTCACCCCACCCCCCACACAGCAATATCGATTGTAGTTTGTAGAACACAGTTTCCCTAAAATTCAGCAGACTCTGTCCCTAACAGGATTGAGAAGAGATCGTAGATCAGGATTGAGTGCAGATTCACCCCACCCCCCACACAGCAATATCGATTGTAGTTTGTAGAACACAGTTTCCCTAAAATTCAGCAGACTCTGTCCCTAACAGGATTGAGAAGAGATCGTAGATCAGGATTGAGTGCAGATTCACCCCACCCCCCACACAGCAATATCGATTGTAGTTTGTAGAAGACACTGACCCTATATAATTCAGCAGACTCTATCCCTAAAATGCCTACAACTCGCCCTGCCTAAACACTCCGACCTGTCCCTCAATTCTATCCGGACACAAATGGTTTTTTCCTGCCTATCTTTCCCTAATCAGCAGCCAGCACGTTGATGTGTGCTCTGTCCCTGAATCTAAGCAGCATAATGACGCCGCTGCGGCTGCCTCGAACTTATAAAGACTTGGTCACATGCTTCAGACGGCCAATCACAGCTACTGAGACATTTGCAGGCATGGCTGGGATGGCTTAAGGCACACCAGTTAAACGATTGTTGATTGGCTGTTGAAAGCCCGCCATGAAAAGAGCGCCAAAGCATGCAAAACCCGGAAATAAAACGACCGAACACGGATTTTTACCCGAACATACAGTAAAGTGTCCGTGTCCGTGTTCGGGTACAAAAAATCCAATTATTCGGTACGAACACGAATAATACAGTCCGTGTTCGCTCAACACTAATCCTGTACTTTTTGTATTGCTTCCTGTGTGTGAAATCTCTGGTGTTCCTGTCAGTCCCTATGCTTCCCTACTAAAAACTGACCACACTAAGCAGGAGAGCACACCATGGTCAGTTCTCTAGCTATGCTGGGAACTCAGCGTGCTCTCCTCCAATGATCAGACTTTTCCTGAACCCCCCCTCCCACAGCCTTTCAGCAGGGAAGATCAGCGTTTTGCAGCTTCTCCTGCCCCAGCTCTTCTGCAGCTGAGAACAGAGGGAATGTGATCACAGAAACAAGGTATTTATTATGTTTTTTCTTCATATCTATACACAAATGTATTTTCTTTCATTTCTATTTGAAACTGAATGTTGTTTACAAGGTGAGGGATTACAATCATTTTAAGTAATTGTTTAGTGCAGGGGTAGGCAACCTTCCAGAGGTTGAGATCTACCTGTACACCATGGGAGAAGTCAAAGATCACCAGGCACAGTGTTCTATTGTTAGCGAGATAATCTAGCAAGGCGTTCAGGAGTTTTGGTGTGCTTTCAGAAAGGCCACCAAACCCGCAGGATATAATAATCTATTGCTATAGCCCATCTAACTCACTGTTATAGGTGCTGCCTATAAAACTACTATTGTGCCCATATAGATGCTGTTATGCCCATATAGCTTCTATTGTGCATCTGTATGGGCACAGGAGCATCTGTTTGGGCACACTAGCAGTTATATGGGCACACTAGCATCTATATGGGCACAATAGCATCTTTATGCTGTTGTGCCCATATATATGCTGTTGTGCCCATATATATGCTGTTGTGTCGATATAGATGCTGTTTTGCCCATTTAGCTGCTAGTGTGCCCATATAGCTGCTGTTCTTCCCATATAGCTGCTGCTGTGCCTCTATATGGGCACAAGAGCATCTATTTGGGCACACTAGCAGTTATATGGGCACACTAGCATCTATATGGGCACAATAGCATCTTTATGCTGTTCTGCCCATATAGCTGCTAGTGTGCCCATATAGCTGCTGTTCTGCCCATATAGCTGCTGCTGTGCATCTATATGGGCACAGAAGCACCTATTTGGGCACACTAGCAGGTATATGGGCACACTAGCATCTTTATGCTGTTGTGCTCATATAGCTGCTAATTGTGCATCTACAAGGGCAACAATCGCATCTATATGGGCACAATAGCATCTATATGCTATTGTGCCCGTCTAGCTTCTGTTGTACCCATCTTGCTGCTACTGTGCATCTATATGGGCACAATAGCATCTATTTGGGCACAATAGCATATTTATGCTGTTTTGCCCATCTAGCTGCTGTTGCGCCCACATAACTGCTATTGTTCCCATATAGATGCTGTCGTGCCCATAGAGCTCCTGTTCTTCCTATATAGCTGCTAGTGTGGCCATATTTTCTAAGAAGGATAGATAGCTTGTTCATGTTGTGAGTACAGCATTTTTTTTTTCTAGTAAAGCTAATTATACACTACAGAAGGTTTTTTTGATGCCTTCTAGCTTCTACCCCAAAGTAACCTTCAAAGACCAAGCACCTACAACATTTTAAACAATTTAAAGAGAAAAAAAATCACACCATTAATATCACCTGATATTGTCCACTCAGCTCTTGTCCTGCCTAATCGCTCCTATAAAACACATTGATTGCCTGTCACAAAGATGAATGAAATAATTCCGAGTGTGAATAGGTGACGTGGGATTCCCCCAGGGTGCGGAGTTTAAGCCTAGCCGGCTTTTCTCCAGGGTCCACCTCACGGAGTTTTGGACATAGCTGTGTGCTGATCCCAG
The DNA here is from genome assembly GCF_965119305.1 of Pelophylax lessonae. Lineage (NCBI taxonomy): Eukaryota > Metazoa > Chordata > Amphibia > Anura > Ranidae > Pelophylax > Pelophylax lessonae. The sequence goes on along the minus strand of NC_138771.1, from coordinate 61,187,739 downwards.
ATCCAAACCCTTAGGTTCTTCCTGCTCTAATGCCTGGAATACTAACTCTCACTTGCTGAAGCAGATGAGTCCAGGGGCATTCTAACGACAGCAATGTAGAGAAGAATGGTACTGCAGAAAGGCACTGTGGATCACACTGGAGTAGGCTAGAACATGGAAAAAGAGCTTACAGAAGGAAACAGTGGACCAGACCAGGCAGCAGGACTGTGACCACAGGATAGGAGCATACTAGTAGAACACCAAACCAAACCAAGCCAAGCAGCGGGACTTCAAAATTCACTGGAATGACCTAGAACATGGCCAAGGCAAAGGAATAACTTCAATAGGTGTCAAGTCTGGTGACAGACAAGCGAATCCAGACAGCTGAGGTCAGTAGACTGAAAATCAATCCAATGAAGAAACATGCTGAAAACAAGCACACATCAAAGGGGCTCCAACACAAGTGGAAGCATTGCTTAGGCCCCAAGCCTGTGGTGGCAAATTCTTTAAATAGGCATGTCACCTATTATATCATTAACTGCAATGCCTACGGAGGAACCCAAAAGTGCTGTCACCCAAGCAAGAGAGGGAGCTTGGCAGCGCAGAACAGTGAAGAAAGTAAGAGACAACGGGGGGATTTACTAAAGCTGGAGAGTGCAAAATTTGGTGCAAACTATGCAGCGCTAGTCTGTGTCTAATATAATAACATTCAAATTTAATAAAGTGTATTCTAAACAAAAACTATACAAAATGGTGATATTAGGGCTCCTCTGTATTTCACACCAACTCTTAGTGTCAATCCAGGGATGAAATGATATCATCCCTAAATAGAACTGAAAAAAGTCCACAGTATAAAAGTCTATGGATGCTCCTTTTATGTTCCAGTTAGCGGGATTCAAAACTCACCAGGTCCTGGCTGCTCAATTAAGTGCTGCAAAGACTCATTGATATCATGGATCTCAATATGGCTCAATAAAGGCCGAACACACGATCAGATTATCGAACGATCTGTCGTCCGTTTTTTGTGGCATGCTAGTCTGATGTGGAAAGTGAAGAGGTTATTTTCATACGAATTTTCCCGTACGACAGAATTCTACTTCAGAAGTGATGTCATGTGTTGGATTGTTTTGTATGTGTTCTTTCGTCTCTAAGCATGCCTAGTCTTGCTCTTAAGATTTTTTTCCGTGGAAATCTGTACTAATGAGACGAAAATCGGACGTTGTATTACGGACAACAAAAATTTTATAGCCTGCACATCAGGATTTTGTCGGCCGAAAAGTCGGAGTCGGCTGTCCAAAGCACCATACTAACAATCCGAAAATCGGCAGATCGGTCGTCGGACGAATTTTCCCTACAGATTTTCTTATCGTGTGTACGGGCCTTAAGGCTAATGTCTCCAACCTATTCGGGAAAAAGGTGTATGGTGGCGCTAGTAGGGATATGTTAAAGGCACTTAAGGTATACAACATGTGATATGATCTTCATAGTAAAAATCAGGTAATTTAGGGATCAGAAAAATGGGGAATAACAAACATACAATATACAATATAAAATTATGACAACCTGACAGGGTGTTGTCTCAGTCCATAGAGGAAGTCCAAAAACATTTTTGGAATGCACTTGATGGCAGCACCCTTAGAGCAAAGCTGTGGACTCTGTGGGAAAAGGCAGGAGCAAAAGGGGCCCCAGACTAAGTGCAGCATAATAAATTAGTGGTTTAAATAAAATGAGAATTGGCAACTCACTAGATGGTGAAATATTAAGAGCAGCAGGGAAGCTTTGGGACAGACGTATTTACATGAAAATGCTCTTACTATTTCACCATCTCGTGAGTTGACAATTGTCACTTTAATTAAACCATTAATTTTATATGCTGCACTTAGTCTGGCTCCCTGTTTGTTTCTTATGTCTCTAACTGTCAATCCTGGGTTCTGAAGATCTGGACCTCACAGGTGCATCCAAAAAGAAGAACTCATATATAGTAAAGCTCACATATTTTTGGACACACCTGTGAGCTTCAGATCTTCAGAACCCAGGATTGGGGGTTGGAGACATCAGCCTTATTGAGCCATATTGAGATCTTTGATATCCATGCGAGTTTGCTGCACTTAATTGAGCAGCCAGGGCCTCTGGTGAGTTTGGAATCCAGCTGACTGGAGCATAAAAGGAGTATTCATAGACTTTTATACTGTGGATATTTTCAGTTCTATTTAGGGATGATATAATTATGTCCCTGGACTGACACTAAGAATGAGTGTGAAATACAGAGGAGCACTAATGCAACTATTTTGTATAGTTTTTGTTTGGCTTACACTTTAATAATTTTGAATGTTATTATATTAGACACAGTATAGCGCTGCGCAGCTTGTTGTATTTTGATATTGCAAGGATTTAGTATATTGCCTTTCTTGCAGCTATACATTATTGTTGTGTTTAGCACTGGCTATTTTTATGTTTGAAAATATAGTGAAGCTCTGCATAGTAGCCAATCAGTTTCCAGGTTTTATTGTCAAAGCTTAACTGAACAAGCTGAGGTTAGAAGCTGATTGGCCTCCGTGCAGAGCTGCACCAGATTCTGAGTTCTCCAGTTTTAGCAAATCTCCCTCATGGTTTTCTTTCTCACATGCTGCTCCTGACCCTTTACATGGCTCAAGCTGGCCATACACTAATAGATTTATTAGCAGGTTGAATGAAATAAAATATCTAACAGATTCCTCCATCCATGCTATGCAATGCAGATGGACAAATCTCCCACAGTGCCTATTTTAAAGTGATAGCTGGCACCATTGTGCCTAAGCAGTGTCCTTAAAGTGGAGTTCCACCCTATTTTTATACTTACCTCCATCTTCTCGCTCCGGGTCACCTGAAAAAGAAATGGATAATCGCATATTATTTTTTTTTTTACTTACCTCGTAGCGAAGAAAATATACTTACCTTACTTCCTTCTTCCTCCTTCCTCGGCCGCGGCCCGTCGTCACTTCCTGGCTCTGCAATGATTCCTGGGAGCTGAACGTCATCGCTCCCAGGAATCATTGCGCCTGCACCGGCCCCGACGTCAGTTCCGGGTCGCGCGCGTCATCCCCTTCTAAACAGCTTCTGGGCATGCCCAGAAGCTGTGGAGGGATGATGCGCGCGACCCGGAAGTGACGTCGGGGCCGGCGCAGAGCATCGTGGGACCAAAGAAGGCGGAAGAAGACGCCGAAGAGGACGCGCTGGCTTCAAGCTGCCCACACCTGAGATGGCAGCGCTGGACAAGACGTTTGCAAGGTAAGTATTTCGTCTTGCAGGTAAGTGCAACCCGGGACAGATCAGAGGCTAGCCATTGTGGAATGCACTAGCCCTGACTGTCCCGGGGGTATTAAAAAAAAAAAAAAAAAATCCAGGGTGGAACTCCGCTTTAAGTAAATAAGTAAATATTGTCTTGAATTCTTCATGAATAGCAGCACACTTCCTAGTATGTGAAGGTGCCTAGGCACTCCTGTTTCTACAGCTTCATAGCTTTATTTCTGCAGTGTGAGGTCTAAAGCCTGGTACACACAATGAGAATATCAGGCGAATGAGCGTCTGTTTTTTGCATACTAGTCTCATATTGAAAAATAATAGGTTACTAGATCAGTGTTTCTCAACCTTTTTTCAGTCAAGGCACCCTTTAAAAATGATGGACAATCTTGAGGCACCCCATTCTAAAATGAAGAAACTATTCTAATAGTCTTACATAATGTAGCAACATCCACAAGTCCAAGTAGAACACCTAGCGTTAGAGGTGATTTATTCTAAAGCAAATACACTTTTGTAAACTGGTACTGAATGGTATTCCAATGTTTCTCTTCTCCCTCAGTTTTTCCTCTATCATTCAGCTAATGGGAGGGGCAGGGGAGGGTCAAACAATGATGCTATGCAGGCGACTGACATCCTCAACTGATTATGCCAATGGTCATTAGGATGCCGGCAGCTAGAAGGTTGTAATTGTGCACAATGAATCTCTGAAATAATGAAAATCTTTTTTTGAAAACTATTTTTGGTCAGTTTTTAGCCATTTTACCAAGGCACCCTGAAGAAACCTCAAGGCACCCCAGGGAAATTTTATAGTCGAATACTGTACTGATTAGGTAAAAATCAATTGTATTGTTATAGTACGAGAAAGATTTTTGTGTTGGTCCCTTCGGATAATTTCACATGAACTGTCGTGATTTGGCTCTCAAAAACTGTGTACTAACAAATCGAACGATCGGCCCTTAAAGCAGTATTTTTCCTTTGTGTGTATTAGGCTTAAGGCATCGCTGATTTTGACTTCTGGTCTAATTAAATTTAGAGTGATGATGTCCTTGCTGTTATGTTCATTGGCTGTGAAAGCGAGTTTATTAATTGACCACTGTTTTGATGGAAGTTGTAATATGTTCAGTCATTATTCTAGCATTTTCTTTGTATTGTGAAATTTATTTCAATAAAAATATATTGAAACTAAATTTAGAGTGAGATTTAGTGATATCACTACTGCTCACTGTTCTCCTTGCTGCTGGAAGCTCTGACATAAAGAAGCCATTACCTGCCTCTACCAAGATGGCCGTCTCCACACAGATACACAGAACAAGGCATGAAAAGTAATGGTGAAAGGTCACATGCAGAGAGACGATAGGCAATACTAGTGACTAGTTCTTTACCCTCTGCCTACCTTCTTACCCTAAAAAATGTTTTACCACTGAAAAAATTACCGATATCTATAGCCAGGGCTTTTTTTTTCTCAGAAAATAGGTACAGGAACTCAACCACGACCCCCCAAACTTTATCAACTCCGAACAGTATCAAATAGTGGGTGTGGTCAAATTTCATGAACAGTGGGAGGGTCTTAAAGGGACAATAAATACCAAGAGTGCAGAGTTTGGGAAGAGGGTTTACACACAGAGCGCAGAGTTCAGGGGTGCGCTGCATACATAGTGCAGAGTTCAGCGGTGCGCTGCATTCAGAGTGCAGAGTTCAGGGGTGCTCTACACACATAGATTGCAGAGTCCAATCTTTTGCCACAGCTGCTTACCTCTGCATCCCCCATGCACATCTCACTTTCAAACCTGCTGACCTCTGCATGCAACCCCCCCCCCCCCGCCACTGCCCCCATCTCCTCCTTTAAGGCTCCACCATCTTTCACATGTCTTACTTTTGTTGCTGTGTTGCTGTATTATGCTGAAGCACCCAGCCGGCTCTAGTATCTTCCCTCACACTGTAGTTAGTTCCTCCTCTCTCACTTGTGGGGAAAGCATCCAGTGGGGCTGTCGACATCTGCACTGCACCCCGGGCATTTGCATCTCCATTGTCCCAATCATGCCCTCAGTGGGTACAAACTCAGGAGATCAAATCTGTGGGAGCCATTGGGAGACAAGCTGTCACTTGTAAACACAGAAGCTGGACTTCTGTGTTTACAAGTAATAGTGGTGAGCAGGGAGCAGAGGGCCTAAGGTGGTGGAACTGAGTTCCACCAAGTTCCAGCTGAAAAAAAGCCCTGTCTATTGCTGTAAATAGTTAGGTTGAGCCCTCGTTCTCATTGAGTGCGGCTTTGAAATTGTGTGACTTCATCTGAGATTTCAAAGCTGCAAGTCAGTGCAAATTCAGGTGTGACTTTGGAGACATCTGTGTGGCTTCATACACAGATGTCTATGGAAGTCGTACCTGAAATCGCCAAAAGTAGGGCAGGATCTAATTTTTCAAATCGATGCGGCACTGCAAAGTCATTGTCACATCGATTTGAACATGGCTACTAACAACAATAGGGCGCAATTTGGCATGTGATTTGAATTGTCAAATTGCAGGACAAGTCGCACCAATGTGAACGAGGGCTAAACACACAAATAAATCACTGAAACATCTTAACTTAGCACTGAGCAGTATTATTTTATTATTATTTCGTCTTACAGATGTTTTCTGTGACTACCTGTCACTGTGATTGTTTGATCAGGAAAGACACCGATCAGTCCCCGGCTGATGGACTGTGATTAGCGATATCTTGTGAGAGCAGAGTCACAGCTAGAAGGAGGAAACACTCAAGAGCGCACATCAGGAAAAGCATATAAGAAGTATTTCGGTGATCTCAGAGACATGCATTCTGAGATTATAGAAATACATGATGAGCCTAAAGTGAATAAAAAATAATTTATGTTGTAAATCCATTTACTGGTAAAGGTTTAGGAATCAATTTTCTGGACTTACCTATATTTTCCTGTGTATAACACACCAATGATAATGGTTTACACTTGAAAAGAAAACACGGGGACATGGAAACAGACAAGGAAATTTTTACTAAAAGAAAAAAGATAGGCAATTTAAAGGTAAAAATGAGAAATGTCCCCTTTTTTATTTTTATTTCACGGACCCCACTAATCTGATGCTGGGATGGCACCCGTTACAGTGGATCCAGCGTTGGCCTGCTGGGATGCTCTTCTCAGCAGGCGCACTGGGTCCCGTGTCGCAATGTTACTCTTTGACATCATGGGAAAGTTGCACTGGCACTGGCACAGGTTCTGGCGCAGCCTTCTGATGATACGCCCCTAGGCCCTCCTCTGTTAGTGAATTGGGTGACATGCAGGGCTCCTGTTGCTTCCTGGGATAGGAACGTCACCTATCCCAGGAGGCACTGGGGGCACTGATATAATTTAACTAGGTGACATTTACGGGCTGAAACATAATCTTAAAAAAACAACCCAAAAAAAACACATGGCTCAGGTATTGACTTGTATTACAGGTGCAATGAACTAATGACTTACCCCCACCCAACTAAATCTCCCTTACCTCAAACAAACTATTTGAAACTATTTTTTGGGGTGAAAAGGCCATAGCAGCCATTTATTAGAAAAACAAATACAAAAATACAACCTTTACAAATTCCATTTTATTATAAAATTTATAACACAAATCCTACTAATGACTGACCTATTTACTTATCTAGGGTCTTTGAAGACACATTTATTTTACCAACCAGCTGTATCCACTAGGGATTGCTCGGCTCTCATTACAAGGAGCGGGAGGGGACGCCCCCCTCCCGCCGCCTTCCGCGGCTCGCCCGGGTCTCCCGTCCCACCAGGAGACCCGGGCATCCTACCTGCACGGCTGCCGAAGAGAAGACCCGATCAAAGCCGCATTCGGCTCTGATCGGCTCTCCATGTAAAAACCCGGAAGTGATGTCATGACATCACTTCCGGGTATTCGGCGCAAGATTTAAAAAAATGACAGCATTCAAAACAGCCAAACTTGGCTGTTTTGAATGCTTTTAAGTGAAGAGGAGGGGTTTGGGGTCTTTTAGACCCCCAGATCCCTCCACAACAGTACCTGTCAAGTGTAATAATAAAAAATATATATTTTTTTAAATGTACAAAAATATCGGCCAATATCAGCCAATACCTATATTCAATGGCCAAAATATCGGTATCAGCAACAAAAATCCGATATCGGTCGATTACTAGTTTCCACCCCAATTCCACTTCAAAGCCCTCAGCCGCATTTGCACCGACTCCGGAACAATTTAACTATCCATTTATCCTTGATACAGCCACATAGCCATTAGTATCTTACTGCCTTATCTTTAATATGGAAGGTACACCCATACCTACAATGGGCCCAACCATTAGTGTCCAAATTTTAAATGCCATCTCCCGCCTTTACAAACCCTTAAGACCCTTGCCAGCTGCTACAACAATAACATTAATGCGATAATTCTGTCATAACTCGTAACGTAGCGTCAATGACCCCCCACTGTCCAACCCAGAACTCTTCATAACATAAACTAAGCAAGAAACAATACCCACGTAAAAAGTGGGGGGGGGGGGAATAAGTCCAAAATGGTCAAAATGTAGGGAGCAAGGGTGTAGCTCTTCTGTCCCTATTCCTGCTCCAACTGACCATAAGGCAATCGACCACCGCTTCAAAGACCACCGTGGCCACACCTTGCCACACCCTGCCCTACCTCTGCGCTATTCAATCGGGTAAGACCCTCTGTACCTTTGAAACACATACATTTATTAACCCTATTTATCCCCTACCTAACTGCAAACCTAGTCATGGCAGCCTTCCACATGATATTACCGTTCTACTAGATAGATTCCTATGTCATTCTTCTAGCCCATCATTTCCATCCACTTCCCCATAATTATTTGACATATTGGTCAGCCAATTACGCCTGTTTCCTTGTATTCTTTCCCTTATATTAGATTGACAGGTGTGCTGGCCAATCAGGTCTGAAGAAGAAGCTTTTGCTTTGAAACGCGTTACTGCTCACCCCACGTGAGCACGTCAAGCACGCCCTCCGTGTTACATCACATCCGGTCCGGCACCATCTTGTGTTCCATGCTGCTTACGTTGGTGATCGGCCGTTTCCTGCTCCCATAGAGGCAATACAGCTTGTGCTCACGGCTGCTATGACACCAGGACACTCTGGAGAGGCCCTGAAATGGAATCTCATACATATTATGTCTGTATTATCCAGCTATTTTGTGAGTTGTCCTACTGCATTCCCAAACTGAAACTTCAGCTGGTGAAGATCTTGGTGGTGTCCGGTTCTGGTCCATATCATCAATGAGGAGAGGATAGGTTGGTGCATCCATCCCAGTCTGCCCAGTCTCTTGATTGATTTCCAGCACATTGGACTTCCCAATCACCACAAGAGATTCCATCCAATGACATCTCATTAATAACTACCCCATAGGGGAAATGTGCGTTTGACCCATCTGTTGACTCAGGGGTCTTTTAATGAGGTGAGTGCTAATATTTCCTGCGGTGGAGGCTCTGCAATTAGTCACCTTCAAGAATATATCCAGAAGCACATTTTGTCACCATTTTGGGAACTCATGTGTCTGGCTTTCTATGTATTTCCTTTTCAATTATTTGTTTGTTTAGCACTGTTGTAGTTTATGTGTATTTGCAGGGATTTGGTATGTTGACTCTGAGTGTTTAGCTGCTTTGAAGTGTTTCGGGTTTGTTTTGCGCTGAGTGTTTTTTTTTTTTTTTTTATTTTGTGAGTTGCCATTTGTCATTTTTATTAAACTATTTATTTTAATGCTGCACTTAGTCTGGCACCCCCCTGTTCCTGCTTCCACTTAAGCTCCGCCTCCAGCTCCAGGACTATCTCTATATATATATGGGGTGTGACGGAGAGGAGCAAAGTCTATTTAATGGGTGAAGATCCGCTTTAACCACTTGTCGACTGCCCCACACAGATTCACTGCGGCTGGGCGGCTCAGCTGCGCATAATCATGTTGATCTACGTGATTATGTGCACGTGGATTCAGCGGCGCGCGCGCACTGCCGGAGCCATGCTGCCGCTGTGATTAGACACAGTGGAGGCCAGACCACAGAAGGAGTGGGCTCGATCCCCGCCGGCCTTCCGCGATCTTCAGCTATAATGACAAAAGAACCGCCTGCCAATGTAAACAAAGCAGTCAGCTTTTCTGTCAGAGAGGCAGGGAAAGATTGTGTGATTCAGCTAAGCTAAATCACCGATTTCTCCCTGCCTCTGTCCAACCCATCCCCCCACAGAGTTAGTAAGCACAAAAGGGAACACATTCAACCCCTTGATCACCCCCAGTGTTAACCCCTTTCCTGCCAGTGTCATTTATACAGTAACAGTGCATATTATTTAGCACTGATTACTGTATTGTCACTGGTCCCCAAAAAATGTCAGTTAGGTGTCCGCTGCAATGTCGCAGTCCCGATAAAAATCACTGATCGTCGCCATTACTAATAAAAAATAAATAAATAAATAAAAAGTCCATAACTCTATCCCGTCATTTGTAAATAACTTATAACTTTTGCGCAAACCAATTAATATACGCTTTTTGGGATTCTTTTACCAAAAATATGTGGCAGAATACAAATTGGCCTAAACTGATAAAAAAAATTGATTTTTTTAATTTTTTTATTGGGAATGTTTCATAGCAGAAAGTAAAAATGTTTTTTTTTTTTTTCAAAATTGTTGCTTTTTTTTTGTTTATAGCGCAAAATCTATAAACTACAGAGGTGATCAAATACCCCCAATAGAAAGCTCTATTTAAAAAAAAAAGGACATCAATTGTATTTGGGTACAGCGTCGCAGGACCGCGCTTTTGTCAGTTAAAGCAACGCAGTGCGAATCGCAAAATATGGGCTGGTTATTAAGGGGATAAAACCTTCCGGAGCTGAAGTGGTTAGGAAGACACAGCAAAAATGTAAATAGGTGATTATTAAAATTAAAGAGGTTGTAAACGCACTCTTATAACTTTTACCTATAGGTAAGCCTTTAACAAGGCTTACCTATATGTACTGTAAATATCTCCTAAGCTTGCACCGTTTAGGAGATATTTACATTTCATTCAGCCGATGACGTCATCGCGTGCATCCGCTCTGAAGAAATGGCCGTCCGTGACGTTTCTTCAGAGCCCTGTGCCGTGACCGGCGGCTCCCACGCATGCCCGGAAGTGACATCACGCGGCTCCCGGCCAGTAGCATAGCTGGAATCTGCAGACCAGGAAGATTTATTAATTTATTTATTTCAGGTACTTATATAGCGCTGTCAATTTACGCAGCGCTTTACGTATACATTGTACATTCACATCAGTCCCTGCCCTCAAGGAGCTTACAATCTAAGGTCCCTAACTCACATACATACATACACAGTAGGGCCAATTTTATATTTTTTTTTATACAGGATACAATTAACCTACCAGCATGTCTTTGGAGTGTGGGAGGAAACCGGAGCACCCGGAGGAAACCCATGCAGGCACAGGGAGAACATGCAAACTCCAGGCAGGTAGTGTCGTGGTTGGGATTCGAACCAGTGACCCTCTTGCTAGGTGAAAGTGCTAACCACTACACCACTGTGCCGCCCATGATTTGGCCTCCAGCGGTGACGACGAGGGCTTCGTTTGGAGGTAAGTGTCACATAATGTGCTAGTATGCCGTGCATACTAGCACATTATGCATTTACTTTGCAGGGAACAAAAAAAAAAGGAAAAAAAAAAAGGAATAGTTTACTTCCTCTTTAAATTATTTTCTGCTTCAGTGTAAATTACTTATACAATTGACATACCACACCTTAAGTTAATACTGCTTGTGAGCTCAACATTTATATCATGCTATGCATCACACCCAGGAATTCTTGGTGGTCTTGTCTTTAAAATGATGAGACTGAATAGGGAAAAGCAGACTGGACTAAACAGAGAAATGTGAAACACATGTTTTCTATGATCATCCTTGGCAGCTTCCAAATCGAGACTGATGGTTGATCCTATCAGTTACATGAGCAATGCCCAAATATAAATTCACCGGAGAGAGGTGGAGTCTGCCCTCTAACCTCTATGGCAAGAGAATATCACAATGGTACATAACATTGGCTTGATAACAATACTAAAGCTCTCTTCCAAGCTATAGTAAATGTCTTACCGTGTATTCTCACTGTATTTATTGTAGTTCAGGATCCATCAAGCTCCACAAATTTCATTGCAAATAGTATTAGTTTGTGTTTTTGGCAAGACGATGCTAAGTAAGTGTGTGCCAAGTTACAATAACTGATTGTACAGCAAACGGATTAGCGGATATTCCCTTTAGAAGCTAGATGTTTTAAATCATCTAATAGTCTTTGTACATGGGGCTGCCAAACCTGACTATCTCCAGTCTTAACGATTTATATTCCTCTCAAATGGTTCAAAAGCAAATATGTTTAGCGTATGCTCTGCATTGCCTGTTTGTTTGCAAATGTAGTAAAAATGAGGCAAGTAAGTTATCAGTATGGCCAATATACACTCACCGGACACTTTGTTAGGTACACCTGTTCAATTGCTTAGTAACACAAATTGCTAATTAGCAAATAACATGGAAGCAACTCAATGCATTTAGGCATCTAGACGTGGTGAAGACAACTTGCTGAAGTTCAAACCGAACATCAGAATGGGGAAGAAAGGGGATTTAAGTGACTTTGAACGTAGCATGGTTGTTAGTGCCAGACGGCCTGCTCTGAGTATTTCAAAAACTGCTGATCTACTGGGATTTTGACGCACAACCATCTCTCGGGTTTACAGAGAATGGTCCAAAAAAGAGAAAATATCCAGTGAGCAGCAGTTGCGTGGACAAAAATGTCTTGTTAATGTCAGAGGTCAGAGGGGAATGGGCAGACTGGTTCGAAATTATAGAAAGGCAACAGTAACTCAAAAAGCCATTCGTTACATCCAAGGTATGCAGAATACCATCTCTGAAATCACAACACATTCAATCTTGAAGCAGATGATCTACAGCAGCAGAGGACCACAACGGGTGCCACTCCTGTCAGCTAAGAACAGGAAACCGAAGCTACAATTTGAGGCAGAGGCTCACCAAAATTGGACAAAAGAAGATTGGAAAAACGTTGCCTGGTCCGATGAGTCTCAATTTCAGCTGTGACATTCAGATGATAGGGTCAGAATTTGGCGTAAACAACATGAAAGCATAGATCCATCCTGCCTTGTATTAACAGTTCAGGCTGGTGGCGTAACGATGTGGGGGATATTTTGTTGGCACACTTTGGCCCCTTAGTACATTGAGCATTGTTTAAACATCACGGCCTACCTGAGTATTGTTGCTGACCATGTCCATCCCTTCATGACTACAGTGTCCCCATCTTCTGATGGCTCCTTCCAGCAGGATAATTCACCATGTCACAAAGCTCAAAATCTTTTTTAAATGATTTCTTGAAAATGACAATGAGGTCACTGTACTCCAATGGCCTCCACAGTCACCAAATCTCAATCCAATAGAGCAGTGGTCCTCAACTCCGGTCCTCGGGCCCACTAACAGGCCAGATTTTAAGTATTACCTTGGGGAGATGCAGACTAGAGTACTGCAAACACTGAGTAGCAAATGAGATCACCTGTGATGTAATTTAGTTATCTTGCAAACCTGGCCTGTTAGTGGGCCCAGAGAACCGGAGTTGATGATCACTGCAATAGAGCACCTTTGGGATGTTGTGGACTGGGAGATTCGCATCATGGATATGCAGTCGACAAATCCGCAGCAACTGCATGATGCCATCATGGCAATATGGACCAAAATCTCTGAGGAATGTTTCTAACACCTTGTTGAATCCATGCCATGAAGAATTAAGGCAGTTCTGAAGGCAAAAGGGGGTTCAACCCGATACTAGCAAGGTGTACCTAATAAAGTGTCCAGTGAGTGTATAAACCTGGATGAAGTGGCACATTTTATTGCTGCAGTGAAAATGGTACCAAATAAGTGCTATCAAAGGAAAATGCCACATAGAATGGCCATCAATGCAATGAGAGGAATGCCACAGAAAATGTTAATCTTAGTTATTGAAAAAATTACATAGGAAAGCCCATTATTGACACAATGCCCATCGCTATTATGCCTGCCTAAATAATTTTGGCAGCAAATTTCAATTTAGTTTTAGTCTTAGGACTAAAATGGCATTTTAGTTTTAGTCCCATTTTAGTCTTCTGCAAGTGTTTTAGTTTTAGTCGTATTTAGTCGACTAAAACTCCAGTACATTTTAGTCGACTAACACGTCCTACATTTTAGTCGACTAAAACTCATTTTAGTCATCTATAATCGAATGGGTGTAGTTCAATTGTAATTTGTAATGCATTATTTAAGCATTTCTCTACAATTACCAAACTCATTATATACTACTGCTGGTCCTGGAGTGAAAAATCGAATATGTTATTATTTATGGTATTAAGCATTGAGCATGCACCAGTGTTCATTTTGGCAGCAAATTTCGATTTACTTTTTACTAAAATGCCATTTTAGTTTTAGTCGTATTTTAGTCTTAAGACTAAAATGCCATTTTAGTTTTAGTCGTATTTTAGTCATCTGAATTGTTTTCATTTAAGTCGTATTTTAGTTGACTAAAATTGTGTTAATTTAGTCTACGAAAACGTTTTAGTCGGTTTTAGTCGACGAAATTAACACTGCTGCCTAGAGGAAAGTATGTGGTTGCTCTCAGTGGCAATGTACTTTTACTTTTGCAAGTAGAGAAAAAGTGATTTGTAATCTATCTTTTGAACCACTACAGATGGTGTATGTACAGAGACTCCATACAGATTCTAAATTGTTACAAAAGAAGAAAGACACATTTATTGACATTAGGCTTTCCTTGAAACATAGCTGTACTTTCTGATGAAGCACCCTTATCATTCCTTTCAAACCCTACCCGTCCAACCCTATCCCTCCCCAGATACATAATTACCTGGATCCTCAGACTTCTATGGGACCATCTTTCAAGGCTGGAGATGCTCATAGAAGCCCTTTAGCACAGGCTTGGCCAGCAACAAGGAAGATTTTAGCCACAGAAAGTAAAAATTGCAGTAGACCTCGCCTGAAGGCGCACCCACCAATGCCTGGGAGATGTGAAAAATCAAACATTAAAGTGGATCTTCACTGCATCTAAGCACCACAAAGCAAAAACACTATTTAATTCATTTTTAATATTCAAAGCAAACTCACCCATCCATCCATCCCTCACTGTTTTATTTGAGAAATCCCCTTTAAAAACAACCCCAGGGCAAATGATTCATGTACATTTACTTCCTGGAATCCATTTGTCCTTAGCTCAAGCATGCATGCAGGAGACTGTGCCTAGCTGAGAAAATCCCTCCTCCTCTTTCCCGAAGACTCGGGTTTGATATAATTTGCCCAGCAAGAAACCAGGGAGTAACTGAAGAAATGTAAAAAAAAAAAGTTTGAAACAAGTAAATATGATATACCTTCCTATCTATTTATTAACGCTAGCAGCATGAGGATTAACAATAATCAATATTGATTGGGAGAGTGAAGTTCCACTTTAGGGCAGTCCCCTGACTCACAGATGAACCACTTGTGTACATCAGTAATTACAGAGTTCCTCTGGGACATGTTTTGCCCCATGCCACTACACACATATAACTGATGTATGTTCTGCATTCAAAGAGACATGCAGAGCCATTGCACACTCCATCAGTCTCAGTAACGGAATGAAACCCCGCCAGACACGTGGCGCAGGTCTCATGTGTGTCCTGAGTTAACTATTTTCTTCCTGTCAAATAAATATATCAGCCAAGCGCTCACTCGACAGGGGAAGACTGGCGTGCTGCTCTCCTCAGGCAGGGGACTCCAAAATGGGTGCATGAAAGAAAGGAAAAGGAGGAGCAAACACCTAGTGCATTACCCGTGGTACTGTTTAAAATGATTTAATTAAATGCTGAATGCATACTCACAAACATTGAGAATAGAAATCGTGTTACAAATTCCCGTCACACGTATGTTGGAACAGGTCCTGGAAATTGCGACCGCTAACGCGTTTCGGGAGTCAAGCTCCCTTCCTCAGAGCTGCCTTTTCTTCCTGTACCTAGTAACCAGGCCTTGGATCTTCGTAACACTAGTCTGCTCCCAGTGACCGGAGGAGATGGACAGCTTGAAAGGGAATCAAAGCACCTAACAAGGGACCATGCCAAACGACTAGTTGCTGTCGTTGTTCTTCCTTTGAGTTATTCAAAGCAAATACCTCTTCTTCTTAACCTTGTAAGTTAACCTTTTGTAGTGGTGTTACACATACCCCATGGTGCTGTTACAGACCCATGTTCTTTTGGAATATGCCAAGACCCATCATGCACCCCTTTGAATAACTTCAGACCAAGTTTTAAGCAGTAGGAGTAACTTTACTGAAAACTTGGCATACTATGTATAACATGTATAAATGTCCTTCTCCTAACTACATCTAACTATGGCTGCCCCAGCATACCTGCATAGGAGAAGTCTTTAAGTCCATATTTGGCAGAACTCGAATTGAGATGTATATGATCTTGAGTGTCCCGATGATTGCTGCTCCAAAGAGGGCCACAGATCCCTGCAAGCCTCTGCAGGATTCTCATTTTTTTTTTTTTTCAAACTCTCTCTCCCCTCTGGGACCCGAATCTCTTCCCTTTAACAATACACAGGAGGGAGGCTGGACCCCAGAAAAAGCCAGCGAACATGATCAGGGAATTTGGCATAAATCCTGACCCCTTACTCCTAACCTGAGAAGCCAAGTAGCTAACTAAACATACAATACAGTAGGTCACCTGCCTACATTCAGGTAAACAATCATCTCTGACAAGGGTGGGTGCAATAGTTTAGATCAGAGGTACAAGGCAGGCTTTCAAAGTGTATATATAAATTAAAATTGTGGGATCCCTTGATAAAATTACGTTGTGAGTGACGCAACACGTCTGGAGGAGCTGGGCGACGCCACTTCCGGATTTCGACTGGACGTTCCATTCTAAACCCTTACAGCATCTGGGGACCCCACGGTCTTACAATTTGTACATCTGCCACTATGTTTTTAACTGTAAGTTACTCTATTTTTTAATAAATATTTTACGGTACATATTACACTATGGAGTTATTCATTTGCCTTCCATGAGCTGATTTATATTGTGGTGAAGGATCCATGTTCCAGCTTGGGATTATTATCAATGCGATTCATTCCCTTTATTAAGGTGAGCGGCCATTGAACTCATAGCTGGATTGGTGCATGTTTGACACCTGGGATTGTGCACAGAAGACACAGAATATCGTTTGCTGTCATCGATTTATTGTGGACTTTGAGCAAGTGTGACACCTTATTTTCACTCAATTTGACTATCACTAGTTTTTTTGGAGATTATTTCCCCTCTGGAATACTGCACTTCACTGTGTGAATTTTTTCACTTTTATTTATTTTCACTATTAGCATGTTTATGCACTTTATATGATTTTTAATATATTTATGCTGGTTCATACTATATGATCTATAATAAGTTGAATTTTTTATGCTATTTTGATGATTTATTTGTTATATTTCAGCGCCAATTTCTTTATGCTTTAACTATTTGCTGTATGTGGTGACACCACTCAGATTGGCTGCTATTACCCCCTGTTTCTTTCTTACACAATTGCACTTTGCACTCTTTTATATCTATTGGTTAGAGCATTGGTTAATTTCCCTTATTTTATTCCATAGTTTGAAGACCCCTGCCATAGAGTAACAGATGGCATCACATTGTTCATTCACACTGTATGGGCATAGTGAGAACCCCTGTGAATGAGCTCTTACATTTTTATGATTTTTTACAATTTTCAAAAATGTTATTATTTTTTTACAATTAGTTTTTTTACATTTTTTTTTTTCAACACTGTAGGCAGGGGGTAGGCTTACGTGGAATATCAAGGGTCTAGACCCCTGACATCTCACCTTTGGGACAAAGAAATGAAATTGAGGACACAGATTCTTCTATTCCTTTCTCTGCAGCCTCTGAAGATGAATAAACAGGAGACAGAGGCTCCTGTTCATTTATAAACTGAAGCATAGTAAACATAGTTTGTTATGCTCAGTTATCAAAGGACACAGGGGTGATCAGTACCAATTGCTCTCTGTGTCTAGTCAGAAAAGGAAGAGGCTGGTAAATGACATATTTACCGCTATTTGTCTTGACAGCTGACACATCCCCTGTGTACCCACAGCATCCGGCGGGGAAAGAAAGCTGGCAGCGAAGCGGGGGGGGGGGGGGGTTGCAGTGGGCAGGACAGGGCGGAGGATTGATGCAGCGGGGCAGGGGGGGGGGCATGGGGGGAAATTAAAGGAACAATGCACTGTGTGTCTCTCCCTCCAGCAGCTGAAAGCCGGAAAAAAAGAAAATAGGAGAAACCAGCTTTCAGCTGCTGCAGGGAGAGACACACAGTGCATCGTTCCTGTAATTGTTACCCTGCTGCAATTGATTCTCCTCCTGCCTGTCCGGGCCCCCCCTGTGTGTCCGGGCCCCTTACAGGAGGACTGGTGTTCCCCCTCAATCGTGGGCCCTGGCCCCCAATGCTGCTGGGTTTAATTCTGAGCTGATTTGTAAATAGTTTTCTAATTGTAGATTCTTACCTAAACTACATGACTCTCTTGATTGTACTGTACCCTTCCCAACTGACCAGTGTGGCCCCTGACACATCATTCAATTCACCATATGATCATTAAAGGTTGACTGGTTATAGACATGCCTTCCAATTAAAGTGTATTTATAATTAAAATAATCATTTATGCAATCAGTCATTGAATTTCAATTAGCTCTAACCAGGTTGATAAAAGAATACTCAGGAAGCTGGTTTTAATACAACGTGGGGGGTCAATGGACGCGTTTTACTGTATTGATGGTTCATTGTATTTCATTCATCTTAATTTTACTTCACTATCCTGCTTTTTAAGTGATCTTATGACATGGAGGACATTTGTCCTACACCACATAATACAATGTGCTATGCTGCTATTATTTTTTTCCACGAATATGGTCTGTAACATGTTATTTGTATGTTCATAAACTCATATATGTACTAACGGTATTATGCTGTTTAAGACAATAAATATACAATTTTCTACATTGACTTTTCTAGCCATGCTGCTCATGCCTCACTTAAAGGCCCAAACCTTCTCTTTTTTGTATACAGAATTAGGGATGGAGAAGTATGTTTCTATACATTGTCGGGCCTGTTGGGGGTTGTTAAAATAATAATAGGTAAAAAGAAAAATGATTTTAAAAGCCATGTATATTTCATATTATGCATATAAGAGATTCTGAACAGGATGGCGTCCATCTTGTTTTTAAGGTGAAACAAAGTTCATATATATACTTGTTAAACAAAATGTCTCGTACAAGCTTACAAGAGAGCATAGAATTTCAACAATAGGGTCCTATACTTTCAGCAGACATTTCTATTTTCTTTTGTCATAAATAAGCTTATACATTGACACCTCTATCAGATAACAGAAGTTAAGGGGATGGTAGTGTCAGTCTGTCTATAAGTATTTAACAATAGACAATGGCTCAGTGTTTTTCAGCATACATTTAAAGATGAACCATATAAGTTTTCATAGATACATTATTATATGTGAGAAGATATTAGCCATAATTATGTCATTATATTATGTAAGGCATATACATATATATTTAGGAATGTTATATCACATTTTGGGTTTATATTCTCAGTAATAATCTTACTTAGAATTCTTTTTCTAATAAGTGTAAGGACATATGTATCTCGTCACTAGTTACCTCATTTCAGAGAAGTCTAGTCTAAGTGCTCAAGGTGTTGTAAATCCTACAGGCCAGACATCTATATCTGACAGCCCTTTGGCATGGTCAAATAAGTAATTGCTTTTCACTAGCCGACAGGTCAATAGGTCATCAGATAACAAATTGTTTTAATTATATTAAATACAAAATCTAATGAACGGTACAATACTGCCCTCTGGAGACGAAATACCAGGTGCAGTCTTGAGATAATTTGAAATATTCCAATATAAAAATATTATATTGTGTTAAATAATATAATTATTGAAATGGCATTACTTGCCAAGATGAATAATGGAAATACAGGTGGACATTTATGTATGTACTGGTAGTCTGGACAAAGTTTTATGTTGTGTTTTATGATTAATCTCACATATAGAGAAATCATCCTTATTTTATTATACCAAGTTTTGGGTTAATTATCAAAAGAGGTGTGTCTCTGACCTCATCAGTTTAGGTATAGAATATCCCGACCAATAGGGATAATGTTTCATCCCTCTGGGTTTTACTTATGGTAATTTTTATAGCTCTTTGTTCTTACCATATAAAAGACCAACCCAGATGAGAGAGAGCATCACTTTACACTACTGACAACACACC
This sequence comes from Pelophylax lessonae, assembly GCF_965119305.1. NCBI lineage: Eukaryota > Metazoa > Chordata > Amphibia > Anura > Ranidae > Pelophylax > Pelophylax lessonae. The sequence goes on along the minus strand of NC_138771.1, from coordinate 61,168,108 downwards.
TCACACTTACACCACACACGCTATTACATTTTTCGATAGACTCATCCAGACATACTTCCTGATCCACATCATTCATCTGAAACTTGGAGGAAACTCCTCCCTCACTGGCATCCATCTTAGGACTCTGGTAACACTATCTTAAGTGTGGTAATTATGCCTTGCTGTATTATTTGATTTTATTCAACAATTGTTTATTCTTTCCTTATATGTTTTATATTGCATATTTAAGGGTAATGAGATTACAATCCCAGCCGTATAAGCCATGGTATATTTTTCTCTAAAAAGCTGATTTTTGTTTTTATACATTTTTATTAATATCAGATTCAGTGCATTATTTGCAATTTTAAGTCTTCCGTTTTGCATGGCTTATTCTCATTCCTTCTGCAGTGGAATGACTTTGGGCCGTGTGATTCGCAGACCATTGTAGTCTGTTTATATAGAACATTAATTTATGGCTTATACTATACCTGGGAAGAAATGGTAATCTTGCTTTCGTTTTACTTTCGTTTTGCTTTCACTTTGTTTTAGTTTCACATTGTTTTACTTTCACTTTCATTATTGAGCAAAACATCACATTGCATTGATTATTTGAAGTTAGTATTTTTTTTGTAGAGTTATCTTTTTATGTCACTTCCTGTTTGATCATATATTGTGTTTACATGTCTGGCGAATAAATATTTTTATATATATTCCACACTGTAGACTGTACTCACTAAGATTGGTATATGCTTTTAAAAAGAAATTAATCAATTAAAAAGAATTCACGACATTGATTTATGGCAATAGGTGAAGACTCTCCTTTTTCACAGATCTTTGCTTATTAACCATAAATAAATACACTGCTATATTCAGAGCAGTATAAATATTCTGACATAAGTACGAGCGCAAGATATTTATTATTAAATATTCTTACATATAATGGAGGCCCCAGCGAGATAATTATTGATTTCTTACATATGCCAATCATAAATATTGATCAGGTGACATAATCAATAACTTTAAAAAAAAAAAATTTTTTTTTTTTTTGGAAATTTTTTTTTTATTAATTGTGAATGTGATAGAAATGCCTTAATTAAAAATGTTTATAGCAGGTAATGTTCACGCTGCCAACTCTGGCAAGGTGTCAGTCCCTAGTGGTAATGCCACAACTCCAGTAGATTTGGCACAGATCATAAATGTGTGGAAACACCTCTCTGAGTCTGAAATGGTGTAATATGTAAATGCTGGTTAGAGTCATATATCAAAATCCTCAGAAAGTCGGGCCAATAAAGGGCATCTGACATGGGTAGAGGACAACCTGTATGTATGAACTCACCAATAGCTTATCTAACACCAAAAGACATCAGGAAGTGTGATCACATACTTTTTGGTCATGGCTAATCTTACTGTATCTTTATGAGGAACTGCACCAGAAGGCTCAGCAAAAAGGAGTTTAGTAAAGTTCCAATCTCCACTCCAAATAACTGAGAGTATGAGATTAGGAACCTCCTTGAGCAGGTGAAAGTAACCTCTATTGGGACACATAAGTTAAGAGAATGTAGCGTGAAACTGCAAAATAAAGTAGAATTGTGGCAGAAGTTTTATCAAGCAAGCTGTAATGAAAGTAATCATGTGAAAGAGAAATGTTAATGATTAATGCAGTAATTAGGAAGTTTTGAGCAAGGAAAAATGTTTTCTAGCAAAAGTTGCCGAGTAATCAGCAGTGGAAAATTAAAAAAAATAAATAAAAAAAAAAAAAAAAAATGTAACTGTTCAAGTCATGACAGGAACTCATAAGTAAATACATAGGAGAGTTCCAAAGGTCATGGTGTCCATACAAAAGGGTAATGCTTTAATTAGTCCTGCATTTTAAATATGATGTAATTATTCATAGACCCAGATATGATTCCCAGTCTGATGGTCATGACCCAGACAAAGGGGGGGAGTCAGGCAAAGAGTCCATGTCCTACCCCAGCCATCTTCTAATATAGGAGGGCAGAAATTGGGCAGCCATGCATAAATAGGTATGAGTCATATCAGGTCACTACAAAAAGACTAGCACCCCTAAAAAGACACCATAAACCTCCATAAGAATTTAAAAAGTTTTTAAAAAGAGTACTGTCCTGATTTTTGTCATGAAAAGGTCCTTAGACATTGTCTTAAACATTATTGATTACCCTGAGGCCTATGAAAACAACTTTCTGTGTTGTGCCTGCAGGATGTCATTTAAAAGTCAGCCCATACAAAAACCTAAATGCTGCTAGAGCTGTTATCTACAATTTAAAATGTACACAGCACCAAAGCCCCATTGAATTTTTTTTTTTTATTACTGTACTCAAAAGTGCCTAACACCCTTCAATGAAGGTCTGAGTACAACCATCTGAAATTTAAATCCCTGTGCTTTGATGCATTGCCCATGTACATAATAATAATATGTTTGGCAAAGGAGCAAGTTATGCCACCTAGGCCCCAAGGGGAACACCGGATACCTTAAGGAGGACACCGGACATCCCATTAACAAGGGGGGGGGGGGACACCCACAAATAAATAGGGATTTGCCCCATCTTAGGGATCCCCAAAATCCTTGGGAAAATCAAGTGACATTAAGGCCCAGACCTCACGCCAGAACCGCGTAACTGGTTCTGATGGGGATCTGTCCCATATGTCTGAACCCGAGAGACATAGGCACCGCAGGAGGCGGAGCCAATAATCCAATTCTAAAAAGTTTTCAGCAGAGTAGAAGCCAAGTGGGATCAGCTGATCACTTGATTCACTTTGGGCACTACAGCCCAGAACTAAAATAATTCCTCTTTAGGAACAAATCCAATGGCCAGCCAAAGGCCACAAAATCCTTAAATGCCCAAGTGGTAAGGAATCAGAAGGGATACACTGAATAGAGGTATAGGATACAGAGGTTCTAACACTATTTTATTCCAGGTCACAGCATTGAGGATCCTGAAATCCCTATCAGGGAATCTTGGTTGTTATATACTAACTACCCTCCTATTTTTCAGTGGTCACTTCATCCCTCTGACTCAAACAGGTCACTTAAAGCGGGCACATTTTGAAAAATCGCCAATGACTGTGATACCAAGGAGGATCAAACCCTAATGACGTAATGCAGTCAAGAGGTTAAAGGTTGTATACGGTAACCAAGAAGGAATCCTCAATGCCAGGTAGTTTTATTGCCTCCAATAAATTGCATTGATGCCCCAAAGGGGGAGATATTATATTTTTTTCTCCTAAGTAGTAGGTAAATTTTAAACAACATATTGTATCATTATATTATTGTTCGATGCGTGGTATCCATGGCGATAAATACATCCCCATGTTAATAAGCCCCAGAAGTCAGTGGCCCTGGGAAAGGTCGCATATGTAGTCTCACCTTCCATGGTAGTCATATGAAAGGACTGATCACACGGTGGATTAAAGAAGAACTCTAAGAAAGCTTAGGGTACCTACATCGCATTGAAATGTCAATTGATAAGAATGTATATTCATACTATATGTTTCATCCAATAGGAAGAGATTAACCTTCCATGCCAGGTCGTTGATTGGTACAGACGATGATGTTTGCCAAAAGACACAGCGATCGGATGGGTCATCTCTCCTTAGAGCACAGCTCAGGACGGAACCCCTCATTGCATCAGGTCCCTCTTCAGGAATCAAGCTGCGAGACGCCACAGATTCTTGTTGACGGAGAGGAAGATTTGTTTCAACAGATCTTTGTGCATTTGATCCGAGGAAATCCATTGAGAGAAATCGCACTACCTCCTGTTTTCAGTTGAAGGAGATGTGAGAATGGTGCATTGCACATATGAGCAAACCTCAGTCTGGGTGTATGACACTCTAGACCATGCTGAAACCATTCATTATCCAACCAACATCCAAGGTTGAATGTCCAAACAGATTTCTCAGATTCCTGATTGCCAACATTGTTTTACTGCACTTTGAATGGTAGTTGCCAATGCCATTGCAGCAGTTAACTTCTGTCTCCATCAAGACTTTGCAAACTGATGATGCAAATTTCAAGGAACATTTGAGTTTCTTTACCAGAAGATCAGAATTCAAAGAGACTAATAAGGAACAGTTGGTGACATAGCTAACATTGCAAAGTCGCTACGAACTGACATTTTGAACTGATTTTTTTTTCTCAAATTTTTTTTTTACCGCTGTACTTAAGAGTTATGAACAATTCCCAATATGAACTATTCTCTTACAAAAAGAGAACAAGACATTTTTTTCCTTTTACTACTCCTTAAAAAGCTTTCTTTCCAGATAGGCCTAAGTTGCTCACTTGTCTACTGGGAAGAAAGGGGGGGGATATGTCGGGCCTGTTGGGGGTTGTTAAAATAATAATAGGTAAAAAGAAAAATGATTTTAAAAGCCATGTATATTTCATATTATGCATATAAGAGATTCTGAACAGGATGGCGTCCATCTTGTTTTTAAGGTGAAACAAAGTTCATATATATACTTGTTAAACAAAATGTCTCGTACAAGCTTACAAGAGAGCATAGAATTTCAACAATAGGGTCCTATACTTTCAGCAGACATTTCTATTTTCTTTTGTCATAAATAAGCTTATACATTGACACCTCTATCAGATAACAGAAGTTAAGGGGATGGTAGTGTCAGTCTGTCTATAAGTATTTAACAATAGACAATGGCTCAGTGTTTTTCAGCATACATTTAAAGATGAACCATATAAGTTTTCATAGATACATTATTATATGTGAGAAGATATTAGCCATAATTGTGTCATTATATTATGTAAGGCATATACATATATATTTAGGAATGTTATATCACATTTTGGGTTTATATTCTCAGTAATAATCTTACTTAGAATTCTTTTTCTAATAAGTGTAAGGACATATGTATCTCGTCACTAGTTACCTCATTTCAGAGAAGTCTAGTCTAAGTGCTCAAGGTGTTGTAAATCCTACAGGCCAGACATCTATATCTGACAGCCCTTTGGCATGGTCAAATAAGTAATTGCTTTTCACTAGCCGACAGGTCAATAGGTCATCAGATAACAAATTGTTTTAATTATATTAAATACAAAATCTAATGAACGGTACAATACTGCCCTCTGGAGACGAAATACCAGGTGCAGTCTTGAGATAATTTGAAATATTCCAATATAAAAATATTATATTGTGTTAAATAATATAATTATTGAAATGGCATTACTTGCCAAGATGAATAATGGAAATACAGGTGGACATTTATGTATGTACTGGTAGTCTGGACAAAGTTTTATGTTGTGTTTTATGATTAATCTCACATATAGAGAAATCATCCTTATTTTATTATACCAAGTTTTGGGTTAATTATCAAAAGAGGTGTGTCTCTGACCTCATCAGTTTAGGTATAGAATATCCCGACCAATAGGGATAATGTTTCATCCCTCTGGGTTTTACTTATGGTAATTTTTATAGCACTTTGTTCTTACCATATAAAAGACCAACCCAGATGAGAGAGAGCATCACTTTACACTACTGACAACACACCTCACACTTACACCACACACGCTATTACATTTTTCGATAGACTCATCCAGACATACTTCCTGATCCACATCATTCATCTGAAACTTGGAGGAAACTCCTCCCTCACTGGCATCCATCTTAGGACTCTGGTAACACTATCTTAAGTGTGGTAATTATGCCTTGCTGTATTATTTGATTTTATTCAACAATTGTTTATTCTTTCCTTATATGTTTTATATTGCATATTTAAGGGTAATGAGATTACAATCCCAGCCGTATAAGCCATGGTATATTTTTCTCTAAAAAGCTGATTTTTGTTTTTATACATTTTTATTAATATCAGATTCAGTGCATTATTTGCAATTTTAAGTCTTCCGTTTTGCATGGCTTATTCTCATTCCTTCTGCAGTGGAATGACTTTGGGCCGTGTGATTCGCAGACCATTGTAGTCTGTTTATATAGAACATTAATTTATGGCTTATACTATACCTGGGAAGAAATGGTAATCTTGCTTTCGTTTTACTTTCGTTTTGCTTTCACTTTGTTTTAGTTTCACATTGTTTTACTTTCACTTTCATTATTGAGCAAAACATCACATTGCATTGATTATTTGAAGTTAGTATTTTTTTTGTAGAGTTATCTTTTTATGTCACTTCCTGTTTGATCATATATTGTGTTTACATGTCTGGCGAATAAATATTTTTATATATATTCCACACTGTAGACTGTACTCACTAAGATTGGTATATGCTTTTAAAAAGAAATTAATCAATTAAAAAGAATTCACGACATTGATTTATGGCAATAGGTGAAGACTCTCCTTTTTCACAGATCTTTGCTTATTAACCATAAATAAATACACTGCTATATTCAGAGCAGTATAAATATTCTGACATAAGTACGAGCGCAAGATATTTATTATTAAATATTCTTACATATAATGGAGGCCCCAGCGAGATAATTATTGATTTCTTACATATGCCAATCATAAATATTGATCAGGTGACATAATCAATAACTTTAAAAAAAAAAAATTTTTTTTTTTTTTGGAAATTTTTTTTTTTATTAATTGTGAATGTGATAGAAATGCCTTAATTAAAAATGTTTATAGCAGGTAATGTTCACGCTGCCAACTCTGGCAAGGTGTCAGTCCTTAGTGGTAATGCCACAACTCCAGTAGATTTGGCACAGATCATAAATGTGTGGAAACACCTCTCTGAGTCTGAAATGGTGTAATATGTAAATGCTGGTTAGAGTCATATATCAAAATCCTCAGAAAGTCGGGCCAATAAAGGGCATCTGACATGGGTAGAGGACAACCTGTATGTATGAACTCACCAATAGCTTATCTAACACCAAAAGACATCAGGAAGTGTGATCACATACTTTTTGGTCATGGCTAATCTTACTGTATCTTTATGAGGAACTGCACCAGAAGGCTCAGCAAAAAGGAGTTTAGTAAAGTTCCAATCTCCACTCCAAATAACTGAGAGTATGAGATTAGGAACCTCCTTGAGCAGGTGAAAGTAACCTCTATTGGGACACATAAGTTAAGAGAATGTAGCGTGAAACTGCAAAATAAAGTAGAATTGTGGCAGAAGTTTTATCAAGCAAGCTGTAATGAAAGTAATCATGTGAAAGAGAAATGTTAATGATTAATGCAGTAATTAGGAAGTTTTGAGCAAGGAAAAATGTTTTCTAGCAAAAGTTGCCGAGTAATCAGCAGTGGAAAATTAAAAAAAATAAATAAAAAAAAAAAAAAAAAAATGTAACTGTTCAAGTCATGACAGGAACTCATAAGTAAATACATAGGAGAGTTCCAAAGGTCATGGTGTCCATACAAAAGGGTAATGCTTTAATTAGTCCTGCATTTTAAATATGATGTAATTATTCATAGACCCAGATATGATTCCCAGTCTGATGGTCATGACCCAGACAAAGGGGGGGAGTCAGGCAAAGAGTCCATGTCCTACCCCAGCCATCTTCTAATATAGGAGGGCAGAAATTGGGCAGCCATGCATAAATAGGTATGAGTCATATCAGGTCACTACAAAAAGACTAGCACCCCTAAAAAGACACCATAAACCTCCATAAGAATTTAAAAAGTTTTTAAAAAGAGTACTGTCCTGATTTTTGTCATGAAAAGGTCCTTAGACATTGTCTTAAACATTATTGATTACCCTGAGGCCTATGAAAACAACTTTCTGTGTTGTGCCTGCAGGATGTCATTTAAAAGTCAGCCCATACAAAAACCTAAATGCTGCTAGAGCTGTTATCTACAATTTAAAATGTACACAGCACCAAAGCCCCATTGAATTTTTTTTTTTTATTACTGTACTCAAAAGTGCCTAACACCCTTCAATGAAGGTCTGAGTACAACCATCTGAAATTTAAATCCCTGTGCTTTGATGCATTGCCCATGTACATAATAATAATATGTTTGGCAAAGGAGCAAGTTATGCCACCTAGGCCCCAAGGGGAACACCGGATACCTTAAGGAGGACACCGGACATCCCATTAACAAGGGGGGGGGGACACCCACAAATAAATAGGGATTTGCCCCATCTTAGGGATCCCCAAAATCCTTGGGAAAATCAAGTGACATTAAGGCCCAGACCTCACGCCAGAACCGCGTAACTGGTTCTGATGGGGATCTGTCCCATATGTCTGAACCCGAGAGACATAGGCACCGCAGGAGGCGGAGCCAATAATCCAATTCTAAAAAGTTTTCAGCAGAGTAGAAGCCAAGTGGGATCAGCTGATCACTTGATTCACTTTGGGCACTACAGCCCAGAACTAAAATAATTCCTCTTTAGGAACAAATCCAATGGCCAGCCAAAGGCCACAAAATCCTTAAATGCCCAAGTGGTAAGGAATCAGAAGGGATACACTGAATAGAGGTATAGGATACAGAGGTTCTAACACTATTTTATTCCAGGTCACAGCATTGAGGATCCTGAAATCCCTATCAGGGAATCTTGGTTGTTATATACTAACTACCCTCCTATTTTTCAGTGGTCACTTCATCCCTCTGACTCAAACAGGTCACTTAAAGCGGGCACATTTTGAAAAATCGCCAATGACTGTGATACCAAGGAGGATCAAACCCTAATGACGTAATGCAGTCAAGAGGTTAAAGGTTGTATACGGTAACCAAGAAGGAATCCTCAATGCCAGGTAGTTTTATTGCCTCCAATAAATTGCATTGATGCCCCAAAGGGGGAGATATTATATTTTTTTCTCCTAAGTAGTAGGTAAATTTTAAACAACATATTGTATCATTATATTATTGTTCGATGCGTGGTATCCATGGCGATAAATACATCCCCATGTTAATAAGCCCCAGAAGTCAGTGGCCCTGGGAAAGGTCGCATATGTAGTCTCACCTTCCATGGTAGTCATATGAAAGGACTGATCACACGGTGGATTAAAGAAGAACTCTAAGAAAGCTTAGGGTACCTACATCGCATTGAAATGTCAATTGATAAGAATGTATATTCATACTATATGTTTCATCCAATAGGAAGAGATTAACCTTCCATGCCAGGTCGTTGATTGGTACAGACGATGATGTTTGCCAAAAGACACAGCGATCGGATGGGTCATCTCTCCTTAGAGCACAGCTCAGGACGGAACCCCTCATTGCATCAGGTCCCTCTTCAGGAATCAAGCTGCGAGACGCCACAGATTCTTGTTGACGGAGAGGAAGATTTGTTTCAACAGATCTTTGTGCATTTGATCCGAGGAAATCCATTGAGAGAAATCGCACTACCTCCTGTTTTCAGTTGAAGGAGATGTGAGAATGGTGCATTGCACATATGAGCAAACCTCAGTCTGGGTGTATGACACTCTAGACCATGCTGAAACCATTCATTATCCAACCAACATCCAAGGTTGAATGTCCAAACAGATTTCTCAGATTCCTGATTGCCAACATTGTTTTACTGCACTTTGAATGGTAGTTGCCAATGCCATTGCAGCAGTTAACTTCTGTCTCCATCAAGACTTTGCAAACTGATGATGCAAATTTCAAGGAACATTTGAGTTTCTTTACCAGAAGATCAGAATTCAAAGAGACTAATAAGGAACAGTTGGTGACATAGCTAACATTGCAAAGTCGCTACGAACTGACATTTTGAACTGATTTTTTTTTCTCAAATTTTTTTTTTACCGCTGTACTTAAGAGTTATGAACAATTCCCAATATGAACTATTCTCTTACAAAAAGAGAACAAGACATTTTTTTCCTTTTACTACTCCTTAAAAAGCTTTCTTTCCAGATAGGCCTAAGTTGCTCACTTGTCTACTGGGAAGAAAGGGGGGGGATATGTCGGGCCTGTTGGGGGTTGTTAAAATAATAATAGGTAAAAAGAAAAATGATTTTAAAAGCCATGTATATTTCATATTATGCATATAAGAGATTCTGAACAGGATGGCGTCCATCTTGTTTTTAAGGTGAAACAAAGTTCATATATATACTTGTTAAACAAAATGTCTCGTACAAGCTTACAAGAGAGCATAGAATTTCAACAATAGGGTCCTATACTTTCAGCAGACATTTCTATTTTCTTTTGTCATAAATAAGCTTATACATTGACACCTCTATCAGATAACAGAAGTTAAGGGGATGGTAGTGTCAGTCTGTCTATAAGTATTTAACAATAGACAATGGCTCAGTGTTTTTCAGCATACATTTAAAGATGAACCATATAAGTTTTCATAGATACATTATTATATGTGAGAAGATATTAGCCATAATTATGTCATTATATTATGTAAGGCATATACATATATATTTAGGAATGTTATATCACATTTTGGGTTTATATTCTCAGTAATAATCTTACTTAGAATTCTTTTTCTAATAAGTGTAAGGACATATGTATCTCGTCACTAGTTACCTCATTTCAGAGAAGTCTAGTCTAAGTGCTCAAGGTGTTGTAAATCCTACAGGCCAGACATCTATATCTGACAGCCCTTTGGCATGGTCAAATAAGTAATTGCTTTTCACTAGCCGACAGGTCAATAGGTCATCAGATAACAAATTGTTTTAATTATATTAAATACAAAATCTAATGAACGGTACAATACTGCCCTCTGGAGACGAAATACCAGGTGCAGTCTTGAGATAATTTGAAATATTCCAATATAAAAATATTATATTGTGTTAAATAATATAATTATTGAAATGGCATTACTTGCCAAGATGAATAATGGAAATACAGGTGGACATTTATGTATGTACTGGTAGTCTGGACAAAGTTTTATGTTGTGTTTTATGATTAATCTCACATATAGAGAAATCATCCTTATTTTATTATACCAAGTTTTGGGTTAATTATCAAAAGAGGTGTGTCTCTGACCTCATCAGTTTAGGTATAGAATATCCCGACCAATAGGGATAATGTTTCATCCCTCTGGGTTTTACTTATGGTAATTTTTATAGCACTTTGTTCTTACCATATAAAAGACCAACCCAGATGAGAGAGAGCATCACTTTACACTACTGACAACACACCTCACACTTACACCACACACGCTATTACATTTTTCGATAGACTCATCCAGACATACTTCCTGATCCACATCATTCATCTGAAACTTGGAGGAAACTCCTCCCTCACTGGCATCCATCTTAGGACTCTGGTAACACTATCTTAAGTGTGGTAATTATGCCTTGCTGTATTATTTGATTTTATTCAACAATTGTTTATTCTTTCCTTATATGTTTTATATTGCATATTTAAGGGTAATGAGATTACAATCCCAGCCGTATAAGCCATGGTATATTTTTCTCTAAAAAGCTGATTTTTGTTTTTATACATTTTTATTAATATCAGATTCAGTGCATTATTTGCAATTTTAAGTCTTCCGTTTTGCATGGCTTATTCTCATTCCTTCTGCAGTGGAATGACTTTGGGCCGTGTGATTCGCAGACCATTGTAGTCTGTTTATATAGAACATTAATTTATGGCTTATACTATACCTGGGAAGAAATGGTAATCTTGCTTTCGTTTTACTTTCGTTTTGCTTTCACTTTGTTTTAGTTTCACATTGTTTTACTTTCACTTTCATTATTGAGCAAAACATCACATTGCATTGATTATTTGAAGTTAGTATTTTTTTTGTAGAGTTATCTTTTTATGTCACTTCCTGTTTGATCATATATTGTGTTTACATGTCTGGCGAATAAATATTTTTATATATATTCCACACTGTAGACTGTACTCACTAAGATTGGTATATGCTTTTAAAAAGAAATTAATCAATTAAAAAGAATTCACGACATTGATTTATGGCAATAGGTGAAGACTCTCCTTTTTCACAGATCTTTGCTTATTAACCATAAATAAATACACTGCTATATTCAGAGCAGTATAAATATTCTGACATAAGTACGAGCGCAAGATATTTATTATTAAATATTCTTACATATAATGGAGGCCCCAGCGAGATAATTATTGATTTCTTACATATGCCAATCATAAATATTGATCAGGTGACATAATCAATAACTTTAAAAAAAAAAAATTTTTTTTTTTTTTGGAAATTTTTTTTTTTATTAATTGTGAATGTGATAGAAATGCCTTAATTAAAAATGTTTATAGCAGGTAATGTTCACGCTGCCAACTCTGGCAAGGTGTCAGTCCCTAGTGGTAATGCCACAACTCCAGTAGATTTGGCACAGATCATAAATGTGTGGAAACACCTCTCTGAGTCTGAAATGGTGTAATATGTAAATGCTGGTTAGAGTCATATATCAAAATCCTCAGAAAGTCGGGCCAATAAAGGGCATCTGACATGGGTAGAGGACAACCTGTATGTATGAACTCACCAATAGCTTATCTAACACCAAAAGACATCAGGAAGTGTGATCACATACTTTTTGGTCATGGCTAATCTTACTGTATCTTTATGAGGAACTGCACCAGAAGGCTCAGCAAAAAGGAGTTTAGTAAAGTTCCAATCTCCACTCCAAATAACTGAGAGTATGAGATTAGGAACCTCCTTGAGCAGGTGAAAGTAACCTCTATTGGGACACATAAGTTAAGAGAATGTAGCGTGAAACTGCAAAATAAAGTAGAATTGTGGCAGAAGTTTTATCAAGCAAGCTGTAATGAAAGTAATCATGTGAAAGAGAAATGTTAATGATTAATGCAGTAATTAGGAAGTTTTGAGCAAGGAAAAATGTTTTCTAGCAAAAGTTGCCGAGTAATCAGCAGTGGAAAATTAAAAAAAATAAATAAAAAAAAAAAAATGTAACTGTTCAAGTCATGACAGGAACTCATAAGTAAATACATAGGAGAGTTCCAAAGGTCATGGTGTCCATACAAAAGGGTAATGCTTTAATTAGTCCTGCATTTTAAATATGATGTAATTATTCATAGACCCAGATATGATTCCCAGTCTGATGGTCATGACCCAGACAAAGGGGGGGAGTCAGGCAAAGAGTCCATGTCCTACCCCAGCCATCTTCTAATATAGGAGGGCAGAAATTGGGCAGCCATGCATAAATAGGTATGAGTCATATCAGGTCACTACAAAAAGACTAGCACCCCTAAAAAGACACCATAAACCTCCATAAGAATTTAAAAAGTTTTTAAAAAGAGTACTGTCCTGATTTTTGTCATGAAAAGGTCCTTAGACATTGTCTTAAACATTATTGATTACCCTGAGGCCTATGAAAACAACTTTCTGTGTTGTGCCTGCAGGATGTCATTTAAAAGTCAGCCCATACAAAAACCTAAATGCTGCTAGAGCTGTTATCTACAATTTAAAATGTACACAGCACCAAAGCCCCATTGAATTTTTTTTTTTTATTACTGTACTCAAAAGTGCCTAACACCCTTCAATGAAGGTCTGAGTACAACCATCTGAAATTTAAATCCCTGTGCTTTGATGCATTGCCCATGTACATAATAATAATATGTTTGGCAAAGGAGCAAGTTATGCCACCTAGGCCCCAAGGGGAACACCGGATACCTTAAGGAGGACACCGGACATCCCATTAACAAGGGGGGGGGGACACCCACAAATAAATAGGGATTTGCCCCATCTTAGGGATCCCCAAAATCCTTGGGAAAATCAAGTGACATTAAGGCCCAGACCTCACGCCAGAACCGCGTAACTGGTTCTGATGGGGATCTGTCCCATATGTCTGAACCCGAGAGACATAGGCACCGCAGGAGGCGGAGCCAATAATCCAATTCTAAAAAGTTTTCAGCAGAGTAGAAGCCAAGTGGGATCAGCTGATCACTTGATTCACTTTGGGCACTACAGCCCAGAACTAAAATAATTCCTCTTTAGGAACAAATCCAATGGCCAGCCAAAGGCCACAAAATCCTTAAATGCCCAAGTGGTAAGGAATCAGAAGGGATACACTGAATAGAGGTATAGGATACAGAGGTTCTAACACTATTTTATTCCAGGTCACAGCATTGAGGATCCTGAAATCCCTATCAGGGAATCTTGGTTGTTATATACTAACTACCCTCCTATTTTTCAGTGGTCACTTCATCCCTCTGACTCAAACAGGTCACTTAAAGCGGGCACATTTTGAAAAATCGCCAATGACTGTGATACCAAGGAGGATCAAACCCTAATGACGTAATGCAGTCAAGAGGTTAAAGGTTGTATACGGTAACCAAGAAGGAATCCTCAATGCCAGGTAGTTTTATTGCCTCCAATAAATTGCATTGATGCCCCAAAGGGGGAGATATTATATTTTTTTCTCCTAAGTAGTAGGTAAATTTTAAACAACATATTGTATCATTATATTATTGTTCGATGCGTGGTATCCATGGCGATAAATACATCCCCATGTTAATAAGCCCCAGAAGTCAGTGGCCCTGGGAAAGGTCGCATATGTAGTCTCACCTTCCATGGTAGTCATATGAAAGGACTGATCACACGGTGGATTAAAGAAGAACTCTAAGAAAGCTTAGGGTACCTACATCGCATTGAAATGTCAATTGATAAGAATGTATATTCATACTATATGTTTCATCCAATAGGAAGAGATTAACCTTCCATGCCAGGTCGTTGATTGGTACAGACGATGATGTTTGCCAAAAGACACAGCGATCGGATGGGTCATCTCTCCTTAGAGCACAGCTCAGGACGGAACCCCTCATTGCATCAGGTCCCTCTTCAGGAATCAAGCTGCGAGACGCCACAGATTCTTGTTGACGGAGAGGAAGATTTGTTTCAACAGATCTTTGTGCATTTGATCCGAGGAAATCCATTGAGAGAAATCGCACTACCTCCTGTTTTCAGTTGAAGGAGATGTGAGAATGGTGCATTGCACATATGAGCAAACCTCAGTCTGGGTGTATGACACTCTAGACCATGCTGAAACCATTCATTATCCAACCAACATCCAAGGTTGAATGTCCAAACAGATTTCTCAGATTCCTGATTGCCAACATTGTTTTACTGCACTTTGAATGGTAGTTGCCAATGCCATTGCAGCAGTTAACTTCTGTCTCCATCAAGACTTTGCAAACTGATGATGCAAATTTCAAGGAACATTTGAGTTTCTTTACCAGAAGATCAGAATTCAAAGAGACTAATAAGGAACAGTTGGTGACATAGCTAACATTGCAAAGTCGCTACGAACTGACATTTTGAACTGATTTTTTTTTCTCAAATTTTTTTTTTACCGCTGTACTTAAGAGTTATGAACAATTCCCAATATGAACTATTCTCTTACAAAAAGAGAACAAGACATTTTTTTCCTTTTACTACTCCTTAAAAAGCTTTCTTTCCAGATAGGCCTAAGTTGCTCACTTGTCTACTGGGAAGAAAGGGGGGGGATATGTCGGGCCTGTTGGGGGTTGTTAAAATAATAATAGGTAAAAAGAAAAATGATTTTAAAAGCCATGTATATTTCATATTATGCATATAAGAGATTCTGAACAGGATGGCGTCCATCTTGTTTTTAAGGTGAAACAAAGTTCATATATATACTTGTTAAACAAAATGTCTCGTACAAGCTTACAAGAGAGCATAGAATTTCAACAATAGGGTCCTATACTTTCAGCAGACATTTCTATTTTCTTTTGTCATAAATAAGCTTATACATTGACACCTCTATCAGATAACAGAAGTTAAGGGGATGGTAGTGTCAGTCTGTCTATAAGTATTTAACAATAGACAATGGCTCAGTGTTTTTCAGCATACATTTAAAGATGAACCATATAAGTTTTCATAGATACATTATTATATGTGAGAAGATATTAGCCATAATTATGTCATTATATTATGTAAGGCATATACATATATATTTAGGAATGTTATATCACATTTTGGGTTTATATTCTCAGTAATAATCTTACTTAGAATTCTTTTTCTAATAAGTGTAAGGACATATGTATCTCGTCACTAGTTACCTCATTTCAGAGAAGTCTAGTCTAAGTGCTCAAGGTGTTGTAAATCCTACAGGCCAGACATCTATATCTGACAGCCCTTTGGCATGGTCAAATAAGTAATTGCTTTTCACTAGCCGACAGGTCAATAGGTCATCAGATAACAAATTGTTTTAATTATATTAAATACAAAATCTAATGAACGGTACAATACTGCCCTCTGGAGACGAAATACCAGGTGCAGTCTTGAGATAATTTGAAATATTCCAATATAAAAATATTATATTGTGTTAAATAATATAATTATTGAAATGGCATTACTTGCCAAGATGAATAATGGAAATACAGGTGGACATTTATGTATGTACTGGTAGTCTGGACAAAGTTTTATGTTGTGTTTTATGATTAATCTCACATATAGAGAAATCATCCTTATTTTATTATACCAAGTTTTGGGTTAATTATCAAAAGAGGTGTGTCTCTGACCTCATCAGTTTAGGTATAGAATATCCCGACCAATAGGGATAATGTTTCATCCCTCTGGGTTTTACTTATGGTAATTTTTATAGCACTTTGTTCTTACCATATAAAAGACCAACCCAGATGAGAGAGAGCATCACTTTACACTACTGACAACACACCTCACACTTACACCACACACGCTATTACATTTTTCGATAGACTCATCCAGACATACTTCCTGATCCACATCATTCATCTGAAACTTGGAGGAAACTCCTCCCTCACTGGCATCCATCTTAGGACTCTGGTAACACTATCTTAAGTGTGGTAATTATGCCTTGCTGTATTATTTGATTTTATTCAACAATTGTTTATTCTTTCCTTATATGTTTTATATTGCATATTTAAGGGTAATGAGATTACAATCCCAGCCGTATAAGCCATGGTATATTTTTCTCTAAAAAGCTGATTTTTGTTTTTATACATTTTTATTAATATCAGATTCAGTGCATTATTTGCAATTTTAAGTCTTCCGTTTTGCATGGCTTATTCTCATTCCTTCTGCAGTGGAATGACTTTGGGCCGTGTGATTCGCAGACCATTGTAGTCTGTTTATATAGAACATTAATTTATGGCTTATACTATACCTGGGAAGAAATGGTAATCTTGCTTTCGTTTTACTTTCGTTTTGCTTTCACTTTGTTTTAGTTTCACATTGTTTTACTTTCACTTTCATTATTGAGCAAAACATCACATTGCATTGATTATTTGAAGTTAGTATTTTTTTTGTAGAGTTATCTTTTTATGTCACTTCCTGTTTGATCATATATTGTGTTTACATGTCTGGCGAATAAATATTTTTATATATATTCCACACTGTAGACTGTACTCACTAAGATTGGTATATGCTTTTAAAAAGAAATTAATCAATTAAAAAGAATTCACGACATTGATTTATGGCAATAGGTGAAGACTCTCCTTTTTCACAGATCTTTGCTTATTAACCATAAATAAATACACTGCTATATTCAGAGCAGTATAAATATTCTGACATAAGTACGAGCGCAAGATATTTATTATTAAATATCCTTACAACATTTCATTTAAAGTTCCAAAAAAAAAAAAAAATATTTTTATGGAAAAGAAAAACCATCTTTAGCTCTTACAATATGGCATCGGGGCATTCTGTGTATCTGAATGTTCAGGTGTGTTTTCAACTGTAAAACTCCACATTGGTTTTCAGTAGTGCTAAAGAGGGGGGCATTGAGGAAGCTCGGACATGGGAGGAAATGCCCCTTTCCCACTGTAGCACAATTCCCAGCCGTTTTGCTGGATATGGGTCCCCTTGGGTTACCGCTAAGAACAACAGCACATTTAAGCATGTTTCTCCAAGTGTGAGCACTGAGACAATGACCAGTCCAGTATCTTTGGGTTTTGTATTTATTTGGTAAGTTGGATAGGAGAAGGGATGAGTGGGATAATCATTGAACTGAACTAGGCTCATTAAACAGAGACACTTGAACAATACTGTTAATGCTGACTTGACGCTGGTTAACGCTGACTTGACTTGTAACTGCTTTCTCACTAAAGAAGTCCTCTTTTAAGTTCCCCCTAAGCACTCCTTGCTGAGGTAGCTATTTGAATACACTGCTGAACTGCTGAACACTTCAGGGCCCGCACCAGCGCCCCCTTTCTCTCACTAATCTTCAGGGCTTAGACACTGGCACCCCCTTTCTCAATCACAGCTACTCAGGGCCGCTGATAGGGGGGGACCACCAGCCCTCTTGTAGGGGGCCCCGAGCACACAGGGGGGCCCACACAGGGAGGGGGATTAGTGATGGACAACAAATACAGAAATCTTCCTCCAGCACCTGAATCTGATCCGTCCCTCTCCCTGCTATCAGCTTTTATCTGTTGAGAAAGAGACAGTCGTCCCTCACTAATCCCCCTCCCTGTGTGCCCCCCCCCCCTCCCAGCGCTGGCTCAAATGTTATCTCTGCTCAGGAGTTTATTTGTAAATTGTAACTTTGTTTCTCTCTCTCTGTCTCTCTGATCACTGAGCTCCAACTGCCCAGCCTGTATATTTTTCTCATCTCATCTTCTTTATTTAACATAGTTTTTTTTTAGATTTAGCAGGAATTATGCGAGTTATGTTATATTTGTGTCTGCTAATAGTGATTTTGTTGTAATTTTAGCTAAATATATCTTTAATATTTTCTTGGGGGGGCCCTGCCAGGTAGTCTGTACGGGGCCCCGCGATTTCTAACAGCAGCCCTGCAGCTACTGGTTAGATGTGTCCTGGATCCCTTTGACCTTCTGGAGTGGCCCCCCTCAGACCCCTGGGCAATTTTCAGTACTCACAGCACTGTATTTCATGGGAACTTCTGCCCAGCAGCTTCACTCGGTCCACAACACTCCGGATCCTTCCTGCAGCTCAGCTCAACCTTCGTCCTCTAGGCCGACTGCCCAAGACACCCTCACTTGCTCTGACAGAAGGAGAGACAGCCGTCACCCTCCTGTTGCTTCCCTCCAAAGACGCTCTGTCACATGCTCCCCTCAGAATTATATCTCATCCCAGGGTGCATTGTGGAAAACCCTGCCCACTGAGACAGCTACAAGCCCTGATGTGCTATTGGCCAGGTTTCCTCCACTGTCCAACAATAGCCCTCATTGGATACAGTGGGGAGACTCCCCAGACTCAACGGATCACACCTGGAAACATATGACAGCCTAACAGAATGATCAGGCCCCCTGATAAGCAGACAGGGCCACACATATGCTTTTCCCCAGCACCTACTTACGCTGCTGCCCTTTTTATAATGAGTCCCACACCTTCTGGAAAGTTCCTGCTCTTCCTGATTGGACACATTTTACCTGTACAGTAAGGTGTGGGAAAAAGTTAAAGAGACAGTGCACAAAATGTAAACAATGTTACAATCCTGCAAAACTGACATACAGTAAGGCTGACAATACATGGTTAATTTTCTTGTACAATGTTCTGTTAGATTTACCAAAAACCATATAATATGAGGTCAAAACTAAACATTGCTTTCAATTGTATCGAATTAGGCAGGCCTTTGTACTACATAGCTGAAGGTAAATGTAACCCCTTCCCAACCACCCGCCGCCTTTTTACTGTGGCAGTGCGGCCCTCCTGCGCAAACCGACATAGATGCACGGGGCAGGCGGCTCTGATTGCTGCCTGACACCCGCGATCGCTCCCCGCTGAGAGAGAAGAACGGTCAGCAGTTGTAAACACAGCCGACCGTTCTTCTCCCTGGAATGATCACAGAGCCCCTGTGATCCTTCTATATAGGATCACAGGTCTCTGTGATCATTTCAGAAGCCACGCCCCCCCACAGTTAGAATCACTCCCCTAGGTTCGCATTTAACCCCTTGATCACCCACAATGTTAACCCCTTCCCTGCCAGTGTCATTATTACAGTAACAGTTCATATTTTTATCACTGATTACTGTAGGATGTCACTGGTCCCCCCAAAAGTGTCAAAAATGTCAGTTAGGGGTCCGATCTGTCCGCCGCAATGTCGCAGTCCTGCTAAAAATCACAGATCAACGCCATTACTAGTAAAAAAAAAAAAAACCAAAACAATGAAAATGACATAAATCTTTCCCGTAGTTAGTAGACGCGATAACTTTTGCGCAAACCAATCAAAATACGCTTATTGCAATTTTTTTTTACCAAAAATATGTAGCAGAAAACAAATTGGCCTAAAATGTTAAAAAATTTAGATTTTTAACTTTTTTTTTTTAAGAATGTCATATAGCAGAACGTGAAAAATAATTTTTTTATTTTCAGAATTGTCGCTCTTTTTTTGTTTATAGCGCAAAAAATAGAAATCACACAGGTGATCAAATACCACCAAAAGAAAGCTCTGTTTGTGGGAAAAAAAGGACATACATTTTTTTGGGTACAGTGCTGCACGACCGCGCAATTGTTCGTTAAATCAATGCAGTGCCGAATCGAAAAATATGGCCTGGTCATTAAGGGGGAAAATCTTTCGGTCCAGAAGTGGTTAAAGAAAATTGTACAGAAAATTGTTAGAAAATTGCATAATGTATGGCCAGCCTAACTGACCATATGAAATAGGGGGGGGGGGGGCAGCCGCAAGCCCAAATAAATTGAGCCCACTTAAGCATTGAAATAGAAGCGATGTTAAAAAGCCTTGTACTGCCGGAAAAAGACCATTGTACCAGGTATATTTTCACATACAATTATGCATAGATATAACCAGTGCTTTAAGTGGGCCGGTATGCACTGGTACTCAGTACCGCCACTTCCAAATATGGCTCTTGAGCATACCGCCACCTCTCCGTGCGCCTTAGCATACCAGTACACTCATTTTGGACATCTACGCCCTCAATTGCCTCCCCAAGAATAGTTCCCACTCCAGAGCCAGACCAGTCACCACCAGTGAGTCCCCCTGCTCCGGAGTCCCAGCCCAGGCCAGGGGGGCTGCTCTGTGGGGACCCTGATGTGGGGTGGGGGGGGGGGGCGAAAAGATTTATAGGCTATAATAGAGTACCGGCACCTCTTTTGGGCCACTTAAAGCAATGGATATAACCAAGCACAAAAACATCAAAAGAATAAAAAGAAGACCAGGTTTACAAGTATTTATGATTTTTTTTTTTTACATAATATGCATATACTATATAACATTAAAAAATATCTACTGACAGCCATGCACCACTTTAACCAAAAATTGGGCCACATGCCTAAGTGTCACCTTGTGCATATTAGTAACACAGTCAGCATGTTTATCTTCTGCTCATGCTTTGATGTTTTAATTATTTCGAGGAGATATTAAATCACATTTTGTTTCTTCAGATCACCAATTAGAACATATTTAGTGATGGACTTTCCATGTTTAGTTTGACAAAATGTTCAGTTAATGAGCACTTGTCTTCCTAGCTCCGCTCATAGCCAAGGACTTTGGCTTTGATTTGTGTATAGAACACAGAAGATGAATGCAGAGTTTCCTAAAATGGTATTAGAAATAATCAGTAGATTTTGGATAATGGTGTTTTTTTTATTTCAGACCGAGCCCTGACTAATCTTGTTCCAAAATCCATTTCCTAAATACAAGCTGTAAACATGAGCCTGAGCTTTCTTTTATAAGGTGGTGGGTTAAATCATCTAATTAGGATCATTTCCGAACTGTGTACAACAGTAATAAGATCTAATATCCTTCTTCGTAGAATAACCATCAGCTGAAAATAAATTGGCTTTTCCTTGCCTAATGAAGTCTTTAAAGTGTATGCAAACCCTAACAATGATCTCTTATTTGCTCCCTTTGGGTCTGTTAATTATACCATTAAAAACATTTTATTGTATCTGTTCAATAAGTGCAAACCAATAATTGCCGATCCTGACAGAAATCCACTGCCGTGTCCGGCGCACATGGCAATCTTATCTCAAGCATTATTATTAGCTCTGCCCTGGTTACCTCTATGAACTACAGAGCACTTCCCTCCTGTGTTATGGAGAGGGGGGGGGGGGTGTTTTGTAGTCCAAATCAGGAGCAGACAGTTTTGAGAGATTATGCTGCTCCTCCAAACATATAGTTCGGTGAGTGAAGGTTGTTACTCTAGAGCAGCCTTTTTCAACCAGGGTGCCGTGGCCCCCTTGTGTGCCTCCTGGGTTCTTCAGGGGTGCCTTGGCAAAATGCCTAAAAATTAAATTAAAATAGGTTTTTACATTGCAGCATTACAATCCTGGGCACCATGCGGGTCAAGCCACTGGCATCCTGACAACCAATGACATCACTGGTTGATAAGGAAAATGATGGGTGATTGCATAGAATCCTTGTTTACTCCTCTCCATCAGCACTGGGGTCACATTAGCAAGTAGAAGAAGAGAAACTAAGGGAGAAAAGAATAGAATAGAATAGAATAGAATAGAATAGAATACTAGTCAGTACCAGTTTGCAATAGTGAAGGAATAAATCAGTTATAACGTTGGATGGCCCATGTGTATGGATGTTGCTGCGTTATGTAAAACTTTTAGTTTTTTCTTTTTTTTTTACATTTTAGAATGGGGTGCCTCAAGAATTTGCAGAATTCTAAAGAGTGCTGCAACTGAAAAAAGGTTGAGAAACACTGCTCTAAAGCAGTGTTTCTCAAACTTTTTTTTAGTCAAGGCACCCTTGAAAATTCTGCACAATCTCGAGGCACCCCATTCTAAGACGTAAAAAATAAAACTAATAGTTTTACATAACGCAGCAACATCCACACAGGTAGGACACCTAAAAATTATTTTCCCAAAGAAAATATATCTTTGCAGTGACTATTATTTTATTTATTACAGATACATATATAGCACTGTCAATTTACATATTAATTATTCATTCACATCAGTCCCTGCCCTCAAGGAGCTTAAAATCTAAGGATCCTAACTCACGTCCATACAAGAGCCAATTTAGACAGGATCCAAATAACCTATCAGCATGTCTTTGGAGTGTGGGAGGAAACCCATGCAGGAACATGGAGAACATACAAACTCTACGCAGGTAGCGTTGTGGTTGGGATTCGAACCGACACCGCCAGTGCTGTTAGGCAGAAGTGCTAACCTTGTAGCCACTGTGCTGCCCACCATTTCCCAGTATTTCCCAGTGTTTCCCAGTGTTTCTCTTCTCCTTCAATTTCTCTCCTTCACTTAGCTAATGTGACCCCTGTGCTGATGGAGAAGGGGCAGGGGAAGGGCGAACAAGGATCCTGTGCAGGGGCCAGACGTCCTCCGTATTATTCAATGACGTCATCATGGGTTGTTAGAGTACCAGCAGCTAGAAGGTTGTAATGGTGCACAATGAAAACCTGAGACGTGGGGCAACCAAAATGCAGGCTTGATCCTCCCACTGACTTGTACACAATGTCTAGGCACTTCAAAAGAAGCATGAAGGAACCATAGTTGAAAAAGGCTGCTCTAGGGCAGGAAGAGTATTACTGGCAGGATCACCAGAAAAATAAATGTAAAAACCTAATAAATAAAATGAATGCAGCCACCATGTCTAAGTACTGGTACACTGCAATATAATACATGTTTGTTCTTGCGATTTGTCTAGGTCCCACCTAATCTAACACATATCTGTTTGCAGGTGATCGATTTTGGCTGCCAGTGTAGTTTGGTTTTTACAACCATGACTGCAGTAAAGTCGGTATGTTTTTCCATCCTGAGTCACCCCGTGTCTCCATGTTAGATATATAACCTTAGCCTAAGGGAGGCAATAGTGGGTCAGGATGTGTCTGTGGACTGGGATGTACTCACAGCTCTCTTTCCCTTTGTGTTGTCTGCAGGCGTGCAGGAGGGTTTGGGGATTCTGTGCGCTCCCGCTGCTAGGTGAAGGCTGTAGTTCACTGATAGGCACACCCCTCCTCTTTTTGTTCTTAGGTTTATATACACTTTAACTCTTTTTAACCCTGGGACTGTTGTGTTAAGCTGGCCATAGATGGATCAACTACACATGGATAGAAGTTCAGCCAGTCCATGTGTGGTCATTCCCACCCAAGAGAAGTTGATCTAATAATTGATTTCTATCCAATGGAACTTTTGGAAAACTTTTATGCGATCAGCAGCTGCAGCCAATCGACTGCAATGCTGATCAGTGTATTCTAACAGTGAAGGTGTCCCTGCTCTCAGAATACAATAACCCAGCGCTGAGGATTCTTCTATCTACCTCACTTGTGTGGATGGGGAAACCCTTTGTTTTTGTTTTTTTTGATCAGCCGGCGGGCTGACAAAAAAACAATCCATCTATGGCAATCCTTAATTTGTACAATTGTGACTGAACCTAGTATTGTTTTAACAAAGACTTTGCCTTATGTGCAGGTTTACAGACTTGTATCTTCCGTAGATTGACAGTTTTTTCAGCCATTGAAAGTCACAATCCACAACAAAGTAATGCCCACATGTAATAAAAATGGTTAGAACTGATGAACTCTGAGTAAACAACAAAAAATCACAAAAGGGGATATTTTTAGCTGGTCCATGCAGTTGATGAGTTTCTGCTCTGGCAGTCTACAGACAGGTTCCCTGTACCCAGTGCCATCTTACTGAATGGGCATGCTGGGCAGTTGCCCAGGGGCCTCATTTGCCCAGAGGACCCCACCTGCCCTGCGACCCAGCCCCAGCCAAGCATTAGTCCAGATTCCCGTGTGTATCCCTCTGCTGAACTTAGCAGGTGACAAGTGCCTGTCGGCCCTGCGCTGCTGTCAGGCCACTTGGGCCGTGGAGGGGGAGCCCACAACTGCAGGAATGCCTGTCTGCCTCCACGGGAACAGGCACACACAGGACAGTTGAGTCTGACTCCCGTGTGTGTGTGTTCATCTGACCCAGCCGCCGAACTTGGAAGCTGTCATTAGCCTGGCACTGCTGTACCAATAAATATCGTCTTCTCGATAATTTGCATTTTTATTCTCATGGTTGATTGTGTAGGCAGAGCCCCAGTGCACTGCATTGCTTGGGGCCCTTTAATGCTCTGAAGATGGCACTGCCTATACCTCTTCCATTATACTGACTCTGAGCCACAATTTCATCTTTCACCATTAGCACCATCTTCATTGTGGTGTAACCATTCAGATACATTATTGCTTGGCTCTTGTGCTGATCCACTGGCTTCCAAACCTTCTTAATCCATGATAATAAGCAAGAGTACTGACCTGGAAATTAAGAGAAAAGTCAGAAGTCCTTATCTTTATACCTATTCTGAGTCAGTAAATAACATTTTTGATTTTGTTAAATGTATATTTAACAGGTAAATAAAAATATGGCATAAAATGATTTTCATTTACACCCCTATACAGCCAGCAAATGGCAAAATTAGGCATGGATCTTTTGAGATAAATTCCACGGCATAATGTTAACGGTATGGGGTAAGTAAATATGGCTCCCAGGGGAAAGATCTTGGTACCTGAGTATCTTCAGGTTTCTTCCTAGAGGGATACATAGCAGTAGCTTCATATTTATACAATTGGGTAAATCAAATTATTTCAATTAACAGCAATACATATTTATAAACTTAAACATATAACTTAGAATGATGGTAACGCTAGAAACACTGTATTATAATAGATGTATGGGTTCAATGGTAAAAGAAAAATTACCAACATTCCTAAATGACTCCCATAGAAAATTTGTGAAAATGTGTCAACCTTGGGTGTCTTACTGTGGCCCACAAAATTTTGACCCCTTTCTTGTAACCTCTTGGTTGTTTCTAAGGAGGCATGGTGAGGATGCTGTGCCTAGGAGCTCCTATACTTTCTTTTTTACTTTTTCTTTTATTCCAGGCCCCTCTCATCTTTTGCCTCCATACTTTTCTGTTTCTACCCTTGTACTGACTAAATGTTTTGTATTTTATCCTGCCAAGGTGGAACCTACAGTTCACCCAAATTTCCTTCACTTAGGATGGCATGGAGCTGATAATTAATTTCCTCTAACACTTTCAATTTTACCACGATGATAGGTGTTAGGTCCAGGAGAAAGGCATAGACCAACCTTTTGACCTTCCTGGGCCACATTGGAAGAAGAGGAATTGTCTTGGGCCACATATAAAATACACTAACAATAAGGATAGCTGATGAGCAGAAAAAGTCAGGCAGATCACAAGGTAATGATCACTGATATAGATAATGTACCTATCTGAGTAATAAAACATCATCTTTTTGTAATATGTTTTACTATAAAAGTAAAAGAGGGCAACATAAATCTAGTGTGATATTTGACACAGTTTTTACAAACGAACACATCAATATCTGGTTGGATGGATGAAGTAGCAATTCTCAATGAATTCTTGAGGTGCTCATCAGATATTTTGGTTCTAATTTTGCCATTTTGCTTTGTACGCTGGTGCACAGTCATGTTGGAACAGGAAGGAGCCATCCCCAAACTGTTCCCACAAAGTTGGGAGTATTAAAATGTCCAAAATGTTTTGGTATACTGATGCTTTAAGAGTTCCCTTCCTTGGAACTAATGGGCCAAGCCCAACTCCTGAAAAACAACTCTACGCCATAATCACCCCTCCACCAAATGATTCCAGCCAGTGGACAAAGCAAAGTCCATAAAGACATGGATGAGCGAGTTTGGGATGGAGGAATATGACTGGTCTGCACAGAGTCCTGACCTCAACCCAATAGAACACCTTTGGTATGAATTAGAGGGGAGACTGTGAGCTAGGCTTTTTTGTCCAACATCAGTGCCTTACCTTACAAATGCGCTTCTGAAAAAAATGGTCAAACAGTCCTAAACCTTGTGGACAGCCTTCCCGGAATAGTTGAAGCTGTTATAGCTGTAAAGGGTGGGCCAACTCAATTTTGAACTCTACGGACTAGGACTGGGATGCCATTAAAGTTCATGTGCGTGTAAAGTAGTGATCGACCGATATCGTTTTTTTATTGCCGATACCGATATTTTGGTCATGGCATATCTGCCGATATTTTCGGGCATTTAAAAAAAAAAAACAATTTATTTATTTATTTTTATTTTTTTACAGGTACTATTGTGGAGGGATCTGGGGGGTCTAAAAGACCCAAAACCCCTCCTCGGCACTTAAAAGCATTCAAAACAGCAAGTTTGGCTCTTTTGATGTCATGACATCACGTCCGGGTTTTTACAAGGAGACCCGATCAGAGCCGAATGCGGCTTTGATTGGTTCTTCAGCGGCCGTGCAGGTAGGATGCCCGGGTCTCCCGGTGGGACGGGAGACCCGGGCGAGCCGCGGAAGGCGACAGGAGGGGGGGGACGTCCTCTCCCACTCCTTGTAATGACAGCCGAGCGGCTGCTCAGCCGCATCAGCTGTCATTAAAAGACAGCCGATTATTGGCTATGGACGCCGGTACCGGGGTGATGCCTCTAGCTGCAGGCATCAGTCTGGTACAAGCACTTTCCTGAAATATCGGCAATATCCGGGGCCGATTCCGATATAGCGGGGAAAGTGCAAATCGCCCCTCGATACTTTGGCTTTGCCGATAATCGGTCGATCCCTAGTCTAAAGGCAGGTGTCCCAATACTTTTGAGAACATAGCGTATGTATTTCATCTGTTCATTTTATTGTTTGCCTTGAGGCCATCTTCAGCAAAAAATAACTGTTTATTTGAACTTACAAAGTAAAGGTTTTGTATATGAGCATTCAGGAAACCCGATAAAAAAACAACATAATAAACTCCACCGAGGGGTAATAAGAAGCAGGAAAGGAGCTCCATTCAATCTTCTATACCTACCGGAGACACATGTCACAGCAAACACTTTGAAGTCAGAGCTCCAAGGCAAGCTGGATGCTAAATATGCTTAACTTCCGTGTAACCCGATATTAACTGTCAAAGTATTGACATTTGCAGAAAGACGGAGTAAAGTATATGAAACAACAATCTCTGATGGCATCGCAGGTCTAATTAGCTGTGATTGCAATATATTATCTGTGATGGGATACGGAGCAAACGGAATTATTACAGAATGGAGCCATGGCGCCCCATTACACCAACTTCTAGCAGTGCCCTGTGGAATTTTAAAGAAAGCTATTTAAGTTTTTGAATATTCATCAAGCTCAGCGGGTCCCCTTATTGAGTTCTGTTTTTGTAATAAGAGGTGTTTTTGCTATGGGATTAATTGACTCTGTGATTGAAAACAAATGCTGTTAAAAAAAAATGAAAATAAAAATGTTGAGCCTGAACAAGGAACATTACCGGTGTACAGAAGGCTTTAGAACGATGCTAACATGCTGCCATCTGGGACTTTATCATTTGCAAACTGATAATCAAATGTTAATTTTCATAGCGTCTGTCACCGGATTATCATAAACAATTCTCCTTTGTGGAGAGGAATCAGAGCCAGGCGTGTCAATGGATTGCTATGAGCCGCAAATACTGCAAATTTTTATTTACACACATCTGCACAGTTAAGAGCCCTTTTGTGAAGCAATTTTGGGAAATAAAAGCGAGTCAGCCTAGATCAGAATGTGGCTAATCAAAGCGCATGCTCTGCCTGCACAGACTGGGATCTATTATTTTCTATTATTTTCAGGGTACAGCCAATCTTATTCATGGAAAGCATTTCAATTCTATACAGTGAGTGCCGGCTCACACTTATGCGCTGCGATTTCAGTGTGAATTTAAGGGCCGGTGTTCTAAAATTTAGTCGGACCTATGAAAATTCCGGACCCTCGTCACTTCCGGTGACGCTACGTCATAACCCAGCTGATACGAGCCCCGGTGCACATGCGCACAAGGCATTTTCAAAGTCCGATTAAATTCTAAGACTTACGAACAGCTGAGAGGAGGAGGGGCTGAGTTGGGACGCACACATCGCTGCGGGATAATGTTACAACACCGCCGCGTCATCGAGCAAGGAACATGTTGCAGAGCTGACTTAGAGGAGGCGGGAAGGGAGTGAATACTCATACTAAATAGTAATGATAAGAAATACTAAACATTTTTTATCATGACTATTTAGTATGAGTATTCACTTCCTTCCCACCTCCTCTAAGTCAGTAACATTTTCACACAGCGGTGTGTGCATCCCACCTTAGCCCCTCCTCCTCTCAGTCAGCTGTTCGTAAGTCTTAGAATGTCATCAGACCTTGAAAATGCCTTGTGCGCATGCGCACCGGGAATCGCAGCAGCTGGTGGTGACAGAGCGTCCCCCGGAAGTGACGAGGGTCCGGAATTTTCACGGGTCCGACTAAATTTTAGAACACCGGTTCACACTGTGAATTACTCACATGCAGAGGAGGACTGGGCCAGGGGGCAGGGGGGCAATTTCCCCCTGGGCCGCTCTGATGCCCCGTAAATAGGCTGCACCACTTCTGCCACAGACATGCCTAAAGGATTCCTGATGAAGAGAAGTAAAAATTCCCCACTGCTGACCTACTGAGTGTGGGTTGAAGACAAGGACAGAGCACAGGCCTCCCTCCCCAGCATGGATGGTGTAAACTGTTCCTGAGCAGAGGCCAGTTCCATGCCCCACCGGAGACTCTTCTGACCCGGCCAGCCCCAACCGAGCTGTCCCAGCATCCCCCAACCACCCCCTGCTGGCCAGGTTGGAAACCTGGATTCAGACGGTAAGTAGAGAGTACCTGGAGTAGGGCTTCAGCCTGGAATGAGGGTCAGGAGGAGGACTGGGAGAGTGGGAGGGGGGCCGAGTCACTGCACCATGGGCCTCTGGCTTGTACTTGCCCCCTGGGCGGAACGTTTCCAGTCTGCCCCTGCTCACATGTGATTTGCACCGCATTGTTGTGCAGATCACATGTGATGTCTGTGTGATGCAAATTCAGCCATACAAACTGTATGGCTGAATTTGCATTGCATTTGGACCAAACTTGTGCAGGACCCTTTTTTGTCCGCACCAGAATCGGATCACATGGCTGTTCGCACCTATGCAATCCGATTCCTGTCCGATTTCACATTTCGCACTGCATTCTGCAAACTGATTTGGGGGTGTCATTAACTTTAAATTGCAGAACTGCCTGCGATTCTGATGCGGTGTCGAATCCGCAGCTAATTTGCTGTGAATTCACACCGCATCCAGTGTGAACCGGGCCTAAAGCGGTACATGGTGCAAATTTGCATTGTGATTTTTGCTTGCTATGTGCTATTTCAATGCGAATTTAGTGCAAATTTGTGAGGGGAGTGGCCACATCTGTGCTTTTATTTTCTATAAAATCTAGGCCAAAAAAAAAATTGCAGTGACTGGACTACAATATCAATCTGGTCCCATAGAAGTAGTGATGTGCCAAACACCCCCCTGTTCGGTTCGCATCAGAACACCGCGAACAGAGGAAAAGTTGGTTCAAACAAACAAACTCCATTGAAGTCTATGGGACTCGAACGTCCAAAAGCAAAAGTCCTAATTTTAAAGACTTAACCACTTAAGCCCCGGAAGATTTTACCCCCTTCCTGACCAGGGGGTATTTTGCGATTCGGCACTGCGTGACTTTAACGGACAATTGCGCGGTGGTGCGACGCTGTACCTAAACTAATTTGACGTCCTTTTTTTCCCACAAACAGAGCTTTCTTTTGGTGGTATTTGATCACCTGTGCAATTTTTTGATCATGCGCTATAAACAAAAAAAAAGCGTAAATTTTTCAAAAATAACAATATTTTTCAAATTTTTTTATATGAAATTCCCAAAAAAATGTAAAAATCTAAATTTTTTAACATTTTCGGCCAATTTGTTTTATGCTACATATGTTTGGTAAAAAAAATCACAAAAAGCGTATTTTGATTGGTTTGCGCAAAAGTTATCGCGTTTACTAACAAAGGGAAAGATTTTTGTAATTTTTCTTGTTTTTTTTTAAACGCGTAATGGCGGCGATCTGCGATTTTTTTTGCGGGACCGCGACATTGGGGCAGACAGATCGGACCCTTGACTGACATTTTTGACACTTTTGGGATTACCAGTGACATTTCTACAGGAATCAGTGCTTTACATATGCACTGTTACTGTAAAATGACACTGGTAGTGAAGGGGTTAACTTTTTTCGAGAGGGAGGGGTGGTGTGTGTCCCTAGGGGCGTGATTCTAACTGTGATTGGCTGTGGCTTGAGCTGTAGGAACAGTGATCAATGGTCTTACATAGTAGAACCGTATGATCACTATTCTTACACAGGGGAGAATGACAGGCGGCTTGTTTACATCAGCCGCCTGCCTTTCTCCCTCTCCACCCGACGATCGCGAGTGACCAGCGGACATTGGGTCCGCCGGTCACACGCGCGGGGGGGGTCCGTGACCGCGCGGGAGCAGGAGCGCACCTCCGGCGGCGCGCGCTCGCTCCCCAGAGCCTCACAGGGAAAGTGACGTATGGGTATATGTACTTGCGGCGGTCGGCAAGTGGTTAAATGTAAGTTATTGCCCAACTAAAGTGTATGGGGGTCCGGGTACTGACCTGGGGAACATGTAGCAAAGCAAAAATGTTCTTTTAAAACAATCGTTTTTAAAGGAGAAGTGATTTATTGATTTTAATGATGCTTAAAGTGAAACTATAAAAATAAAAAAAATCCTTTAAATATCGTGCCTGGGGGGTCCCCTTAATGTGCCTGTAAAGTAGGGCATCTCTGCGATGTATGTAGCCTGCTGCAGCAATACTGACATTTCTAAAGGAAAAAATGTCATGTACAAATATACATACAAATTTCAAATCACATGTACTTGTCATACAGGTGCAGAAAAATTGGGCCCTGGTTGTTGGTGGTGCCTGAACACCCCAACCCCTCGCAGTTACTCTTGCTGGGCACAGGAACGGGCCCTGCTGGTAAAAATTCCATACAAATTTGATATTGGCAAAGATCTAGTGTATTATCTCTTCTTATCAGTGATCTAGTGGGGGCGCTGTGCTGTCATCTGAACTGGCCAAGGTTGGGTGGTGGCTATGCAAACCTGCTGGAGTAATGAGGACCTGGAAGGTTAGTATCGGCAGCCAGGAACTGAAACTGAAATTGTGCCTTAGGTGTTGGTGGTGCCTGAACACCGCAACCCCTCACAGTTACTCTTGCTGGGCACAGGGACAGGCCCTGCCATTAGAAATTAGATACCAAATTGAAATCGCATGAACTTGTCATACAGGTGCAGAAAAATTGGGCCTTTGATGTTGGTGGTGCCTGAACACCGCAACCCCTCACAGTTACTCTTGCTGGGTGCAGAACGGGACATGCTGGTAAGAATTCCATACAAATTTGAAATTGCATGTACTTGTCATAGAGGTGCTGAAAAATTGGGCCTTTGGTGCTGGTGGTGCGTGAACACAGTAACCCCTCACAGTTACTCTTGCTGGGTGTAGGGCACAGGGACAGAGCCTGCTGTTAAAAATTTTATATGAAATTTTAATTGTATGCACCTGTCATACAAGTGAAGAAAAATTAGGCCTTGGGGTTGGTGGTGACCTAAACCAAAAACATTGTTGGAAGTTAGCAGAATCAAGGTAAAGGAATAGGATAGGCAGAATATGCGGTCTTCAAGGGATGGCAGACCCCTAGCAAATCCAATCAGTTACGTCAGAATCAGGGGCTTGATAGCTGCTGTTGATCCAAGACTGGTTCATTTTGATAAAAGTCAACTGGCACCACCTTCCGCAAAGGCCCAATTTTTGGCACTTGTATAGCCCATGCTATTTCAAATTTGCGTGGAATTCTTACCAGCAGGTCCCATTCCTGCACCCAGCAAGAGAAACTGTGAGGGGTTGGTTATGGTGTTCAGGCAAGGAGAGGGAAAGTGGGACTTTAAATGAGACTCCTGACCAAAAGAGTCTCCATCCCTAATTTGATTAACACAAGATAAAAGCAATGTGGGACTTTAAATGAGGTGTGTCCAGCTGTAAAATTAAATTATAAATATATGGTAGAAAAAACCAGATAGGTAGAGATAAAGTTAATCATTTATTAAAAAGTCTATGGACCAAATATAGGTAGAACCAAAGTATTCACTATACACATGCATCCCATGGTAGTGGGAATTACATAAATGAAATACATATGGGTATAAGTGATCTAAAGACAATAATAATGGTAATGAGATAATACAATTAAACTTGATACATTCTGGTATATGGTAGAACTTGTAAAAGGGTCAAGAAATAAAGATACATAATGAACATTGTAATTGATGGATTGCCTGTAGATAACTCAACGCGTTTCGTGAACACAATTCACTTCATCAGGAGTAAGCAGTAAGAATAAGTACAGTTCAGGCACCAGCAACACCAAAGGCCCAATATTTGGCACCTGTATGACAAGTACTTGCGATTTCAAATTTGTATGGATTTTTTAGCAGCAGGGCCCATTCCTGCACCCAGCAAGAGTAACTGCGAGGGGTTACAGTGTTCAGGCACCACCAACAACCAAGGCCCAATTTTTCTGCACCCGTATCTGCACCCGATGTCCGCCGGTCACTCGCGATCGTCGGATGGAGAGGGAGAAAGGCAGGCGGCTGATGTAAACAAGCCGCCTGTCATTCTCCCCTGTGTAGAAATAGTGATCATACGGTTCTACTATGTAGGACCGTTGATCACTGTTCCTACACCTCAAGCCACAGCCAATCACAGTTAGAATCACACCCCTAGGGACACACATAACCCCTCCCTCTCAAAAAAAGTTAACCCCTTCACTGCCAGTGTAATTTTACAGTAACAGTGCTTATTTATAGCACTGATAACTGTAGTAATGTCACTGGTAACCCCAAAAGTGTCATAAATGTCAGTCAAGGGTCCGATCTGTCCGCCGCAATGTCGCAGTACCGCAAAAAAAATCACAGATCGCCGCCATTACGCCTTAAAAAAAAAAACAACAAAAATGACAAAAATCTTTCCCTTTGTTAGTAAATGCGATAACTTTTGCGCAAACCAATCAGAAAACAAATTGCCCGAAAATGTAAAACAAATTTTGATTTTTACATTTTTTGGGGGGGGGGAATTTCATATAAAAAAATTTGAAAAATATTGTTATTTTTGCAAAATTTACGCTCTTTTTTGTTTATAGCGCATGACCAAAAAATCGCACAGGGGATCAAATACCATCAAAAGAAAGCTCTGTTTGTGGGAAAAAAAGGACGTCTAATTCGTTTAGGTACAGCGTCGCACGACCGCGCAATTGTCCGTTAAAGTCACGCAGTGCCGATTTGCAAAATAGGCCCTGGTCAGGAAGGGGGTAAAATCTTCCGGGGCTTAAGTGGTTAATGGATGTGGCACCTCAACAACTATGTTGCATGGCTGATGTATTTAAATGTTCATTTGTGTCCCAGGCTCTAGCTGGTAATACCTGTCATGGGGGTACCAGGTCTGCAATTAGGATAGTGGAGCCCAGGAATAATCACAGTGGGATTGTGCGGGGGTGAGCTGTACTACTGGGGGGGGGGGGGTCCATGGAAGCAATCAGGCAGCTGTACAGCCACTTGATCAGTTCTACCTGACAGTTGCCTTGTCAGATTTACATGTACTGTGTAAAATCCCCTGCTGCTGGCAGCGTATGATATATATCTGTGGCAAGAGTCAAACATTACACATGTATTACAAAATGAAGGCTGAAAACTGATTGATGCTTCACTCCAGTTTTTTTATAAACCATACTTTAGTATGGTGATTGCCTACCAATAGTACTTGTGAGGCTCATTTACTAAAGGAATTGAGAATTTTTTACATAATCGATTAAATGTAATTCATTTTTAAAGCAGTATTAAACTTCAAAGAAAAAATGTATTGTATTGCAGCTTACCAGTCCTTAGATGCGATGACTGCATTAATTTTCTTTTTTAAAGTAGTTCTAAAGGCAGAAGGCTTTTTACCTTAATGCATTCTCTTGATTAAGGTAAAAGTCCTTCTGTGCACAGGATCCCCCCCTTATGCTTATCTGAGCCAAATCTCAATCAATCAATGTATCTGAGAGCAGCGTCTCTCTTGGCTCTCTCTCTCCTCACAGGAAAGAGAGGCAGCAGCGGGAGTGGGAGTCATTGGCTCCTGCTGCTAAAAATCAAATCCTGTGACAAAGGAGCAGGGAACAAGTCCAAGCTGTGCTGGCTGTGTCTATAGATGCAAACAGTGTGGCTCAGGATCAAGTCCACACAAGTGCTCCCATAAGAAGCAGTTTCTTATGGGGGTACTCACAGAAGAAGTGGAGCCAGGAGTGCCACGCGGGGACCTTAGAAGAGGAGGATCAGGGCGGCTCTGTGTAAAACCATTGTATGAGACGTTTATTATTTAACCGCTTGCTGACCGTATACTGTATACATACGGCTCTCCTGCGCAGGATCACGTACCTGTACATAATCCTGCACTTCCGGGTCTGTGCACTTCCTGCTCCCACTGTGTACAATCAGCCAATCAGTGGGTCGGGTGGACTCAAAGTCTACCAGGACCCACCGATAGTTTGGAAAAGAAGCAGAATGGCAGTCTGCATATGTAAACAAGGCAGAGCACCATTCTTTCAGAGGGGAAGGTACTGATCCTGTGTTTCCGCAAAGCAGCAACATGGATCTTTGCCTTCCTCTAGTCACCTCCCCCATAGTTAGTAAGCACAACTTAGGAACACAGTTAATCCTTTGATCGCCTCTGATGATAACCTTTCCCTGCCAGTTGTCATTAGTACAGTGACAGTATATATTTTGTAGCACTGATCACTGTCTTAGTGTTACTGGTCCCGAAAAAGTGTCAAAACTGTCAGTTAGGTGTCCGATTTGTCCGCTGCAATATAGAATTCCTGCTATAATTTGCTGATCGTCGCCATTATTAGTAAAAAAATAAAATAAAAAAATAAATAAGAATAATATTAGATTGTAAGCTCTTCTAAGCAGGGCCCTCTAAATCCTCTTGTATTTTATTGTATTGTATATGTACTGTCTCCCTCTATTATTGTAAAGCGCTGCATAAATTGCTGGCGCTATAGAAATCCTAAATAATAATAATATCCCAGCGTTTGTAGATACTATAACTTTTGCGCAAAGTAATTATCATACGCTTATTGGGATTTTTTAATGAAAAATATGTAGTAAAATAAATATTGGCCTAAATTTATGAAGAAATTTAATTTTTTTACATTTTTTTTTATTGACTATGTTTCATAGCAGAAAGTAAAAAATATTGTTTTTTTTTTTCATAATTGTCGGTCTTTTTTTGTTTATAGCAAAAGAAGAAAAAAAAAAAAAAACACAGAGATGTTTAAATACCACCAAAAGGACCAAACTTTTCTTTGGGTACAGCGTCATGCAATTGTCAGTTAAAGTAACGTAGTGCCGTATAGCAAAAAATGGCCTGGTCATAAAGGGAGGCAAACCTTCCGGAGCTGAAGTGGTTAATAAAAGGTTTACAATCGCTTTTTCCCTCTTATTTTCACTTGGTGATCTGATCAGCAAGTCTGTTTTTTCAACTTAAGCCTCGTACACACGCAACGATTGTTGGCCTTGAATTTTCGGCCAACGTCCGATCGGCCGATTGTCGGCTTGTTAGTATGATGCTTCCGACAACCAACTGCGACTTTTCAGCCGAACAAAATCTGGTGTGCATGCTATAAAATTTTTGTTGGCCGTCAACAGAACGGCCGATTTTCCGTCAGTCAGTACAGATTTCGGCAGACAAATATCAGATGAGCAAGACTGGGCATGCTCAGAGAAGAAAAAACACAAAGTTAAACAACACATGACATCACTTCTGAAGTTGGTTGTTGTTGGCCGGAAAAATTTGTGTGTAGTCTAGAGCACATTTCAACCAACACAACAACACTGGACAAAAGACGGCCGATCGGTCGGCCAACAATCGTTGCGTGTGTACGAGGCTTAACTTTAACAGACCAGGCTGTCCAGCAAAAGTGGCAGTTAGGAGGTTGAGGCAAATCATTTACGACTATATAAAACCTTTATCCCAAAAGGAAACAAAAACTGTTAGGGTAACTGCTTATAAAGTATTAGCTGGAAATTGGCTTCAATTTGTTAGTGTATTTAAATCTACTAGCACATCAAACTTTTACCTCCCCCCAGAATATCAGTGCAGTTGGCAAGATTGGAAACACCCTAAAGACATGATCCAAAAATCAGATGAAAAATACTGCTTTCGAAGCGATCGTACGATAATCTGATCTTTAGAACGGAGCTTCTGAGAGCCGATCACGATATCTGATGTTATCCAATCGGACAAGCATGAAAAATTTTCTCGTACAATACCAGATCGTACGATTTTCATTTAATCAGTACAGTTGTCGTTGGAAAATACACTTCAAATACAGTACAACACATTACATCACTTCCGATTTTTTATTCTGTCATATGAGAATTTTCGTAACTTTAGCAAACTCTTCCTTTTTGATATGCGACTAGCATGCAAAAAAGAACGATCTGTCGTCTGATTTTCGGATCGTGTGTAGGGGGCTTTAAACAAGTATGTTACTGGCTGGACCACCAGGTGAAAATAGGGAAAAAAGAAAACAAACAAGAAAAAGAAACCCAATGCAGCCACTACATTGACATCCGGTTCACACTTATGCGATGCGGGAAGGCTGCTAATTTGCAGCCTGTTCCCGCATCGCACACGCACCCCGGCAGTTCACACTGCCATATACGATACGCTGGGGGTGTCAATGTAATCTTAACGACACCCCCAGTTTGATCGCATATCGCAGTGCGATCGTGCAGTTCACACAGGATCGGATCGCACAAGTGTGAACCGATGTGTGATCCGATCCTGATGCGGCTTCCAAAAAGGGTCCCTGTGCGTGTTTGCTGCGGCTGCGGTGCGAATTTAGCCATACAAAGTGTATGGCTAAACTCGCACCGCACAGCCGATCGCATGTAATGAAGGAGCAGTGCGCTCCGACATTACATGCGAACCCCGCACTCGCATAAGTGTGAACCGGGGCTTAATGACCACTTGAATTATCCAGTCATATTAAAAGTAAACGCCTGTTTACTTATTTCTTCTGCACATGAGAAAATATCCAAAGTGGACAGGAATTTTATTTTCAAGTGATTGGATAGTAGAAGTAAATATTCATATATTTTATTAAAGTGATAATTAAAGCCTTGTTTTTTTTTTTTAAATACCACACATTTCATACTTACCTGCTCTGAGCAATAGTTTTGCACAGAGCAGTCCTGATCCTCCTCTTTTCGGGTCCGTCGCCAGCACTCTGGGCTCCTCCCCACTGCTGAGTGCCCCCACAGCAAGCAACTTGCTTTGGGAGCACCCAAGCAAGCGCCATCCTGGCCCACGGCTCTGTGTGTCCATTCGGTCCCTCCTTCTCCGCCTCCTGATTGGCTCACTGGCTGTAATTGACAGCAGCGGGAGCCAATGCCAAAAGCAAATCAGGAGTGCAAGGCAAGGCTCTCATGGGAATTGCTAGGTCAAGAGAGGGCTCAGGTGAGTATTAGGAGGTCTGGGGAGGGGGGCTGCTGCACACAGAAATTTTTTTATCTTCATGCATAGAATGAATAAGTGTAAAAAACCTTGTGCCTTTACAACCACTTTAAGTGAATATTCTATAGAGTCCATATTATAGTGTGTTTTCCTTTGCAAAATACCTTCTTGGCAGTAGCCAAAATGTCACTAAGGAATTGTAGATTTTAAAGTGGTGAACATGACACTAACTGCTCATACTTTTCTATGTCTGATTAAATTTCCTGTCTAGATTTCTGAAGTAATTAAGTTCCTGTCCAGCTAAAGAACTGGGCTTCCTCCTATAATAAAGCAAATTTTATGCTGACTCAGCTTCTGCTAAGAATATGTATGACAAAGTTCCCATTCAATAAAAATGCAATTAAAGAAGGCCTGTACTAAGGGAAATATGTAGCCTGTTATCACCGATCTTTGCTTCTGTAAAAGTGGTGTCTGACAGGCTTTATCCAGTGGCTTTAGTACTTTCTGAGTCTCTGACAGGGAATAAGTATGTAGATCAGGAATTCTAATTGCACTTTGATGTTGCTTGCTGCATGCTTGTTCCAGGTCAGATGGTAGTTGTCCCTACCCTGGGGAATGATATTTGTGGATTGTTGGGGGTTAGTGAGGGTGGCCTAGTTAGATGGGATGTTGTTAAACAATCTACTCCATCCCCCCATTCCAGTTCTGTTCTTTTAAAGGACAAGTCCACCTGTACCTCTAAATTCTGAGCCAACCCACTCCAACTGCCCCGTCCTCATGTCAAGATTTCTGTGCTCTTTTATTGATATTCCTATAAACCAATTGAAAAAGATGTAGCTGGGTAATTAATTTCTCCCAACATCCACCAAAAAATGATTAATCAGTGTTGGATGGACTTTAAGTGGCCATTGATTGTGGAGTTTCTGATATTTTTCTAACGTAAGAATGTCTTCAATTTGTGAAATAGATAAGTAATAAAGGTTTTTAAATTGCCAAGTTCAAATAACTGCAAAAGAAGGCTTGATCAATTGGGAGAAAAAACCTTTAGGTTTTAAGTGTCATTGGCCTTTGCAGATGGCTTATAAATATATTAGACTTTAATGTCTGTATATTCTCTTGAATAACTTAAAGAAGAATAATGAATTGTAAACTCCACTAGGACAAGGACTGATGAGAACCTGTTAATATTCTCTGTAATGTGTAAGTAATATGTTAACATAGTAGGCCACATTTATCAGTGTCAGGTTGTGTCGACCCTTGGAATGGCTTTTTCTGTTCTTCATTTTCTGCCTTGCGTGTGCAACGTGATATGCTTAGCATTGCCAATGCTATTTGTCCAAGCACCACTCATGGGTCTCCTAACAGTCTATTACAGCATCATTACCTGATTTCTATGGATTTATGATGAGTGATGTGAGATAACAGATAGCCTGGCACATGGCTCTGTAGAGTGTGTATCTCCCTAGGACTGTTCCACCTAGAGCTGAACATACCAGCAGTCTGCCACAAGGTCAGTACATGCATGTCATCATGACATGCTACAATTGAGGATAATATTCCCAAGCTCTGAAGCCTTGAGGTCCAAGTGTGGTGATGAAGATGAAAGAGGTTGGTGTGAAACATGTGGGGCACCAACTACACCAACTACTGTTGTGTACAAAGAGATGGTCACCTGCAGACTGGGTTTTAGTTTTCTGACCCCAAAAGACAATGTCTGAAAAAGTACAAAAGCAGGTCACTCTGGTGGATGATACGGGCTCACCTGAGCTGCAGGGACTAAGTACTAACCAGTGTGCACCAGAGCTCCTGATGGTGGAGATGGGTTTTGCCATATGTTAATACCAGGTCACAGTCCTCAGGATCACCCCACCAGGAGGTGAGCAAAACGGGGTTTAGTGGCAGATAATCTGGGACAAGCAGAAGAATAGTCGAGGAACAAGCCAAGGGTTGGTAACGAGTGAAAGCAAAGATACAGATGGCAGCAGGAAAGACAAGAGTGAGATATTGACTGGAGGGAGAACAATAATCTGGCAAACAGGAAGTGCAAAGGCATGGCCTAAATAGGAAGATCATGGGAGGAGCAAAGAGTTCAAAGTTCAAGACAAACAATGTTCAAGGCCAGATCATTCAAGGAGTTGTCCAGGGAGCTGTCTAGCATTCGAGGTGGCTCAGCAAGAAGAGACATTGTCATACACAACAGAGTTCACAGGTTCAGATCTGGGCCCTGACACCATGATCCAGTAATATGAGAAATTGGGATGAACTTTGGAAGCAGTACTGCTAGCAGCTTGCTAGACAAAAGCTATCCAAGATAGTTTGTTGATATCTTTCTTTATCTTCCCTTTATAATGGTAACAAAATTTCACAAGCTTGCGTTTATGTGAAGAGTTTAAAACCATGGCTACCCAGGCACATGCACTGTAAAATTAGATTGTATTATAAATGTGCAATAGGGAGGGGGAAAAGAGCAGCAGTTAGCTGTGCTGCAATCAGGGATAATGCTGGAAAGAAGGACACAACAGTCAAGTGTATTCCCCACATGGTCATTTGTGATAGCGTTACCTGTTTTGTATCCTGCCACTTAATATTCATAAATACATAAATGAAAAGATAATGGCACTCAACACACAGCTTAGCTTCCTCTATGTGGAGGAAACACCCATTGGCCAACAGGGATCAGGTTCACCACCTTGGTTGCATTTTGCAGCTGTTGGTAATCCTTGTGCTTTGGTCACAAATTAGGGCATCATTTTTTCACTCCAGAAAAAGCTTTTTCAAACTTTGTTTTCCCAACACATCTCATGACCCTACAAAGCAGGCCCTCCCAACTGCCATTTTACATGCAATACCAGGTAGTTTGGGGCCAATGTACACAGGGACAGATTTATTCAGTAGGTAATGGTGGCAAAAAGTATATTTTTGCACTGAGGCTTAGTCATTCAATCCCTTAAGGTTTAAAAAGGGATTCATTTCTATACGTAATGATTGTTCC
This sequence comes from Pelophylax lessonae, assembly GCF_965119305.1. Taxonomy (NCBI): domain Eukaryota; kingdom Metazoa; phylum Chordata; class Amphibia; order Anura; family Ranidae; genus Pelophylax; species Pelophylax lessonae. The sequence goes on along the minus strand of NC_138771.1, from coordinate 61,126,984 downwards.
ACCAGCAATTGAATGTGTACTGGGCGGACAAGGATGATTAGCCACACGTTTTATATTCTGCCCAGAAACTCTGCAATGGATGACTGTTAAAGAAGAAGAAGAGGGCAAGAAGGAAAAAGACACCTTTCCTGTTAATAGGGTGAGACTATACACCCCTCTCTTTATTGTATCTCCCTTCCCTCCTTCTTCAAAAGTGCTGCAGAAAACGTGGGACAACTCTTAGCTTAAATGAGTACTGGTCACTACCGACAACACCAGCAACATGAGCTGATGATATTCCCTAGCATGTGACTTTTAACCAGACTGATGAGTAGTAGGTGCAGGGGCTTGGCACTGTTGGCCACCATGCTTCTTGCAGAGGATAATATAGTACCATTTCATAAGCAACATAAATTATATATATTGCAAAACAGTTTGTATTTGCTGTTATAGGTCATTCATAAATCCAAGCAAACTTCAGACATACTACATAAATGTGAAAATCATCCACCATTGTCAGTCATTCATTTTTCAACACAGCTTAGTACCAAGAAGTGGCTTGCAATAATGGAGTAACGATGATCATAAATTGCTATTCAAAGATGCTTCTCTTATCACCTCCTAGTATATAAAGGTCATTCTAAACTTCCACATAAATCCACCAGCCCTGCCCTTCTGAGGAAGCCGTGGCAGCAGTGTAATCTATCAAGGTATGCGTGTTATTATACCAGTGTGTAACTCTGCAACTATGCCCAATGGAAAGATGGCCATGACACAACTTAAAATTAAACCCTTAAAAGTAAACAATGGCAGCTCTCATACTTCACTCTTGACAGGTTAAATTTAAAATAAATTGAGCTCAACTATAATGTTTACTGGATAGAACCAGCATTAACTTGTTGACCTGAACTATTTTTTAAAATAATATATTTACATTTGCACAAGCATGCTCTATGCTATTTTAATTGCAGACCTGAGAGTTGTCGGGGGTAGTTGGGGGGGGGGGGTCGATTCATCCATGTGACTTGTTGTTTTACATTCACTTTTATTCATTTGCATTTGCTGCTTATAGCTTCAACAGACATTTATAAAAAATAAGTCATTCTTTCTAGAGATGCAGGCTTTGTCCTGTGAAACGCTTTGAAGAAATAGCCAAGATGATATAACTGAAACTATCTACTTTGAAGTAAGACCATTGAAGAAAAAGTTAAGATATGATAATGTGAACTAATCATTTTGGAGTTATAACATCTTGTTGCAATTGTCTGAACTCAGGTTTTATACCACACAAGTGTTTGCTACATGTACAATGTATTCTCTCTTTTGGTATTTTATCTTTGGATGTTGTAACAATAGACATGTATGTGTTTTAAACATATTTTTTTAGTGTGTTAATGTTAAAGTACTACTTAGTTGTGTTTTCTTTAGGAGTTTTTTCTTTATGCAAATGTAAAGGATGTGGTATTAGTTAATCAATTAAGCATAGGCGCCTTCCTCCCTTCAACTTTAATTACATTGCGAAACCTTTTAGCATTCTTCCTATTAATAACCACAAATGTAAGGAGCATTCTTCCAAGTGACCATAATGCTATTGTACTTTAAGGTGTAGATAAAGTAATTATAAGGACGGATTCCCTGAGACATGAACGTTATTTCAAGGGTTACTCCATGTTAAAAAGGACGAGAAAGGCTGCTCCAAACAGTGTAATCTGAAAGCAGTCAACTTGTGATATGCAAATCTCCAGAGGTGGGGGACTCGAGTTACATGACTTGACTCGAGTCAGACTCGAGTCACCTTTTTGAGGACTTGCGACTTGCTTGACAGAATTCATTAAATGACTCGACTTGACTTTGACTTGCGAGCTATGACTTGCGACTTGACTTTGACTTGCGACCTATGACTTGCACTGACTTGACCCCCCCTGCTTTGGTGTGCCTCGACTGTCTCTCCGCTCTCCGCTGCACTGGTTGCTAGGGAAGGCCAGCCCGATTGGCATCTAGCAACCAGTGACGTTCAGGACCCATCATGCACAGCGGAGGAGGATCCTCCTCTTCGGCTCGTCCTCCTCTCCTCCGTGCCAAGAAGACTGGCTCCACCCACCTCCTCCCTCATGTGCTGTGTGGCCGGCCGTGGAAGAAGGTAACTAGAGCCGAACGTACTGTTCTGTAACCTGATGTGCAGTTTTAAGGCTTGATTTGTGTATTTTCAATGTGTTGTCCTTTAAGCCCTATATAAACACCCTCTTCCCACTGAATGGTGTTTTTTTTTAATTATTTGTGTTGATACATTTCCGAGGATTTCCCCCATGGCAGTGCCCAGATGATCCTCATGCCCTTTTTTTTTTTTTCAATGTATCGTCAAGCAGCCTGGAAAAAGACAACAAAAATAGCTAGCTTCACTTTCCATGGACTCCATTAGGGTTCATCACTCACTTTGGGGTTTGGGGACTTCATGCTGGGTTGGCTGAACCTCCTAAAAACTGAACCTCTCCCATATGGCTCATCCCTATTAGAAAGCAAATAAGGGATTAAATGTTTACGCTTGCAAACAATTAATTATTTGTATATTGGCAACAGCAGTATTAAATATGATTACGGTAATCAGCAAATTTTTGGGACAAGAAACAGATTATGGATTAAATTATGAAGGTACCATTACGTTTTCATGTTCGGGGAATAGAAAGGTTTACTTTAGGCTGAGGGAAATTAACATTACCTGTGCTATTATGTGCTAGCTATGTACATAGAGAACCCTGCATAAAAAACTTGTTAGACATAGAAGGCTATTATTAAAATAAACACAATATAAAAATACAGCTGATAAAAAAAAAAAATATTCAGATTTTAACAGTTTTCTTTTCCACAATGAAATGCATGCAGAATGCCCTCACTCACTGGGGCTATGCCAATTGATCACTGGTTACATCTCAGGTTTAACTAGTCTAATCACTCAGTCTGCTGCTATTCATGTGCAAACTTCTTCTTCTTTCTTTTTTTTTTTTTGTTTATGGACACTACAGCATGTCTCTAATATCTGATCAGTGATCACTCACAAAATTGAACTTTGCCTGCAGTTTGTCGTTAGAAGTATTCTTAGAAAAACACAGTCCATGGGTAACATCAAGTAGTGAACACATGAGCCGTGTGTGTGCAATAGTACCTGATGCTTGTGTCATGGTCTTACCTTCTTGCTGTTCTCCTTCGTTTGACATGTGCTGGCGGCCATCTTGGTTTCTGGGTTTCTTGTAGCCTCCCACCATGCGGCTCCTCCTTCCCACTGGGAGGAGCTGGATGCCTAGCTCATATATATAGGAGGTCTGTGGCTCAGTTCCCTGCTTGGTCCTCCTGTGTGCACATGCTTCCAAGACTGCTGCTGCTTCTGGTTCCTGTTCCTGGCTTCGTCTGACTACCCTGCTGGTTCCTGATCCTGGCTTCGTCTGACTACCCTGCTGGTTTCCGATCCCGGCTTCGTCTGACTACCCTCCTGGTTCCTGACCCCTGGCTTCGCAAAGACTCTGCTTCGGTTTTTGCCATCCGTTTGGACTTTTACTTTAATGCTTGTTTTTCAAATAAAGCTTTCTTATTTTTCACTTATCTGTTGTTGTACGTCTGGTTCATGGTTCCGTGACATTAGGACCAAGCCATGAATTCTGACGGTACAGGGCCATCCTCGCTACCCACGCTGGTTGCCAGACTTGATCAGCAGGATCACCTGTTGGGTCGGGTCGCCGTGGCGTTGCAAACCCTGCTTGAACGCACGGTACCACAGGCCATGAATTCTGACGGTACAGGGCCATCCTCACTACCCACGTTGGTTGCCAGACTTGATCAGCAGGATCACCTGTTGGGTCAGTTCGCCGTGGCGTTGCAATCCCTGCTTGAACGCACGGCTCATTTCGCTCCCGTTGCCGATGGGTCGGTTGTCGCTCCTGGGTCCGCTCCCACTGCCGCTCCGGTTGTTGCGCCAGAGTCTACCCCGACACCTGTTGTTGCGCCTGCGGTGTTTCGGGGTATGTCCGGTTCTGCCCCCCTTCCACAGCGCTTTGGGGGAGAGCCAACTCAGTGCCGAGGTTTCCTTAACCAGGTGGGCATTTATTTCGAGTTGCTGCCACATGCCTTTCCTACTGAGAGATCAAAGGTGGGCTTCCTGATCTCGCTGCTCTCGGACAAGGCCTTGGCCTGGGCCAGCTCTTTATGGGAGAACAACAATCCGGTGGTTGCCGAGTTTTCCGGTTTTGTTGCTTCTCTTCGGAAGGTATTCGATGTGCCGGCTCGTGCTGCCTCTGCTGCGAAGCTCCTTATGTCCATCAGACAGGGTTCACGATCCGTAGCTGAATACGCCATTGAGTTTCGTACCCTGGCAGCAGAGGTGGGCTGGAATAATGAGGCTCTGGTCGCTGCTTTCTCTCATGGTCTCTCGGATGCCTTGAAGGATGAGGTTGCAGCTAAGGACCTACCAGTGGAGCTCGAGTCTCTTATTTCTTTCCTGATTTTGATTGACACCAGACTCAGGGAGAGACCTTCCTTTAAGGAGAGTCTGCGGAGGTCTCCTAACAGATTGGCGCCTACGTTTGCTGTCCCACCCGTGCCTCCCTCTCCTCCCACGCCTCCTGGGGATGACTTGTCTGGGGGTGAACCCATGCAGCTGGGGTTTGCTCGCCTGTCCGAGGGGGAGAGGGTACTCCGGAGACGCGAGGGCCGATGCATGTACTGTGGTCTCGGTGGGCATTTTCGGTTGGCATGTCCGAACCGTCCGGGAAAACGCTCGCACCTGAGATCCTGTCGGGGGCAGATCTTGGGTGGAGTCTCCTCGTCCCCGGTTTCCAGTGTTGACAAACCACTGATCACTGTTGTCCTCTCCTGGGTCGGGGGCTCGGTGACGACCCAGGCGTTGGTGGACTCTGGTGCTGGTGGTTTGTTCATTGATAGTGTGTTCGCTGCCACCAATTCCATTCCTCTGCAGGCCCGGGGTTCACCTCTGGCTCTTGAGGCGATAGACGGCAGACCCCTTCTGCCGCCACACGTGACTCATGAGACCCTTCCAGTGGGGTTAGCCATTGGTGCCGTCCACAGAGAGTCGGTCTGCTTCCAGGTTATTTCGTCTCCACACTACTCGGTAGTCTTGGGGTACCCCTGGCTCCAGAAGCATAATCCGATTTTCGATTGGAGATCGGCCGAGATCCTCTCGTGGTCACCGCAGTGTGGGGCTAGTTGCATCCATGGGCCTGTCAAGTTGCTGTGTACTTCCTCGGACTCTCTGTTGCCCCCTGAATACGAGGAGTACCGGGATGTATTCGATAAGGTGCGCGCGGTTGCCCTACCTCCGCACCGCCCATACGATTGTGCCATCGATTTACAATCTGGTGCCGTTCCTCCTCGTGGCAAAGTCTATCCACTGTCGGTAGCAGAGAATGAGGCCATGGAGGAGTACGTGAGGGAGGCGCTTTCACGCGGTCACATTCGCAAATCCTCGTCCCCGGCAGGGGCTGGATTTTTCTTTGTGAAAAAGAAGGGCGGTGAGTTGAGGCCTTGCATCGATTACAGGGGTCTCAATCGCATCACGATCAAGAACGCTTACCCGATACCCTTGATTTCCGAGCTGTTCGACCGCCTTAAAGGGGCTACGGTCTTTACCAAACTCGACCTGAGGGCGGCATATAACCTCGTAAGGATCAAGGCGGGCGATGAGTGGAAGACCGCGTTTAACACCAGGACCGGTCATTATGAATCCTTGGTTATGCCCTTTGGGCTGTGCAATGCGCCCGCAGTCTTTCAGGAATTCATCAACGATGTTTTCCGTGACCTGTTGCAGCAGTGTGTGGTGGTCTATTTGGATGACATCCTGGTATATTCTGAGTCCATGGAGACCCACATTCTGGATGTCAGACGAGTGTTGCAACGGTTACGAGAGAACAAGCTGTTCGGTAAGCTTGAGAAATGCGAATTTCACCGATCCCAGGTAACCTTCTTAGGTTACATCATTTCCGCTGAGGGGTTCTCCATGGATCCTGAGAAGGTTTCGGCTGTCTTACAGTGGCCCCAGCCCAGTGGTCTTCGTTCCCTGCAGCGCTTTTTGGGCTTCGCCAATTATTATCGGAAGTTCATCAGGGACTTTTCCATGCTAGCCAAGCCTCTCACGGATCTGACCAGGAAGGGCAGTAATTCCCAGGTCTGGCCGCCCGAAGCCATCCGAGCTTTTGAGGCTCTAAAGTCCGCCTTTGTGTCGGCTCCGATTCTGTCGCATCCCAACCCTGGGTTGCCCTTTGTCCTCGAGGTGGACGCGTCTGAGACGGGAGTAGGCGCCCTTCTGTCTCAGCGTAGAACACCAGAGGGTCCTCTGCTTCCTTGTGGGTTTTACTCCCGGAAACTGTCTTCTGCTGAGTGCAACTACCAGATTGGTGACAGGGAGTTATTGGCCATCGTGCAGGCTCTTAAAGAATGGAGGCACTTGCTCGAGGGTTCGGTGGTTCCGGTCCTCATCCTGACGGACCACAAGAATCTGACCTACCTTTCTGAGGCCAAGAGATTGACACCACGTCAGGCCAGATGGGCTCTGTTCTTGTCACGTTTTAATTACGTGGTCTCCTACCTACCCGGTTCCAAGAACATCAGGGCGGATGCCTTATCACGGCAGTACTCCGACCTGTCCAGGGAGGAGTCGATTCCGACTTCGGTCATACCTCCGAATCAGATCCTGGCCGCCATTCGCACCAGCCTGACCTCTCCCCTGGGTGAGCAGATTTTGGCGGCTCAAGCTGGTGCTCCCTCTGGGAGACCCAACGGCAGATGTTTTGTGCCTGAGGAGTTGCGCACTCGGTTGTTGCGAACCTACCATAACTCCAAGACCGCGGGGCATCCTGGAAAGAATCAGCTGTCCTGGGCTGTTTCACGTCTGTTCTGGTGGCCTTCCCTACGTTCCGACATCGCCGCATATGTAGCGGCATGCCCCGTTTGTGCCCAGAGTAAGTCCCCTCGGCACCTTCCGGTGGGTCTTCTGCAACCCTTAGCCACCGGGGAGCGTCCATGGTCACACCTGGGGATGGATTTCATTGTGGACCTCCCTGCATCCCGAGGCCATACGGTCATTCTCATGATTGTGGATCGGTTTTCCAAAATGTGCCACTGTGTTCCTCTCAAGAAGTTACCCTCTGCACAGGAGTTGGCCACGATTTTTGCCAGGGAGGTCTTCCGGTTGCACGGTTTGCCCAAGGAGATTGTGTCGGATCGAGGGAGTCAGTTTGTGTCCAGGTTCTGGCGCGCCTTTTGCTCCCAGTTGGGGATTCATCTCTCCTTCTCCTCGGCCTACCACCCTCAGTCCAATGGGGCCGCAGAATGATCCAATCAGGCCTTGGAGCAATTCCTTCGTTGCTATGTCTCCGATCACCAAGACAATTGGGTTGACCTTCTGCCTTGGGCTGAGTTTGCCAGGAACACGGCGGTGAACTCTTCCTCTGGGACGTCTCCCTTCATGGCCAACTATGGGTTCCAACCTGCCGTGTTACCGGAGGTATTCTCTCCCCAGGATATTCCGGCTGTGGAGGATCACCTTTCCGTCCTACGTGCTTCTTGGGTACAGATCCAGAAGTCCCTCGAGGTCTCTGCGCAGCGCCAGAGACTCCAGGCCGATCGCAGACGAGCGCCTGCTCCTTCCTACCAGGCCGGAGACCGTGTATGGTTGTCCACCCGCAACCTCAACCTTCGAGTGCCCACTCCCAAACTGGCGCCTCGCTTTGTTGGGCCCTTCCGAGTGCTTCGCAGGGTAAACCCGGTAGCCTATGCCCTTGCGCTTCCTCCTGGCATGCGGATCTCCAACGTGTTTCATGTCTCCCTGTTGAAGCCACTGGTGTGTAATCGTTTTACTTCCTCAGTTCCTCGGCCTCGTCCGGTCCAAGTGGGCAATCGTGAGGAGTATGAGGTGAGCAATATCCTGGACTCACGCCTGGTCCGCGGTCGGGTGCAGTTTTTGGTTCATTGGCGTGGTTATGGTCCAGAGGAGCGTTCCTGGGTTCCCTCCGCAGATGTCCATGCTCCTGCCTTGCTCCGAGCCTTCCACGCACGCTTCCCTCAAAAACCGTTCTTTACTCCGCGGAGGAGGGGCCCTTGAGGGGGAGGTACTGTCATGGTCTTACCTTCTTGCTGTTCTCCTTCGTTTGACATGTGCTGGCGGCCATCTTGGTTTCTGGGTTTCTTGTAGCCTCCCACCATGCGGCTCCTCCTTCCCACTGGGAGGAGCTGGATGCCTAGCTCATATATATAGGAGGTCTGTGGCTCAGTTCCCTGCTTGGTCCTCCTGTGTGCACATGCTTCCAAGACTGCTGCTGCTTCTGGTTCCTGTTCCTGGCTTCGTCTGACTACCCTGCTGGTTCCTGATCCTGGCTTCGTCTGACTACCCTGCTGGTTTCCGATCCCGGCTTCGTCTGACTACCCTCCTGGTTCCTGACCCCTGGCTTCGCAAAGACTCTGCTTCGGTTTTTGCCATCCGTTTGGACTTTTACTTTAATGCTTGTTTTTCAAATAAAGCTTTCTTATTTTTCACTTATCTGTTGTTGTACGTCTGGTTCATGGTTCCGTGACAGCTTGTGAAAGAATTTATGAAAATTGATTGGTTGTGATATGTTTGTACAGAGATTTGTGCAACTGCATTGCATTAAAATACCAAAGTCTTGGTTAATGGATTGGGGGGGGGGGGGGGGGGGGGGTTACCAGCATACTGCCCAAACCTCACAGTGTATACAGCATTAGCCCAATGCTGTATACACTGTGAGGTTTGGGCAGTATGCTGGTAACCCCCTCCCCCAATTCATTAACCAAGACTTTGGTATTTTAATGCAATGCAGTTGCACAAATCTGTACAAACATATCACATATAGTGTCCTGACAAGGATACAAACCAAGGACCCCAGTATCACAGAGCAGAAGTACTAACCACTAAGGCACATAAGATATGCAAAACTAAGAGAAAATATTGGCCATGGTATTGCAGTGCCACCACTATAGCACCATTAGAATTTTTACCCTCATCCATGCCAAATGTAATGCCTAATGTGCCATCCTCTGTGTGTGCCATCCTCTGTGTGTGCCATCCTCTGTGTGCCATCCTCTGTGTGTGCCATCCTCTGCATGCCATCCTGTATGTGTGTGCCATCCTCTGTGTGCCATGTACATCCTCTGTGTGCCATCCTATACTTGCCATGTACATCCTCTGTGTGCCATCCTATACTTGCCATGTACATCCTCTGTCTATGCCATCACATACCTGCCATGTACATTATCTGTGTCATCCCATACCTGCCATGTACATCCTCTGTGTCATCCCATACCTGCCATGTACACCCTCTGTGTGCTATCCTATATCTGTCCTGTACATCCTTTGTGTGCCATCCTCTGTGTGCCATCCTATACCTGTCATGTACATCCTCTTGTGTGCCACCCTATACCTCCCATGTACATTCTGTGCCATGTGCCCTCCTGTACATGTCCTGTAAGTCATCTCACTGTGCTATCCTATATCTAATATGCACATCCTCTATACCTGTCATGTGCATCCTCTCGGTGCCATCCTATACCTGTCATGTACATCCGGTATCTCTGCCATCCAATACCTGCCATGTACATCCTCTGTGTGCTTCTCTCTCTCTCTCTCTCTCTCGTTGTACCAATAAATATCGCCTTATCGATAATTTGCATTTTTTTTCTCGTGGGTAATTGTGATCCTTCCAGCACCTTCTCCAGCCAGGCGGCCATTACCCAGCCGCACGCACCCCACCGAGAATCATTCTCTGTGACTGTGAAAGAGTCTTTCTTATTTGAATGAAGGAAAGTGAGTACAATTCATTTCATTTTATACATGCCCTAAATAATCACACATTACTATCTTCTGTGTGCCATGTACATCCTCTTTGTGCCATCCTCTGTGTGCCATGTACATCATCTGTGTGCCATCCTCTGTGTGCCATCCTATACTTGCCATTTAACATCCTCTTGTGTGCCATCCTATACTTGCCATTTAACATCCTCTTGTGTGCCATCCTATACCTCCCATGTACATTCTGTGCCATGTGCCCTCCTATACATGTCCTGTAAGTCATCTCACTCAAATTGGGGTAGATCAGTTTTTTGACTTGATTTGTGACTTGACCAAAATAAATGACTTGACTTGACTTGCTTGACTTCTAGCAGTGACTCGACTTGACTTGCTTGCTTTTCGCCACAGTAACTTGGGACTTGCTTGTGACTTGAAGGTTACGACTTGAGACTTGCTTGTGACTTGCACATGTGTGACTTACTCCCATGTCTGCAAATCTCCACTTTCTTTGCAAAAGACAAGGAATGGTCTAACCTTTCTTCTCCCACTCCCTATAGCAGACTGCAAGTGTCCCTCAACCAAGAAGAAGTCGGAGTATGGAATAGACCTGTGCTTGACCAGAAGTTTGCACCTGCGTCTTGGGATTTAGGGGTTCCAGATAGTGAAAGGCACTGTACAGATTTCTGTGGGGGCACCGGATGTGAGTTTGTTTTTGTACATAAGGCAGGTTTAGCTATCTACACCAACTGACTAATATAATTTAAAAGGATATTGGGTAGGATGAGGGTTTTAAAGTCTTGTGCATTAGAGACAAGTGGATCAATTTACTTTAATTCACGTCTGGAGCATTACCAGGAAACCATGAACATTTTTAAAATCTGAGTGCCCCCATGTATGTTAGCTATACTTACAGAATTAAAAAACAGCTTACAAACATGCACATATGTGCTCCACGCACTTTGGTTTAGTGACAAAGCCTGGTAACATTATGCAGGGCCCCTCTGTTAACTGATAGCAGCCTGTATTTAAAAAGCACTAGGCTGTTGCTCTTTTTAACAGGATGAAGGGAGGCAAAACATACACATCCTCCTTCTTTAAAGGCACCAAGCCATGTTGAAGTTCACTGAGCTTCTTTACATTTTCCTGCAATCATAAGGGGTTGGTAAGTCAGCAGCCCTGGTTCATCAAAGATTAATACGATTTCACAGCTGTTACAGTGCAACAATGACAAGTTTAGCAATTAACAAATTCATAAGTGGGAAAACTGTGACATCTCACATTCCAGCTGTTTAAACAGATTTTCAATCAAAGAATTTGTCATTCTACATAGAAAAAGGGGGGATATACACTCACCAACCACTTTATTAAGTACACCTTGGGTTGGACCCCCTTTTGCCTTCAGAACTGCCTTAATTCTTTGTGGCATAGATTCAACAAGGTGTTGGAAACATTTCTCAGAGATTTTGGTCCATATTGACATGATAGCATCACGCAGTTGTTGCAGATTTGTTGGCTGCACATCCATGATGGGACTCTCCTATTCCACCACATCCCAAAGGTGCTCTATTGAATTGAGATCTGGAGAATGTGGAGGCCATTGGAGTACAGTGACCTCATTGTCCTGTTCAAAAAACCAGTGATGAAATAATTTGAGATTTGTGACATGGTGAATTATCTTGCTGGAAGGTGCCATCAGAATATTGGTACACTGTAGTCATAAAGGGATGGACATGGTCAGCAACAATACTTAGGTAGGACGTGGCATTTAAATGATACTCAATTAGTACTATAGAAGCCCAAAGTGTGCCAAGAAAATATCCCCCCACACCATTACACCACCACCAGAGTGAACCATTGATACAGGGCAGGATGGGTCCATGCTTTAATGTTGTTTACACCCAATTTGTACCCTACTATCTCAATGTCCCAGCTGAAATCGAGACTCATCAGACCAGGCAATGTTTTTCCAAACTTCTAGTCCAATTTTGGTGAGCCTGTCAGAAATATAACCTCAGTTTCCCATTCTTAGCTTTCAGAGATGGTATTCCGCGTACCTTGATTGTAATGAGTGGTTATTTGTGTTACTGTTGCCTTTCTATCATCTCGAACCAGTCTGCCCATTCTCGTCTGACAGATTTACTTTGATTTGTGTTTTAGAAATAAAATCCGCAGGGGAGGGGCATTTTAATTAGCTTGATGAGGTTATTTTTAAACACTAATTTAAGTTTTACTTTCCAGGATTATTAGGTTGGTATGGAGTCCACAGGACATCTATATACTGTAAATTCACAAGCATAGAGAGATGAAGGAGGCTGGAAAACTTACTTTGTGGGGGAAGGGGGGGGGGGTATTTTACATAAAACCCCAGTCTTCCAGGTACCTGCCCCTCCCCAAAAGATGTGGAAGAGTTTTTCCTGCCTCAGCAATGGCCTGGGGAGCCAGCAATGAAACCAGTCACTGAACGCAACCAACAAATACTGCAATTAAATTTAACAGTATTGAAGGCATTCTCTAGTCTGTGCTCAATTTTAATGGCAGTGACACATTTGTGCCCACTTTATGGGGTGCTGTATAGACAGTAAATAAAATGTATTCCATTTTTTGAGTCTGTAGACTTGCTCAGTATATGGACATTGCATCCCAATAGAATGTAAGTCATATAAATGATGTCAAATGTATTTAAAGGAAATCTGTTGCTATAATTAAACAGCGAGCATTGAGCTAGGTAATCAAGCAGAGTATATGACTTTCTAAGACCCTTTCTTCTCAGGAACAGGCTTAGAAATCTTTGCCACCCGCCATGCAAATTGGGTGATATGCTATAAGGATTCAGTGTCATATGCAATGCTCATTGGAAGGGGAGAAGCTGAAGGCTCTCAGTTTCACAACCCTCATTAATGAGCACAGATATATAGCACATTAAGAGTAACATTAAGCGTTGCTCAATTTTCAGAAACAACTGAACATAAGGGGCCTATAAAAGTACAGGAGGCACTGTGTTGCTTTCAGAAAACTTTATAATGATTGATTTATTTTAGGTATTTAGTCATGCATTTTTTTTATTATTATTTATTTTACAAATAGCCATTATGAAACAAGGAATAGAGTAGAGCAAAGTACAACCTTGCTTTGTATTCATTTAATCTAATTTACCAACTAGATTCTTTATAAGAATGCTGTAATGGTTTGGGATCATGCTTATATTTTGTAAGTTTTTATACTGATGTTTTTTTCTTTACTACATATTTGGAAAATATTTTAAAAACCGATTGAATCCATAGAGCTGGTTTCACAGAGCCATATAGGTTTCCTAAAGACGGAGCACAATGGAAGCTGGTTTTGTTCAGAATGTCTCTGTCTCATTAAAAATCTGCACAGACCCATTTAAAAGGAGAAGGTGAAAGGCAGAGAATCACTGCTCTCACTTTTTCAGTTGTGCATTGATTTGATATTGAGTTTTTGGGCTCTACAGTGCCTTGAGAAAGTATTCATACCCTGTGAAATTTTCCAAATTTTGTCATGTTACAACCAAAAACGTAAATGTACTTTATTGGGATTTTATGTGATAGACAAACACAACGTGGCACATAATTGTGAAGTGGAAGGAAAATGATAAATGGTTTACAACTAGGGTTGAGCGAACCCGAACTGTATTGTTCGGGTTCGTACCAGACTTTTGGGTATTCGGTACCCGGACACGGACTCGAACATTTCACTGTATGTTCAGGTACTGTCCGTTGTTCAGTAATGTTATTTGATGTTTTGGCGCGGTCTTAATGGCGCGGTTTCAACAGGTGCAAGGCAGCCAATCAGCAAGCGTTTAACTAGTGTGCCCTAGAAGCCATCACAGCCATGCCTACTAATGGCATGGCTGTGATTGGCCAGTGCCGCATGTGACCCAGAGTCTATATAAGCTGGAGTCACATAGCGTCGCGCGTCACTCTGCTCAAACTATACTAGGGAGAGGTTCCTGATACTTTTGCTGAGGGAGAGATAGGAGATTATTGTAGGGTCAGGCTGGAGATTGCTTTGAGGGAAAGCATAGGAAGAATCTTCTTTAATCAGACAGCGATCTACATTGATTTGATTGTGTGGGGTGCAGTGCATGATCTTTTTGCCCAGAGGGAGAGATAGGAGATTATTGTAGGGTCAGGCTGGAGATTGCTTTGAGGGAAATAATAGGAAGAATCTTCTATAATCAGACAGCAATCTACATTGATTGTATTGTGTGGGGGTGCAGTGCACGATCTTTTTGCCCGGAGGGAAAGATAGGAGATTATTGTAGGATCAGGCTGGAGATTGCTTTGAGGGAAATAATAGGAAGAATCTTCTTTAATCAGACAGCAATCTACATTTATTGTATTGTGTGGGGGTGCAGTGCACAATCTTTTTGCCCTGACCTGAGCCAAGTGAGGAGGAGAAAGGAGAAAAAAAAACTTTTATCAGTCTGTTAGGTAGGCGGCGTGCGGTGCTGATCATTTAATGCAAGCTCAGTGCATATGTGTCTGCTTAATCTGCATTTAAAAAAGAAAAAAAACATTTTCCTTCATATTTTACTTTGACATGTAGTGTTTAGACAGACACTGCTTTTCTAACCTGCTCTTCAAAAAGCACCAATGTAAGGGGAAAATAATAATTTTTCAGTATTTAGGGAAAAAAAAATATTTTTCAGTTTTTCATTCAAATGGTTTTTTTTTTATTCAATAGCGGAATAGAACAACCACAGTATCCAACCTGTTAGGCGTGCATTTAAAAAAGAAAAAACTTTTTTCCTTCATATTTTACTTTGACATACAGTGTTTAGATAGACACTGCTTTTCTAACCTGCTCTTCAAAAAGCACCAATGTAAGGGGAAAATAATAATTTTTCAGTATTTAGGGAAAAAAAAATATTTTTCAGTTTTTCATTCAAATGGTTTTTTTTTTATTCAATAGCGGAATAGAACAACCACAGTATCCAACCTGTTAGGCGTGCATTTAAAAAAGAAAAAACTTTTTTCCTTCATATTTTACTTTGACATACAGTGTTTAGATAGACACTGCTTTTCTAACCTGCTCTTCAAAAAGCACCACTGTAAGGGGAAAATAATTATTTTTCAGTATTCAGAGAAAAAAAAAAATGATTTTTCAGTTTTTTATTCAATAGCGGAATAGAACAACAACAGTATCCAACCTGTTAGGCGTGCGGTGTGTAGCGGCCATTTCATGCAAGTGTCTGCTTAATCTGCATTTAAAAAAGAAAAAACTTTTTTCCTTCATATTTTACTGTGACTTGAAGTGTTTAGACAGACACTGCATTTCAAATCTACTATTCAACACGCACCAATTAAGGGGACAATTATTTATCAGATTTTCATTCATACGTTATAGTGCGATACACCCATTGCATACTGTTGTTGTGTTCCGCTTTGCAATAAAAACCCATTTAGGAACAGGAAGAGGAACAATGCTTCATATCTTCTGGTCATGCCCCAAACTAGAAACATTTTTGGAACAGATATGGAGAATAACTCAGGGAGTTGGGAAATGAAAAATTCCCAGAGAACCATCCCTTTTTCTGTTACATGCCGCCAGCACACCGATCTTGAATTGTAAACAATCAATTGTACCACACTTGATAAATGCGGCTAAAATATGTATCCCCCTCAAGTGGAAAGAAGTAGACCCCCCCCCCCCTAATGTTAAGATGTGGATAAAAAAAGTTGAAGAAATTAACAAACTAGAGAACCTTGTACTATCCGCCCATTATCAGATAGCGAAATATAGAGAGAAATGGAGACACTGGAATGAATATGTTAACTCGGAGGAGTGTCATTCCTTAATCATGGAATGAAGAATAAGTGAAGGGAAAGGGATATATGATATAAAATGAGTGGATGGATGGAATTCAAAGGCTTCCCCCCCCTTTTTTTTTTTTTTTTTTTGGGGGGGTTAGGGTTTTCTTTTGTAAGTAGTAGAGAAGAGTAAGAAAAGGTGATTTGAGATCGGTTATAATTATACTCAAGAAGACACCCCTTTGAGGAATTAATGTGTGATTTTGTTATTATATAGATTTGGGGAAGTAAATGTGAAATGTAATTGTTTTCATTACTTATTATGTAACTGAACTTAAATAAATAAAGATAAAATTTGAAAAAAAAAAACAAACCCATTTAGGGGATAAAAAGTTAATTGTGGCCCTGTCTGCATATGTTACAGTGAGATACACCCATTGCATACTTCTGTATTCCGCTTTGCAATAAAAACCCATTTAGTGGATAAAAAGTTAATTGCGGCAATGTCGGCATATGGTACGGGAGATACACCCATTGCATACTGTTGTGTTGCGCATTGCAATAAAAACCCATTTAGGGGGGAAAAAAAGTTAATTGCGGCCCTGTCTGCATATGTTACAGTGAGATACACCCATTGCACACTGTTGTATTCCGCTTTGCAATAAAAACCCATTTAGGGGATAAAAAGTTAATTGTGGCCCTGTCTGCATATGTTACAGTGAGATACACCCATTGCATACTGTTGTATTCCGCTTTGCAATAAAAACCCATTTAGGGGATAAAAAGTTAATTGTGGCCCTGTCTGCATATGGTACAGTGAGATACACCCATTCCATACTGTTGTATTCTGCTTTGCAATAAAAACCCATTTAGGGGATAACAAGTACATTGCGGCCCTGTCTACATATGGTACAGTGAGATACACCCATTGCATACTGTTGTATTCCGCTTTGCAATACAAACCCATTTAGGGGGGGGGGGAAATTGCGGCCTAGTCTGCATATTTTACTGTGAGACACCCTTTCTATACTGTTGTTCTATTTCGCTATTCAATAAACACCCATTTAGTGAAAAAATATTAAATTGCGGCTCAGTCTGTATCTGTACGTGTGAGATACACCCGTTGTATACTGTTGTTCTATTCCGCTATTCAATAAAGACTAATTTACGGAAAAAATATTACATTGTGGCCTAGTCTGCATATTTTACTGTGAGATACACCCGTTGGATACTGTTGTTCTATTCCCCTATTCAATAAACACCTATTTAGAGAAAAAAAATTAAATTGCGGCCTATTCTGTATCTGTATGTGTGAGATACACCCATTGTATACTGTTGTTCTATTCCGCTATTCAATAAACACCCATTTAGGGAAAATAAATTACATTGTGGCCTAGTCTGCATATGTTACTGTGAGATACACCCTTTGGATACTGTTGTTCTATTCCGCTATTCAATAAGCACCCATTTAGGGAAAAAATATTAAATTGCGGCCTAGTCTGCATATGTTAAAGCGCAACAAGGCACACAGGTCTCGCATGGAGGCCCAGTTACTGGTGGTGAAGTGGTGCTGTTCCGCAGAGCGACTCATGCGTGCGTGCTGCAGGTGAAACTCCACTATGGCCTGCTGCTGCTCGCACAGTCTGGCTAGCATGTGCAAGGTGGAGTTCCACCTTGTGGGCACGTCACATATGAGGTGGTGAGCGGGAAGGCCGAAATTACGATGCAGCACTGACAGGCGAGCAGCAGCAGGGTGAGAATGCTGAAAGTGCGTACAGATGGCCCACACTTTCTGCAGCAGCTCTGACATATTGGAGTAATTACTAAGGAAACTCTGCACCACCAAATTCAGCACATGCGCAAGGCAAGGGATGTGTGTCAAACTGGCTAGGCCCAAAGCTGCTACGAGATTTCGCCCATTATCGCACACCACCAGGCCGGGCTTGAGGCTCACTGGCACCAACCACTCATCGTGCTGCTGTTGAATGCCCCTCTACAACTCCTGCACTGCGCGGTGTGTGGTTTTTTCCCCCAAACAGGCAAGTTTTAAAACTGCCAGCTGTCGTTTACCCCTGGCTGTGCTGAATTTGGTGGTGAAGGTGTTACGATGACCGGATGAGGAGGCGGTAGAGGATGAGGAACAGGAGGCAAACTGAAGCGCACTGCAATCCTCGGTGGTGGAAGGACATGCTCCAAACTGCTATCCGCCTCAGGCCCAGCCGCCACTGCATTTACCCAGTTTGCTGTTAGGGAGATATAACGCCCCTGACCAGGCTTACTGGTCCACATATCCGTAGTTAGGTGGACCTTGCCACAGATGGCGTTGCGCAGTGCACACCTGATTTTGTCACCCACTTGCTTGTGCAGGGAAGGGATGGCTTGCCTGGATAAGTAGTGGCAGCTGGGCACGACGTACTGTGGGACAGCCACCGCAATAAGGCTTTTAAAACTCTGCATCTCCACCAGATGGAATGACAGCATTTCAAAGGCCAGGAATTTTGAAATGCTGGCATTCAGGGCCAGGGGTCGCGGGTGGGTAGGGGGGTACTTCCTCTTCCGCTCCAGTGTTTGGGAGATAGAAAGCTGAACGCTTCCACGGGACATTGTGGAGATGGTTGTTGGTGACCCAGGTGGTGGTGTTGCTGGCAGATCCTCTGTTTAGGTGCCGGTCTCACTACAGAGGTGGATGAAGAGGCCGAGACAGCAGCAGCAGAAGAGGAAGCAGGAGGAGCCAGAGACCTTTCTTGGTTTTTGAGGTGTCTACTCCACTGCAGCTCGTGCTTTGCTCGTGCTTTGCACCTAGATGCCTGGTCTTGCAGGTTGTGCTCAGGTTGAGAAGGTTTATGCCTCGCTTCAGGCCCTGATTGCACAGCATGCAAACCACTCGTGTCCTGTCATCATCACATTGTCTGAAGAACTGCCACGCTAGGGAATTCCTTTGAACTTGCTTTAGTGTGCTCGATCCCTTGCTGCGTTGGGCAGTAGCAGGAGTAGTGTCTAGGGCACAGCCGCTCCGCTTTTGCACCCTGCTCCCTCTTCTGCTGTGCTGTTGCCTCTGTGCGACCACCGCCTCTTCCTCCAAACTACTCAGGTCACCTGCATGACAATCATTCCATGTGGGGTCGAGGGCCTCATCGTCCTCCACATCATCTTCCACCCAGTCTTCACCCCTGCAACCCTTGTCAGTCTCCACAATTCGGAATTCCACAGCAGTTGGCACCTGTGTTTCGTCATCATCCGAGATGTGCTGCGATGGTCCTCCCATGTACTCATCTTAAGACATAAGTGGTTGGGCATCGGTGCACTCAATCTCTTCCACTTCTGGGGCAGGGCTAGGTGGATGGCCCTGGGAAACCATGCTAACAGAGTCATCAAAAAGAAGAAGAGACTGCTGCATGACTTGGGGCTCAGACTGCTTGGCTGATTTGCAAGGGGGTGAGGTGAAAGATTGATGGACATCAGCTGCAGGTGCCAACTCTGACCTTTCAGCAGAAGACTGGGTGGGAGACAATGTGAAGGAACTGGAGGCACTGTCAGCAACCCAATCTACTATCGCCTGTACTTGTTCTGGCCTTAACATTTGTAGAGGCGCATTAGGCCCTGCCAAATACTGCTGTAAGGTTCTGTCGCCTACTTGCAGCTGAGAAAGGTGTTTCACTTGTGCGTGTAGCTGGCACAGATCGACCATGTCCTCTCCTTGCAACAGAAGTAAAGAGTATTTATTAAAAGTTCAGAACACTTACATTTTTTAACATTGTTACATTATTTTTATTTTTATTTTTAATTTTTTTTAATTTTTTTTTATATTTGGTCATGTTTTTTTATAATTTTTAAATTAGAATATCAGTCTGGATCATTGATACAGTTGTGCTATTGCATTTTCACATTATATAATAGCCACTGTTGAGAACTGACTGCTGCAATCTTTTTACAATCTTTTTACGTTTTCTATAATTAGCCCGATTGTTTTGTATTCAAAACGAGGCGTGGTGTGCAATACTACCCCATATTTAGTCTCTGTTTCTGTAATACCCAACGAGGCTGTACACGTCTTTATGTCATTTTGGTCTTACAGGAAGTGTCTAACTATCGTATACAGGCCTCACTTGGAGTATGGATGTGGATTTCTGTTGTTTGCACATACTAGCCTTGTAGTAAAAATGAGTCTTGGAACACAGCCTGGGCGCCATCTTGGCTAGACACAGGAAGTGAATTCTCTTTCCCCTGTAAAACACATACTAGTCTCGTAGTGAAAACGAGGCTTGGAACACACGCCTGGGCGCCATCTTGGACAGACACAGGAAGTGAATTCTCTTTCCCCTGTAATACACATACTAGCCTAGTAGTGAAAACGAGGCTTGGAACACACGCCCTAGTGCCATCTTGGTAAGATACAGGAAGTGAATTCCCCTTCGCAGGTAAGCGGTGTCACTTGTCGTCTGTCTTGATTGGGTTCATATTCACTATTTAAACTGCAGTAGCATTGACAGTAGCATTCCCCAGATGATGTCTAAGCAGACAAAACGCGTTGGGTTGATTTCTGTCCATGCTACTACCTGTTGATGCTATTTACTGATCTGGATTTAAGCGCTTTTTATCTACCTCACTGTAAGTGTTCTTAACTTTTAACAAATACCCTTTACTTATGGTTTTACACTATGTGGAGCCTGTCGGTTCCTTTCTTTGATGATTCATCCATCATGGGAGAGTATTCATCTTGAAGTCTACATTCTCTGCATTCATTTGGATTACTGATGGTTTATGGGATTTTCCAAAGAAAATACAAAGGTGACTGGTGTGAAGGGCCACTCTGTGTCCTCCCTGGCCTATTGGGTATATATACACCAACGCATGAGTTGAATCACTAGGCATACGCCAAACTGAGTCCACTCACTCCGGTAAGCCTCCTTATATATATTGGTGGTGGATGGTGTCACAGCAAATTTTCAGTTAGTCACTTCTTGAATACACTGTATTTGAAGATTTTCTATATTCACTCCATTCAAATGGACTTTTTGCCCTTATTCCCTTTTTTATAATTATATACAGTAAATCCCCTTTCCATCGTGGTTCAGTTTTTGCGGTCCCGGTATATTGCGTTTTTTTTTAAATGTTATTTTACTATATAAATCATTAAAAATGAAATATTTTTGTGCTTTCCATAGCTCTTGCTATGTCTCTCAGTATCTTTTATGTGTTTAAATGAGTTTCTATTGTTTTAAAAGTGTGTTTAAAGACCTTAAAATGCTTTTACACGTACAGTGACAGTAAAAAAAACATGCCTACAATGCATTTTAATAGGGTTTTTCTATTTCACGGATTTTCACTTTTCGCGGCTGGGTCCGGAATGTAACCCCCGCAATGGAGGGGAGTTTACTGTATTTGTTTTTATACGTATTCTTCACAATGTTATGAATTTTCACAGATTATCATATGTTAATTATCTATGAGCGCAGTATATGGACATTGCATCCCAATAGAATTTAAGTCATATAAATGATATCAAATGTATTTAAAGGAAATCTGTTGCTATAATTAGACAGCGAGCAGTGAGCTAGGTAATCAAGCAGAGTATATGACTTTCTAAGACCCCTTCTTCTTAGGAACAGGCTTAGAAAATCTTGCACTCGCCAATTTGCGTGATATGCTATAAGGATTCAGTGTCATATGCAATGCTCATTGGAAGGGAAGAAGCTGAAGGCTCTCAGTTGCAAAACCCTCATTAATGAGCACAGATATATAGCACATTAAGAGTAACATTAAGCGTTGCTCAATTTTCAGAAACAACTGAACATAAGGGGCCTATAAAAGTACAGTAGGCCCTGTGTTGCTATCAGAAAACTTTATAATGATCGATTCATTTTAGGTGTTTAGTCAAGCATTTTTTTTTTTTAATTATTTATTTTACAAATAGCCATTATTAAACAAGGAATAGAGTAGAGCAAAGTACAACCTTGCTTTGTATTCATTTAATCTAATTTAAAAACTATCTTCTTTTAAAGAACGCTGTAATGGTTTGGGATCATGCTTACATTTTGTAAGTTTTTATATTGATGTTTTTTTCTCTTTACTACATATTTTGAAAATATTTTAAAAACCAATTGAACCCATGGTGCTGGTTTCACAGAGAGATATAGGTTTCCTAAAGACGGAGCACAGCAGAAGCTGTTTTTGTTCAGAATGTCTCTGCCTCATTAAAAATCTGCACAGACCCATTTAAAAGGAGAAGGTGAAAGGCAGAGAATCACTCCTCTCACTTTTTCAGTTGTGCATTGATTTGATTTTGAGTTTTTGAGCTCTACAGTGCCTTGAGAAAGTATTCATACCCCTTTAAATTTTCCACATTTTGTCATGTTACAACAACCAAAAACGCAAATGTATTTTATTCGGATTTTATGTGGTAGACCAACACAAAGTGGCACATAATTGTGAAGTGGAAGGAAAATCACAAATGGTTTACAAAATTGTTTACAAATAATATCTAAAAAGTGTGGCGTGCATTTGTATTCAGCCCCCCTGAGTCAATACTTTGTAGAACCACCTTTCTCTGCAGCTGCAAGTCTTTTTGGGGATGTCTCTACCAGCTTTGCACATCTAGAGAGTGACATTTTTGCCCGTTCTTCTTTGTAAAATAGCTCAAGCTCTGTCAGATTGAATGGAGAACGTCTGTAAACAGAAATTTTCAATCACAGATTCTCAATTGGATTTAGGTCTGGATTATGACTGGGCCATTCTAACACATGAATATACTTTGATCTAAACCACTCCAATGTAGCTCTGGCTGGATGTTTAGGGTCGTTGTCCTGCTGGAAGGTGAACCTCAGCCCCAGTCTCAAGTATTTGACAGACTCTAACAGGTTTTCTTCTAACATTGCCCTGTATTTGGCTCCATCCATCTTCCCATCAATTTGACCAGATTTCTTGTCCCTGCTGAAGAAAATCGTCCCCACAACATGATGTTTCCACCGCCATATTTCACGGTGGGGATGATTTGCAGTGTTAATTTTCTGCCACACATAGCGTTTTGCCAAAAAATTCAATTTTGGTCTAATCTGACCAGAGCACCTTCTTCCACATGTTTGCCTAGTCCCCCACATGGCTTCTCACAAACTGCAAATGGGACTTCTTATGGCTTTCTTTCAACAATGGCTTTCTTCTTGCTACTCTTCCATAAAGCCCAGATTTGTGGAGTGCACTACTAATAGTTGTCCTGTGGACAGATTCTCCCACCTGAGCTGTGGATCTCTGAAGCTCCTACAGAGTTCCCACAGGCCTCTTGGCTGCTTCTCTGATTTAGGCTTTCCTTGCCCAGTCTGGCAGTTTAGGTGGGCGGCCATGTCTTGGTAGGTTTGCAGTTGTGCCATACTCTTTCCATTTTCGGATGATGGATTAAACAGTGCTCCATGAGATGTTTAAAGCTTGGAATATTTTTTTATAACCTAACCCTGCTTTAAACTTCTCCACAACTTTATCCCTGACCTGTCTGGTGTGTTTCTTGGCCTTCATGATGCTGTTTGTTTACTAAGGTTGTCTAGAAAAACCTCTGAAGGCTTCACAGAACAGCTGTATTTGTACTGAGAATAAGTTACACACAGTTGGATTTACTAATTCGGTGATTTCTGAAGGCAATTGGATCCACTAGACTTTAGTTAGTGGTATCAGAGTAAAGGGGGCTGGATACATATGCACGCCACACTTTTCAGATATTTATTTGTAAAAAAAATTAAGAACCATTTATCATTTTCCTTCCACTTCACAATTATGTGCAACTTTGTGTTGGTCTGTCACATAAAATCCCAATAAATACATTTATGTTTTTGGTTGTAACATGACAAAATGTGGGAAATTTCAAGGGGTATGAATACATTTTCAAGGCACTGTATAAACAGGCTTTTCAGCAGAGATACGTTTATACACAGCTTGCCGCTCTGTCTGCTAGTTGGAAATTTAAATATGACATAATCATTTGCAATATTTCATATTTACCTGTCTAAAAAAAAAAAAAATTAAAATTGGTATTTTGTGTCCTAAACATGATAAAGGTAATTTTTTTAAAATATATTGAAGACACTATGCATTAAAAAAACAATAACTGAATGTGACTGATTTGTATATATAAAGTGTCTATTTAGAAATGAAATGCGTGGCTTATGAACACCTGAGTGTGGGGCTTCTTTAGCAGCATTCATTCTAAGGCAACCTGTGCAACAGATACAGTATCTTATCTTGCTGCGTGCCCAGAAATCAATACACTAGTTATACAAATCCCGTACAAAGCTCTGGCAGATTAGCTTGCAGCTGAAGTATGAAATCAATTTCTAGTTGTTGGTTTGTGCTTATGTATATGTGTACCAATAATGATCTGAGCATGCTGCATGATTAATTTTCAGATACTTCTTATTCTGTCTGTTACAGCCTGGCAGATGTAGGCTTTTCTGATAAAAATTGGAAAAATCTGTTTGTCATCAAGGGAGAGCCATAAAAAAGCACTCTGGCTACATATACTGAAGATTTGGCTGAGGCTTTCTTAACCACTTGCCAAACGCCCCACACAGATTTACTGCGGCAGGACGACTCGGCTGTGCATAATCACGTAGACCTAAGTGATTACAGTATGTGCACGCAGTCTTGGCGGCGCACGCGCGCCGCCGGAGCCACGCTCCCGCTGTGCTTAGACACAGCGGGAGGCAGACCGCGGGAGGAGCGGGCTCGATTGCCTCCGGTCTCCCGCGATCTTCCGCTAGACTGACAGGAGAGCTGTCTGGAAGGTAAACAATGCAAGACAGCTCTCCTGTCAGTGAGGCAGGGAAAGATCGTGTGATTCAGCTAAGCTAAGCTGAATCACCGAGCTCTCTGCCTCTGTTCAATCCACCCCCCCCTCACAGTTAGAAAGCACACATAGGGAGCACCTTTAACCTCTTGATCACCCCTAGTGTTAACCCCTTCCCTGACAGTGTCATTTATACAGTAACAGTGCATATTATTTAGCACTGATCACTGTATTAATGTCACTGGTCCCCAAAAAGTGTCACTTAGTGTCAGATTTGTCCGCCGCAATGTTGCAGTCCCAATAAAAATCGCTGATCCCTGCCATTACTAATAAAAATAAAAAAATAATAAAAAGTCCAAAAATCTATCCCATAGTTTGTAAATGCTATAACTTTTGCACAAACCAAAGCTGACCTCAATGCACTGTTTCATTGGGCAGCTATGTGGCAAATGAGGTTTAATGTTGATAAATGTAAAGTTATGCACTTGGGGGCTAAGAATATGCATGCAGCATACATACTAGGTGGAGTAGAGCTGGGGGAATACATAGCGGAGAAGGATCTGGGTGTTCTGGTAGATCATAAGCTTAATAATATCATGCAATGCCAAGCTGCAGTTTCCAAAGCAAGCAAAATCCTTTCTTGTATTAACAGAGGCATGGACTCCAGAGAGCGAGATATCATTTGCCCCTGTACAAATCATTAGTAAGACCTCATCTGAAATATGCAGTTCAGTTTGAGGCACCAGTTCTTAAAAAAAGGATATCGGGGAACTGGAGAAAGTGCAGAGAAGGGCAACCAAACTGATAAGAAGCATGGAGGAGCTCAGCTATGAGAAAAGATTAGAGGCACTGAATTTATTCTCTCTTGAGAAGAGGAGATTAAGGGGGATATGATCAACATGTATACATACATAAGGGGTCCATATAGTGAACTTGAAATAGGTTGTTGGAGAAACATGGACTTTAAAGGCACTGAGTATATTAAAATATAACAATTTTATTGATACATAACTAAAAATACATCATACATACATACATCATACATCATTTTGTGCTATAAGGCAGTGTTTCTCAACTTCGATCCTCAGGGCACACTAACAGGCCAGATTTTAGGTATTACCTTGGGGAGATGCAGACTAGAATACTGCAATCATTGAGCAGCAAATTATATCACCTGTGATGTATTTCAGTTTTCTTGCAAACCTGGCCTGTTAATGTGCCCTGAGGACCGGAGTTGAGAAACCCTGCTATAAGGGAACACAATGCATGAATCTCCACATATGATACTGGTTGGTCACCCCAGTCTGTTTCAGTAGACACGACCTGCTCACTAGGACTCGGTTGCCCTATATGGCAAATGTATTTTATTATATGATCTCTATTTGTCTCTCTTTTTTTTTTCATGTATTTTTATTTTTGTGTATTGTCTATTTTTGTATTCCTTTAAACTGCTGTGTATTTGGAAATGCATGTATACTTTTTAAGATCATCATTTATCCAGACCCGTTGAAAAAATGCCCATCAGAGCTGACAATGGTACAATGTAAACTCCTGCTCCAGGTCACAAAGGCCTCTACACAAACTATTGACAAGGCTTGGAAAACCACAAAACGCTGGCTTATTGAAACCCAAGCCATGATATATAGTATAATTGAAGTGAGTATTCTAGACAAAGTATTGAAACACATGAAAATTTGACAACCTTGGGTGAATCATTTCCTTTCGCCAGACTTCGACTCCTAATCACAACTGAGTTATTGTACCAGCTTTCTTTTTTGCTGACCCTCGGGAAACCCTACATCTACCCCCTCCCCGCCCTCCCTGCCCTCCACGCCCTCCCTGCCCTCCACTTTCTTGTTTACCTGCTTTCTTCTTCTTAGGCCATAATGTGAAGTCGTTTTCGTTTAATCCCATTCCCATATATGGGGCACTAAATTCTTTTCATTCCAGTAAAAAGATCAATTGGCTTTGAGCGAGAAAATAAAAGTTCTCCATGTGTAATTCTGCAGTTTATTTTTTATTAACCACTTCAATACTGGGCACTTTCACCCCCTTCCTGCCAAGGCCAATTTTCAGCTTTTAGCGCTGTCATATTTTTAATGACAATTGCGGGGTCATGCAATACTATACCCAAACAAAATTTTTTAATTTTTTTTCCATAAATAGAGCTTTGTTTTGGTGGTATTTGATCACTACTGGGTTTTTTATTTTTTGCTGAACAAAAATAAAAAGACAGAAAATGTTTTTCTTTGTTTATGTTATAAAATGTTGTAAATAAGTAAGTTTTCTCCTGCACTGATGAGGCAGCACTAACAGGCACCAATGAGGTGGCACTGCTGGGGAATGATGAGGCGGCACTGATGGACACTGATAAGGTGGCATTGATGAGGTGGCACTGCTAGGGAATGATGAGGTGGCACTGATGAGGTGGCATTGATGAGGTTGCACTGATGAACACTGATGATGAGGCACTATTATGTAGCACTGATGGGCGATGATAGGTGGCACTGATATGCAGCACTGATGGGCACTGATAGGCAGCACTGATTGGCACTGATAGGTGGCACTGATGGGCACTGATATGCGGCACTGATAGGTGGCACTGATGGGTGGCATTGGTGGGCATTGATAGATGGCACTGACAGACATTACTAATGGGCACTGATTTGCATCCCTAATAGGCACTGATTGGCATCTTTGATAAGCAGTGATTGGCATCCCTGGTGGGCATTGGTTGGCATCCCTGGTGGTCTATAGTGGGCATCCTTGATGAGTCTGCACTGATAATCAATGCCATTTGTGGTTCGTTCAATCTGTAATGCTCCTGCGTTTTACGTATGATGTGGATTTTCAGCTGCAGAAATATTCCACTTCAGTAGTCATGTAGAGAAACGCTGAGACACCATTCCCAACTCTCAATGACTCATCATGTGTGGATGATCTCAATTCAGCAAGTAAATACACACACTCAATAAGATGTTTCCTAGAGTGACTTATGTATATAGTAACACAGTGATGATAGGCTGAAGAGACAGGTTGGGTAGAGATGGTAGATGACAGACACTTGAAAGGAAATGTTCTTGAAAGTAAGATAGTAGCAGATGGGATGCAGATAGGTTTAGCAATCATGTATGGTAGCAGATGACAGAGTAGCAGGTGGACATACAAGAGAGATCAACCCAGTGCAAGAACAGGTGGTAGTAGGCTCAAGAGCTAGCAATCTTAGATAATCCAGATGTAGTAATAGTCCTTAGTATGCAGAGCTAGATAGTGTAAGCTTTAGTATGAAAGTTATAGAGGTTTCCCCTGTGGGGTACTTATCACTAATAGCAATGTAGCAGAGGAGAGGTTCGGCAAGAGCGGATGATCCGGTAGCGGGATACAGGGATCAGCGCAGCGTGGTTCCGACAGCGAGGTATGCTTGCAAGCATGAGAGCTTCAAGACAGGTTAGCATCAAGGCACAAAGCAGTTTGAACGAACACATGTGAGTGAGAGCCGGCGATCTAAATAGCCATCCAGTCCGGCGCTCAGTGATGACAGCATCAGTCTTAAAGGTGTATGCGCACCTTACCAAAAGAGAATGGTGGGGCGCATACACTTATGAAAGAGTAATTAGGGTACCCAAAGGTACCAGAACATTACAGTACCCCCCCCTTAAGGCCGGCTCCTGAAGGCCTCTGGAGCTGGTTTGTTTGGGTACTTCGCATGAAAATTGCGGATTAATCTAAAGGCATGTATGTCAGAGGTGTTTAGCCAGGTGTCGTCTTGGGGCCCATAGTTCTTCCATCGAACCAAGTACTGAAGTCTTCCTCTGTGGATACGAGAATCCAGAATCTCTTTTATCTCATATTCTTCTCCACCTTCAACTTGTACAGGAGGAGGAGGTGGGATAGTAGGCCTTATTCCTTGGTCAGGAACATGGGGCTTCAGTAGCGACACATGGAAAATGGGATGTATTTTGAGGTCTATTGGCAATGTAAGCTGTACTGCAGCTTTTCCAATAAGTTTCTTGATTGGGAAAGGTCCCAAGAACAGAGGTCCAAGCTTTTTGCTAGGGATTTTCAGTCTTAAATTTTTTGTTGAGAGCCAAACGAGGTCCCCGATAGCGTACTGAGGAGAAGGTCTTCTGCGAAGATCATAGTACTTCTTTTGTTGACTATGAGCGTGTGCAATGGTAGTATTAAGCAAACCCAGAGAGTCCTTTATTTGGGTAAGATAGTCTGAAGCTACTGGGTTATTTGAAGGAAGGATGCGTGGTGGAAGAATAGAGGGATGAAACCCATAGTTCAAGTAGAACGGACTCTGCTTGGTCGTACTGTGGGTTGCGTTGTTGTAGGCAAATTCTGCCAGAGGGAGAAGATCCACCCAATCATCCTGTTGGTAAGAAGTGTAACAACGTAAATATTGCTCGATGCATTGGTTGACTCTTTCAGTCTGTCCGTTGGTCTGCGGATGGTAAGGAGAAGTGAGCTTCCGCTCGATCCGTAGTATGTGACATAGTTCTTGCCAGAACTTGGAAATAAATTGTGATCCACGGTCAGACAGAAGAGTTTTTGGGATACCATGTAACTTAAAGACATGTTTCATCAGGAGTTCTGCCGTTTGTTTGGACGAAGGTAGTCTGCGAATAGCAATGAAATGTGCCATTTTTGTCAGATGGTCCACTGACACTAAGATGGTATTAAATCCTTTGGAAGGAGGCAATTCCACTATAAAGTCCAAGGACACAACTTCCCATGGAGTTTGGGGTATTGGTAGACTGCATAGTAGACCGGATGGTCTCGTAGTGTCAATTTTGGACCTGGCACAGACATTGCATGAAGAGACGAATTTTTGTATAGATGTTTTCATGTCAGGCCACCAGAATTGCCTGGTAATCAGATTAAGAGTCTTTGTCATACCCATATGTCCTGCCATAGGCACATCATGCGATAATTCCAAGATCTTGGTGCGTATGGTAGGTGGTATGTAAAGTTTGTCGTTGTAGTAGAGGAAGCCTTCTGCATCAGTATTTAGTTGTGGTGGGGGTGAATCCAAACTTATACCATGCAAAACCTCTTCCTTCAAGGAACGGACAACTCCAATAATGCGTTTGTGAGGTATTATAGGAACGGAAGGGATTTCAAAGCAGTTTTCTTCAGCTAGTCGTGACAGTGCATCCGCCTTTTTGTTCTTATCTGCAGGTGTGTAGGTCACTAGGAAGTTAAACCTTAGAAAGAATAGTGACCATCGTACCTGTCGGTGCGAGAGAGTTTTGTTAGTCTGAAGATATTGGAGATTTTTATGGTCCGTGTATATAAGTATTGGTAATTGGGTGCCTTCGAGTAGATGTCGCCAATTCTCCAGAGCCAATTTTATAGCAAGCAGTTCCTTTTCACCCACGGGGTAATTTATCTCTGGACTGCTTAGGGATTTAGAAAAAAAGGCGACTGGATGAAGTGGTGAAGTGTGAGTTGGTCGTTGGGAGAGTATTGCTCCTACTGCCATGTTTGACGCATCTACTTCCAGAATGTATTGGAGGGATGGGTCTGGATGGCGTAGTATGGGAGCAGAAGTAAACCTTGTCTTTAACAGGTGAAAAGCTTTATTTGCTTCATCTGACCATTTGAATGGTTTTTTAATGCTAGTGAGCTGGGTGAGGGGTCTCACAATGGCAGAGAAGTTTCTAATGAACTTCCTGTAGAAATTCGAAAATCCAAGGAATCGCTGTAGCGCCTTGCGTGTGGTTGGTGTAGGCCAATCCTTAATGCAGGATATCTTACTCATGTCCATCTCGATTCCTGTTTTGGATATGATGTAGCCTAGAAACAGTACCTCTTCTTTATGAAACAAGCATTTTTTCAGTTTCACATAAAGGTTGTGTGCAAGCAATCTCGATAATACTAGTCTTACATGTCTTATGTGTTCAGACAGGGATCGTGAATATATAAGTATATCGTCCAGATATACCACAACACAGACATCTAGTAAGTCTCTGAAAATATCGTTTATAAATCGTTGAAAAACTGCAGGGGCGTTGCATAGCCCGAATGGCATTACAAGATATTCGAACAATCCGTATCTGGTTCTGAATGCAGTCTTCCACTCGTGTCCATCACGGATTCGAATGAGATTGTATGCTCCTTTCAGGTCCAATTTTGAAAAATAGGTAGCTCCACGCACCTGCTCAATGAGCTCAGGGATAAGCGGTAGAGGATAGCGATCTTTTATTGTAATAGCATTCAATTGCCTATAGTCGATGATAGGCCTGAGACTTGAGTCCTTATTGCGGACAAAAAAGAGTCCTGCTGCTGTGGAAGAAGTGGAAGGTCTAATAAAACCTTTTTCCAAATTCTCATCCAAATAGTCTTTGAGATGGGAAAGTTCATCCTGTGAAAGAGGATAAACATGACCGAACGGCAATTTGCTATTTGGGAGTAGATCAATGCTACAATCATAGTCTCGATGGGGAGGTAGTGCTTGAGCATTTTTCTCAAGAAAAACCTCAGAGAGATCCTGATAACATAGTGGTGCAATCTCATCTGTCACCACAGACAGGATCTTCCCGAAAGAAGGGAGGTTACACGTACCCTCGCAATAGCAAGAGAGGAAGGTCAGGGTCCGTTCCTTCCAATCTATGGTTGGTTGATGTGTGTGCAACCAGGGAAGTCCCAAAACAATGGGAAAGTGGGGTGAAGGTATTAGATCGAAGGTAGTGGTCTCCATATGAGACCCGTTAGTAGTGACTAGGAGTGCCTGTGTCTGATCAGTGATCGGACCAGAGGATAAAGGAACACCGTTAATAAGACTCACTGAGACAGGTTTAAGTTTAGAAATAATAGGAACTTTATTTAAAGCAGCAAAACGTATGTCAATATAATTTCCACAAGATCCTGTGTCAATCATGGCCTTAGTAGTAATCCTGTTCTGGTCCCACTGTAATGTTAAGCAAACAGAAAGGTAAGGGTTAGTGATTGAAGTTGTCAATCCCCCTAGGAGGACATGTGAACACTCACCCTTCTTTTTGTAGACTAGGGGACAGACGTTTATCTTGTGATCCGGGGATGCACAGTACAAGCAGAGATTACCAGATCGTCTTCTGGCTCTTTCCATAGTTGATAGAGGTGGGCGTATGGTTCCTACCTCCATAGGAACGGGGTCAACGGCCGAAATCCGAGAAGAACTGGATAATGACATTCCCATTTTCTCAGCCTTTCTTTCTCGTAGTCTTCTATCTATGGTGATACTGAGTTGTATCAATGCATCCAGGGTTTTTGGCAGATCCGCTCGGGCGAGCTCGTCTTTAACGGCCTCTGATAGGCCAAGCCTAAATTGGGATTTCAGAGATGCATCATTCCATTCTGAATCAAGGGTCCATCTCTTGAATTCTGCGACAAAGTCTTCTACAGGTCTCCCACCTTGTTTCAAGGATCTTAATTGAAGATCGGCAGTACTCTGCCTATTGGGATCATCATATAGGCTAGTGAGTTCTGCTAGGAACAAGGCATAGGAGTTGAGAAGCTGGTCGCTTTTCTCAAAAAGAGAGTCTGCACAGGTCCGAGGATCGCCTGTTAGGTAAGAAATAATAGTACAAACCTTAATGTGATCAGTAAGGTAGGTACGGGGTTTTAGCAAGAAAAGTAACTCACATGCGTTTTTAAATTCGCAAAATTTTTTGCGATCGCCTGTAAATACCAAAGGAGGATTTATTTTGGGTTCAGGGGACTGTGCAGTGGTAAGTTGTGTCAGTCTAATTACCTGCTGCGACAGAGCCTGATTGTCTTCTTTTAATTCAGCAAGTGCGTGTATTAACGCAGGTACTTGCTGTTTTAATTGTGTCATCTGAGTGGTTATTTCTGCTGAATCCATTTGTGGTTCGTTCAATCTGTAACGCTCCTGCGTTTTACGTATGATGTGGATTTTCAGCTGCAGAAATATTCCACTTCAGTAGTCATGTAGAGAAACGCTGAGACACCATTCCCAACTCTCAATGACTCATCATGTGTGGATGATCTCAATTCAGCAAGTAAATACACACACTCAATAAGATGTTTCCTAGAGTGACTTATGTATATAGTAACACAGTGATGATAGGCTGAAGAGACAGGTTGGGTAGAGATGGTAGATGACAGACACTTGAAAGGAAATGTTCTTGAAAGTAAGATAGTAGCAGATGGGATGCAGATAGGTTTAGCAATCATGTATGGTAGCAGATGACAGAGTAGCAGGTGGACATACAAGAGAGATCAACCCAGTGCAAGAACAGGTGGTAGTAGGCTCAAGAGCTAGCAATCTTAGATAATCCAGATGTAGTAATAGTCCTTAGTATGCAGAGCTAGATAGTGTAAGCTTTAGTATGAAAGTTATAGAGGTTTCCCCTGTGGGGTACTTATCACTAATAGCAATGTAGCAGAGGAGAGGTTCGGCAAGAGCGGATGATCCGGTAGCGGGATACAGGGATCAGCGCAGCGTGGTTCCGACAGCGAGGTATGCTTGCAAGCATGAGAGCTTCAAGACCGGTTAGCATCAAGGCACAAAGCAGTTTGAACGAACACATGTGAGTGAGAGCCGGCGATCTAAATAGCCATCCAGTCTGGCGCTCAGTGATGACAGCATCAGTCTTAAAGGTGTATGCGCACCTTACCAAAAGAGAATGGTGGGGCGCATACACTTATGAAAGAGTAATTAGGGTACCCAAAGGTACCAGAACATTACACAGAGACATAAGCAATTGAAAATATGAGACCGCACTCTGGTCACAAGTTGAAATCAAAAAGTGGTTCCTTTATTCCTCAAAGATGAATGAAGGCAGACAGACAGTGTACAGACAGACGTGCAAGGTTGACGCGTTTCACGACATTCCCAGTCGCTTACTCATAACCAGTGTGGTTATGAGTAAGCGACTGGGAATGTTGTGAAACGCGTCAACCTTGCACGTCTGTCTGTACACTGTCTGTCTGCCTTCATTCATCTTTGAGGAATAAAGGAACCACTTTTTGATTTCAACTTGTGACCAGAGTGCGGTCTCATATTTTCAATTGCTTATGTCTTTGGATGACGGATCCGACCAGCACCAGGTCTGAGACATACACCTGAGCGGCTCCACCCTTCTATTTCTCGGGATACGTTCAGAAACAGCATAAAACGGTGGTTTGGCTTGCAGGGGGGAGTCAGAGAATAGCAGAAACATACAAGAATTTTCTAGAAATCGGGTTTAGCAATGTTTTTGAAGACGCTGGGTTTCACTCCTCTTGCTAGAGGCGTGTCATCAAAAAAAGGGATTGGATGAGACAGAGAAATGGGTTACACAGCGTCCTGCAGCTGATAATGATCACAAAGGCCAGTCTGTGTCATCGGATAGTAGTACGTCAACAAGTAAAGGTCCAAAAAGAAACTTAGGTCCAGGACGAGCCTGACATTATTAGTTTGTGCAGGTCCCCTGCTTCCTGCATTGTGTATAATGAGTAAGAAAACAGACAAGTACATTACTGTGGCAGGAAAACGCTAGAACGACCATCTTTTACAGGCAGAAATGTTGTGAGCAGGTAGGTAACAGCAAGAACACACACAACACAGTGCCTGCTGCACAAACTGAACTGGCATATGTTTTTGTAAGGGCCATAGATACTGAAAGATGTACAATCTCAAGCTGGACAGGTTTCCATATATTGCTTCAAGGTGATGGCAGCCCTGTATTATCTTCCAGTCATTGAGGCTTCACCGACAGAGATGTCAACAGTAAACACAATCCTGAGGCGAAGTGTGGAAATTGCTGATCAGCTATAACTGAACCATATAGTGTTAGTTTTTAACTAAGCTTTATATGCCAACGCTAAGCATATCCGCTGAAAAGACAATGACCTTACTCAGTGTGTAGTAATTAGACTAGGTAAATTTCACACATGCGTGTCCAATCTGGGCATTCTAGGAAAAAGGTTTGGATATGCAGGACTTGTCCTTGTCCTTGATGACGTGATGACTGTGTTGTCCTTGATGACGTCCAGATAGGCAGGCGAAACGCGTTGACATCATTTCCTGTTAGCTACACGTCGCACCACGTCACTTCCGCAAACCACCGTGGAAAGCATGCCGGCAGCGTACCCGGAAGTGTACTGATCAATTGTGACCACTGATTTTTACAATGCTGTGAGTCTCCGATGTTTGTGAGTAACCTTTTTACCTTTGATAAATAAAATTATATTACGGGCTTCACTATTCTCAGCTCCTTCCTCTTCTTTTTTGTCCCAAAATCTGGGTTGGAGGAATCTTGGTGGAGACCGAAGGCTCCTTGGAGGCTTATTCCCATTGCTAACCTGGGGGACACCAGGGCTGTGCAGCATCCCACATTGGAGGTTGGAGGCCGATTTGGAGGGGTTGTTTGATACACATAAGGCTCTTTATTCTCCTAAATCTGGTTAGTGGATCCCCAAGAGGGCTTTTTGGAAGCACTGGGCACTTTTTTGTGTGGAGCACGATATTCAGCACTTTACACACAAGTGGACTATTCCCCATTTTTTGGACTGCACTATATTAATATCTTAAAGAAAAAAAAATGTTTGCACTTTTTGCCCTATATTTATTATATATCTTTTTGCACCCTAACCACTTATATGCAACATAATTTGATTGTATTTATGTGATTTTATGAGTATATATTCTTAGTATACTAGCACTTTTTTGAAATATTTGTTTTTAAATGCACTCTATCTATATGCCTGGTAGCACTGTTTAATATTGTATTCCATATGCAGGACTGCAAGACATACTCATTAAGTCTAAAGTTGTTGCCTCCATCAATGGAGTGATCAATGGTCATAACTACAACTGCAGCATGAGGGCAGACAAACTTCTATATGAGTGTCTACAACGCATCAGACTTCTCACCTTCGTAAACTCTTTGCCACCAGAGGAAAGAGATGAATGTATGGATGTCATAAATGAGATCAAATGTGCATTCCAGGACAGAACAATGGATATTTTGTGTGCAAATGATTAATTTGACAAAACGTGTTCCAAATATGTAGACTTTGTAAGAAGAAGTGCAGAAACCCCAACGTTTTGCCTTTATTTACAGGGTACAGAATGATACTCCTGTTTGTGAGAGCAACACGAGAATCAGACTGGCAGCTTCACCTGTTATCTGTGCGCTTGATGATGCAATGTTTTTTTGCGTCCGATCATGTAAATTATGCTAAGTATTTACCTGCACACTGGCTGGAAATGGTCAATTTGCCCCTTACACATCCTTCTTGCCATAGTAAGCTCAGTGTTAAAGGCCAGTGGACTGTCCCGCTTTAAAGTGTACATGGATTTGCCTTGATTGCTTGTGACCAGGCCATTGAGCAAACATGTAATAGAGATTCCAAGACAAAGGATGGTTTGACAGGGTTAACACAGAGTCGAGCTCTAGTATATCGCTGGATATTGTCGCAACATAAAAGGGCTGCCATAGCAAGACAATGTGCGGCAATGGCAGGTAAAATTTCCTCATACAAGGAAGCAAACAAATTCATGCTGATGAAAAGGCAGTGACCAGAATAATTCCCCCCTAGATTTCATGCTAAATCCTTTTGATACACACCAAGATGGCATTGCATGTATTAGCTCTGGGACAGTCGCAGCTAAAGAAACCATGAGAGTTTTGCTCACAGCTGCAGAAAAGGGGGACAATGCTGTCAAAGAGTTTATGAAGCAAAGGCTATTATCGCCATCAGTTGTCCTATTTTCCCCAAACAAAACACAAGAATTGAAGACCTTTAGTGACCAAGCAAAGACAAAAAAGAAATCTGCAGCAGGCAAGGAAGTGATTCTGCCTGCCGACAAACAGCTATTCTCCAGACTACTCATCATAGGCAGGGCCGCCATCAGAGGGGTACAGCCCATACAGATGTATGGGGCCTGGGCGTCCTGAGGGGGCCCAGTCCCTCGGGATGCCCGGGCTCCAAGTTGACACCTCACCTTTTTTTCCTTTCCTCCCCTACACTGGCAACTAGTCCCGACTCTCGCTGGTGCCACCCGCTGCACTGGCTCCTGACTCCCAGCCTCCCACTGGCCGCCGCTGTCAAAATTATTGGTTGCTACGACTGCCTGGCATCCTAGCAGTCAATCATATGCATTCACAGGTCCGGGCAGAGGAGAAGGTTGTTACTTGGTGGTCAGGCCTGGGGGGCTCAGGCCTAAAGCTGTGTAAGGGGCCCCAACATTTCTGATGGCTGCCCTGATCATAGGTGAAGGTAGAAAGATAGACCTGCGGAAAATTCTGTCCTACTCTTTGGGAACTGTCTCAAATCCTTTAGCTAGTGCTGATGGTTCACTTGCTAAAACAAACAAGTCATCTCTTCTGGATCTATTGGAAAACAAATATGGAGACTGTTTACCTGACAAAGTCCTGGCTGATGCAGCTATTCTCTTCAATGGCATGGCAGTTATTCAAGCCATTCGGTCCGGACCAAGAACCTTCGGAGAACTAGCCGAGACAATACTGGAGTACATAGTCAAGCTTGCTCTGAAGCACAACTGTACATGGATAGACTCTGTGATTGACCAATATCCTAAAATGAGTATTAAAAATGTAGAACGTTCACTTATAGCTGGTAGTGGTACACAAGAGGTAAAAATGTATGGACAGGATCAGAAGATGGAATGGAAAACATTTCTATTAGATGGAACAAATAAAGAGGCACTGGAAGAATTCCTCTATGTTGTGTGGCGAGATGCTGATCTTACAACTGTGGGTAAAGACTTAAGCTTGTACATAGCACATGGAAACCTGTGTCACTGCGTGACTGTAATGGAGGTTTACAAACTCTTGGTGAAGTTGAAGATCTGACACGTGATCATGAGGAATGTAACACCAGAGTGTTTTTTCGTGCAAAACATGCTGCACAGAAGTATCAAACTGTAGTCATCAAAAGCCCTAATACTGATGTGGCAGCGATTGCTTTAAGTCTTCAGCAATATTTACAAAGTGTGTATTTTATCACAGGGTATGGCAACAAAACAAGGATCATTGAGTTAGCTAATGTGTCATCAGCTCTTGGCACTAGTGTTTGTTTGGCACTTTTTCGGATCCATACCTTCTCAGGTTGTGACTCTACAAGTCACGACGGACGACGTCACGTATGACTAAACCGGTCGGGCGGTACCGGATGCACAGCCGTCACGTCCCCTAGACGCCGGCTTTTTGATCTACACACGCGGGGCGCTGCGGTCTGCTTTTGTCTTTTTGATGTGCCTGTTCCAAGTCGGCTCACTGTAAGTGCAATCTGTAAATAAACGTCTTATGTGTTTTTAATGGGATTACGCTATGTGCCTCTCATTTACCTTCATACACATGTGATATCATCTTTGGAGTCCGTAAGCCTTACATGGTGCAGCAAAGCATTCTTGATTTCCTGATTCCTGTAAGATGCGTTACATTGGGTCCTACATCTAAGCGTGTGTGGCCGTTCCATTAAGTTGGAGGCCTCAGCTTCTGGTAAGCTGCCAATTTGATTGTATTATCACGGGTGTATTCCTACCTTACCTTGGGATTCAAGCCTCCCGCTCTGACATCACCTTTCTGGGACTTGTTCTTTGTTATTGGATCACTTATGGACTTTTTGATTTGTGGTTAATCGTTTAAATCATATTTTCACTGATTTGATTACACCAATTTTTATCATTTCTTTGTGCATTCAACTCTATTCATTATATACACTGTATGGGTATACCATATTTATTAGCGCTGCACTATTTTGGTTTTATATGTGACTCTACAAGCGCCTTTTTGGCAAAGGCAAAATAAAGGCATTTTCTGTTGCTTGCGAGAAAGGAATACCTGACTGCATATACAAATCTGGGTAGCAGTTTTCACCTGGGCCAGTCTACCTTTGTAACTACTTTGCATATATATGTGCCACCTGTATGACCAATCATCTGCAAAAAATGTGACAATGCAAGATACAAAGTATTCTGCGTGGATTTGTCAGCTTTGCCAGAACTATTCATGCCTCTGACAAGTGATGCCACTTACCAACACTGTAAAATGGCAAACTACCAAGCAGTCATAATGAGACATTCTCTGAAAGGTATAATGTGTGCCCCATCAAGCAAAAAGGAATGACCGTACTTCCGATGAAATTCAAAAAAGGAGTGTCTTTATTCCACATCAATCAAATGGCAAATATAGATACAAACTGTGAGTGCAGGACAAGATGGTAGACGCGTTTCACGACTGGATGTGTCGCTTACTCATTACCAAGTTCACTCTGGATGTGTATCGGCCATATATACACCCCATACATGCAGCTGACAGCAATTAGGTTCATCAAACTGGTTGTTCATCCAATTAGTCAGCTGTTGGGAATCTACGGCTTGGTTGCACAAACAGAGTGACCCCAAAGAAATCCAAATTAAACACACTGTGCAAAAAAGTTTCAATATTTATAAATATAAATACAATAAATATACTGGTGATCAGTGTTGAAGTGAGGGAACAATCAAGAAGTAATAAAACCCATATTCAATATTGTAATCCATCTTCCATGTATAGAATGGAAATACATATAAATAAAAAGCATGGAGTAGATGGAAAAATGTGTATGGGAAGCATTTATAGTGACATTGTGAACTTAAATAAAAAATTGTTGAAAATAATAATTAAGAAGTCTATGCAGTGTCACGAAAAAAATTCTTGATTTGAAGAAACCGTTTTGACCGACTGCAAAAACCGATGTGATGCATTCAAGATAGGAGCAATATGTGCATCAAAAGACTCCAATCTACAATTCCTGCCCAAAAATCTTGTGTAAAAAAATATATATGCATATGTGAAGAAATGGAAAATTAATAATACATGTAAAATGCAGCATGGATATCCTACATATGAATACATTCTCCATAAACAACCATAAGTGGTGAACACTGGTAAAAGACATAAGAAATACCATGTGTGTGAAAACCATGTATACTTTATTCTCACCTTCCCTAGCCAATCTCTACATGGGTTGGTGGGAGAGGTCCCGCATCTTTTGAGGTAGAAATCCATATAGGGATAATACTTTTTTATATTGTCGCTACATTGACGATTTACTATTTATTTGTCATAGATCTGTCGATCTGGAATCATTTATATCGTTTTTGAACAACAATGAGTTGAACCTCTCTTTCACGGGTGTTTCCAGTGTAGACAAAAATATGTATTTCCATTCTATACATGGAAGATGGATTACAATATTGAATATGGGTTTTATTACTTCTTGATTGTTCCCTCACTTCAACACTGATCACCAGTATATTTATTGTATTTATATTTATATATATTGAAACTTTTTTGCACAGTGTGTTTAATTTGGATTTCTTTGGGGTCACTCTGTTTGTGGAATTTGGGAAATATATCAAATGATTCTACACAATTTCCAACGGAGCGATGTGCCAGAAAGAGACATCAGAATCATCGCTGTCGTCACTTTCCGTACCTGATGACGAATTTTCCCACGAATCGCTATCGCTCAGTTCTTCAAGTAACTCAGTTACACTGTCGCTGTTTTCCAGTTCATCTAAAAGCGCTTTTGCACAAAAAGAAATCTTTTTGGACGCGATGGTCGTTATCAATTTTCCAGGCACAAAGCACTGGAAAAGCACAGGCAGGGCACTGGAAAAGTCACCAGGCGAAATCCTGTGATGAAATGGCATGATACAGTGTAATCCGTTAGCATCACAGCTTTGTATCATGTCATTTAGTGTATTTAAATTTTTGAAATTGCCGCCAGTTCCACCCCCCTGCGTCGCAACGCTCGCAGGGAAGGGATCTGGAAGACAGGTGACAGCATTGGCCAAGCACACAGCGGGAAGACAGCAGGGGATGCCGGGGGGGGGCAGGATCGCAGGAGAAGGTGAGTTTTAACCACTTGCCGACCGCCGCACGACTATCTACGTCGGCGGTCAGCCCCTCACAGGCAAACTAACGTAGGGCTACGTTGCTTGCTTGTGAGGGTCTAGGGAGCTAGCGCACGCCCCCGGAGGCGCGCTCCCGCTCCCGCGTGGTCACGGACCCCCCCGCGCGTGTGACCAGCGGACCCGATGTCCGCCGGCCACTCGGCGATCGGCGGGGGAGAGGGAGAATGTCAGGCAGCTTGTGTAAACAAGCGACCTGTCATTCTCCTCGCTGTAAAGACACTGATCACATGGATCTACTATGTAGATCCGTTGATCAGTGTCCTTACAGCTCAAGCCACAGCCAATCACAGTAGAAAGCACGCCCCTAGGGACACACACAGCCCCTCCCTCCCAAATAAAGTTAACCCCTTCACTACCAGTGTATTTTTACAGTAACAGTGCATATATTTAGCACTGATTACTGTAGAAATGTCACTGGTAACCCCAAAAGTGTCAAAAATGTCAGTCAAGGGTCCGATCTGTCCGCCGCAATGTCGCAGTACCGCAAAAAAAATCGCAGATCGCCGCCATTACGCGTTAAAAAAAAAAACAACAAAAATGACAAAAATCTTTCCCTTTGTTAGTAAACGCGATAACTTTTGCGCAAACCAATCAAAATACGCTTTTTGCGATTTTTTTTACCAAACATAGGTAGCATAAAACAAATTAGCCGAAAATGTTAAAAAATTTTAGATTTTTACATTTTTTTTGGGGGGAATTTCATATAAAAAAATGTGAAAAATATTGCTATTTTTGCAAAATTGACGCTCTTTTTTTGTTTATAGCGAGTGATCAAAAAATCGCACAGGTGATCAAATACCACCAAAAGAAAGCTCTGTTTGTGGGAAAAAAAGGACGCCAAATTCGTTTAGGTACAGCGTCGCACGACCGCGCAATTGTCCATTAAAGTCACGCAGTGCCGAATCGCAAAATACCCCCTGGTCGGAATGGGGGTAAAATCTTCCGGGGCTTAAGTGGTTAAAATGTAAAACAACAGATTTCCATGCAAAACAATGTACCGCTTTTAGCACAGAAATCTGGACATAATCAGACCGCCAGGGAGGTTAATAACAAATTCAAACCTCTGAATTTTTTTATCCTAACTTGTACTTACTGCTCTTCATTGCAGTCATCGAAGATTTGTACCACACAGCCAACTTTTACTACACTACTCTGTTTGTGTTATTGGAATACACTGTTCCCTTTTCTAAAATGTAGTTCTTAAAGTATAATTTTCATTGCTTGTTTTAACTACATGACTTTGCACTCTAACTCATTAAAATCATTAAAAATGTTGAACAAGAAAAGAACATTATGAGATATTTGCAGACATACACTTATTTTTAGGAAAACAAGATGTTTGTAATGAATTGAACATATTGTAAGGGCATCTACTGTCCTTCATTTTGGATATTAAACCTTTCCAAGACCAGTAGTAGAAGGGCTTTTATGACTTGCATGATTCTGGTCTGTTGTTTTTTAAAAGAACCTGAACATATGTAACAAACTGAAGCTCTACTCAAGTTGTTATAATAGTTCGGCCTTTCTTTTTAGGGCTAATTTCATTGTTTATGATTTTTTTTGTCAATTACTTGTATTTCCTTTAAGATATT
The DNA here is from genome assembly GCF_965119305.1 of Pelophylax lessonae. Classification (NCBI taxonomy): domain Eukaryota; kingdom Metazoa; phylum Chordata; class Amphibia; order Anura; family Ranidae; genus Pelophylax; species Pelophylax lessonae. The sequence goes on along the minus strand of NC_138771.1, from coordinate 61,085,145 downwards.
TCAGTCTGAGGATGAGGCAGAAATGTTTTCCTATTGACCACCTAAGTCTACCGGACAGTTTTTTAACAGATACTCAAAAAACGATAACAGATTAAAAAAAAAAAAAAAAAATATATATATATATATATATATATATATATATATATATATATATATATATATATCATATAACAAGGTTTCATAATGGTGTAGTTAGAAGTACATGGGGGAAAACTGAAGACTATTTACTGACAAGTTTACTTTCCCCAGAATCCCAGAAAGTCAGGTATCAGTACATTTCAGGTGCGAAACAGGTCAACATCATGCTAAAAATGATTTCTTAGAAAGTGCCATTTTCTATGTCTGTGGGCAAATGTATCATACATTGGGCTTTTAAATGTATATAGTCATACAGCAAGCCTGAAATCAGACACATATCATTAAGTCCAGCCTTAAAGTGTTATTAACTCACAACAGTAAAAGCAGTGTGTATATGCAGTAAAGCATGCTTGTTATTCTCACTGTGAAACCTAAAGGGTTAATCCTCAGCATTGTGTAAAAAGGCTGTTTAATTCTGTCTTCTCTGATCCTCCCCTGCTTCTATTGTCCCCAATCAATCTCCTGATAGAACAGAGCCTTGGGGGCACTCTGCATATGCTCAGTTTGGTGTGTATTGCTAGAGAGTTTTTTTTTTCTTGGGAGAGTGCATGTGATCTGCACAGGGCCAATCAGCACTGTCCAGACAGAGGGGCAGGGGCAGGGGAGGGCTGTCAGCCTTAGGCCTGGAGGGCAAGTCTACTCAAGTGGCCCGTTGAGCCACTGAATCAGCTCTCCATCCATGCCCACCTGGTTTTATATTGGGTATTGATGTTATGAAGCAAGACTATTGCTGAACCAAAATATCACATTGGGTTCCAAACCTTACCAGTACTGGGCTGTTGGTTCTGATCAGCACACAGTCCTTCACTGGAGTACATAGTAAAAGTAGCAATGATTTCTGAGACCTGCATGCAAATAACCTTTCGAAATAGGAGCAAGTCCTTCAGGGTTAATGAGATTTTTATACGACAGGCCTTTAAGTGACTATATGTCTCAATGGATTTTTAAAATATCACATAGACTATGCTAAACCGCTACTCCAACCTATAAATCGTATTGCTTCAGTGAATTGGGCCTTATCAGAATGGACCTGATGCTCCATACGAAATGCAAATAACTTTTCTGGTTCAGCAAAGCCAATGTGATAAAAAAAAAAAAGGCTAAAAAGAAACTTCCCAGGCTAGAACCTCCGAAATATGATGTTTGTTAAGCTTTTTATCTCTCTTAGAGGGTGAATGGAAAACTTCAGCCTATTTAAACTCCAAAATATATTTTAGACATGTAAACCACAAATAAACAAAGTTATTGCTATAACAAATGCTTTGATATGAAAAAAAAAAATAACTCTGTATACTTTTGTATGTAAGCACTGTTATTTGTTTTATAAAATATGCCCATTTTACTCTAATAGTAAGCTATGCATATGGCAGCATTACACTACTCGAAGCTGAACTACTTGTAATACTATGTACGTATATTTAGAAAAAAAAAACACTCATATTAAAATGTTTATGTTACTTAAAATACTGTTTTTAATTATATTTGTACTTTCCTAAGAAGGCTCATAATAGGCTTATTATCTGCTTCCTCACCCCCTGCCCTTTTCATCAGTTTTTTACATATACAGTAATTACATAATTATTATGTAAAAATTGATTAAAGGTCTAAGATGAGTGATCTGACTATTGTCCAGAATGAGGTGGTGTCCAGCATTGGTCACAGTGTCTTCGAAAAGGCTGCACAAGCTCCAGAAATTGTCTTAACCACTTAAGCCCCGGAAGATTTTACCCCCTTCCTGACCTGGGCCTATTTTGCGATTCGGCACTACCTGACTTTAACGGATAATTGAGCGGTCGTGCGACGCTGCACCTAAAAAATTTTTTTCCCACAAACAGAGCTTTCTTTTGGTGGTATTTGATCCCCTGTGCAATTTTTTGATCATGCGCTATAAACAAAAAAAGAGCATCAATTTTGCAAAAATAGCAATATTTTTCAAATTTTTTTATATGAAATTCCCCAAAAAAATGTAAAAATCCAAATTTTTTTAACATTTTTGGCCAATTTGTTTTATGCTACATATGTTTGGTAAAAAAAAATGCAAAAAGCGTATTTTGATTGGTTTGCGCAAAAGTTATCGCGTTTACTAACAAAGGGAAAGATTTTTGTCATTTTTGCTGGTTTTTTTTAACGCGTAATGGCGGCGATCTGCGATTTTTTTGTGGTACTGCGACATTGCGGCAGACAGATCGGACCCTTGACTGACATTTTTGACACTTTTGGGGTTACCAGTGACATTTCTACAGTAATCAGTGCTATACATATGCACTGTTACTCGAAAATTACACTGGCAGTGAAGGGGTTAACTTTTTTTTGAGCGGGAGGGGTGGTGTGTGTCCCTAGGGGCGTGATTCTTACTGTGATTGGCTGTGGCTTGAGGTGTAGGAACAGTGATCAACGGTCCTACATAGTAGAACCGTATGATCACTGTTTCTACACAGGGGAGAATGACAGGCGGCTTGTTTACATTAGCCGCCTGCCTTTCTCCCTCTGCACCGACGATAGCCGAGTGACCGGCGGACATCGGGTCCGCCGGTCACACGCACGGGGGGGGGGTCCGTGACCATGCGGGAGCGGGAGCGCGCCTCCGGGGGCCCACGCTCGCTCCCTAGACCCTCACAGGCTAGCGACGTAGATCTACGTCACTCTGCCTGTGAGGGGCTGACTGCCGACGTTAATAGTCGTTTGGCAGTCGGCAAGTGGTTAAGAGATTATGGTTCTGTCTTTCTCTAGTTTGACTTATGCTCCCAAATGGGACAATACTCTTTATGGAGGTGCCAAGAACATGGCCAACATTTTCTAAGACATCAGCAATGCTGCTGTAGGTAGACATTTTATCAGGAAGAAGTGTAAGGGCTCATTCACAAAGACCAAAGAGAAATTCTGTGCTGAGATGCATTCAGTACTGTACTGTATATAGTTTTTTACGCATTTGAATAACACACTGAGGACATTTTTGGACCCAAAACAGTTGTGCATTGTGTTTGGCAGCATATAAAAAAAAAAAAGTAGGACACAACTGTGCTCAGAGCTGTATATTCAGCTGTAATTAACTATGTATGCCGCACAGGGACAATATATTATATTGAACAATGTGTAGGTCAGCGGTGCTGATCACACAGTATTGATTCTACACATTGGCTGAATGAATAAGTCCTTCATTCAATGGGTATGTTATAGAAGGAACCTAATGTGTATATCACATATTGGGCCTCAGTTCCCCATCAGGTCCTCCCTGATGGCTCAGCCACTATGTAGAAACGACTCCTTTCATTGTCAAATTATACACAGGCAGAAACAGCACCTTCCAACCTCTGTCAGAGTGGACCTGATGGGGAACTGACTGTTTGTGTATTGACATTGGTAGCAGGACTGGCTGATTACACATTATTGATTATTGATTTTGGCCATATGAATGAGTGCTTGTCAGGAAGCTAATACAGCTACTGTAAGGCTCAATCTCATGAAGCTACTGCTAATTCTCATACGCTAATGCTCGTGCACTTGTACCAGCACACAGACAAGCTTTGGCTAATATCCAATGTGCACTGACATGTTGGTGCATTTCTGTGCACTGGCGCCCACACCAGTGCGCACGTCCACGCACATTGAGGCCAGGCTGCCTATTTAAAAATGACCCTGGTGTGTGCTAATTGCTGTATGTACTTCAGCTTTCTTTTGACCCGTGTTCCTGCTTTCTGACTGATCTTCCGTCGCTGACTCAGCTTGTTCCTGACCTTCTGTGGATTCTGGATAAGGACCTCAGCTTGCCTCTGACTATTCTCTGCGTGATTTCCTGGTACTAACCTCGACCTGCTCCTGGATTTTGCTCTGCCTGATTCCCTGGTACTGACCTCGGCCTGCTCCTGGACTTTGCTCTGCCTGATTCCCTATATCTGACCTAGGCTTGCTGGCGGATCTTGCTCTGCCTGCTCCCTGTCCATGCTGCTGCCTCACTGTGTATGACCCTGGCTCGCCCTGACTACATCTCTGTTCGTGGCAATCACCTGCCACCTAGCTACCGGCACCCAGGCTTCTTTGAGCCTTGTACCTCTGAATGGAAATGGAAAATTTTCATTCAATCAGTGCCTGCAGTCAATCAGCTGCAGTGTTGATCAATGTATTCTGACAGCGGAGGAGTCTTGTTGTCAGAACACAATAGCACAGCAGGGAGAATTCCTCCATTGACCTTGAATTTGTGGATGGGGGAATCTATTCATTTTTTTTTTATCATCCGGCTGTCTGACCAAAAAAAAAAAAAAAAAACATCCACCTATGGCCAGCTTCATGCCAGGTACACATGAGCCAAAAAACTGCAAAAAATAGTTGGTTAGGGAAGAACCGGGCAACTTTCGTACTGTGTGTGCAGTTCCCTGTCTCATGACTGTCTTCTGTCGAACAGCCTGCTGGAAAACTAGCATGCAATCAGCATCCGAACTGCACTGGCAGCCACCCGGTGTGTTCTGTTGTGGGGTCAGTCCACCTGTCAGAACACAATAGCACAGAAGGAGAGATTGCTGTACTAACATTGCTTGTGTTAGTACAGTGATCTGTCAGTTTATTTAAGTTCAGCCCTCTGGGTTGAATGAACAAAAACGTATAATGTGTACCAGGCTTAAGACTGTATGCATGTAAAGGTTATTTAAACACTACATACGTACAGTGTACAGAGCACGTATACACAGGATCTTCCTTCTGCCTGCAGGATCCAGCATAGAAAACTGCTGTGCCATGTGAATGAGCCCCATTTCCACATCTGAGATCCATAATTAGATTTAAAATATAAATGAGGAGAGTGGGAGAGGTGTTGATTAGGTTTTATTAACCACTTGCCGACCGGTTACGTTGACCGTACTGCGGCAAAGTGGCTCGATATCGTCCAGCGACTCCCCTTGTGGGCGGCGCGCGCGCGCCGCCAGAGGCTCGCTCCCGTTGTTTTCAGTCACAGCGGGAGTCGGGCCAGGGGAGGAGCGGCGGTGATCACTGCCACTCTTCCCCGATCGTCAGGGATCGAGTGTGGAAATCTCCTAAGTAACATTCAGGGACAGATTGCAGGATTCAGCATAGCTGAACCTGCGATCTGTGCCTGTGTCACATCGTCCCCTCCCCCCACACACAAGTAAGCACCAGGCATATATTTACCCCTTGATCACCAATAAAAGTTAGCCCCTTCCCTGCCAGTGTCATTTTTACAGTAACAGTGCATATTTATAGCACTGATTACTGTAGTAATGTCACTGGTACCCCCAAAAGTGTCATAAATGTCAGTCAAGGGTCCGATCTGTTCACCGCAATGTCGGAGTCCCGCAAAAAAAAATCGCAGATCGCCGCCAGATCGCCGACATTACTAGTTAAAAAAAAAAAACAATAAAAATGACATAAATTTCCCGTAGTTAGTAGCAGCGATAACTTTTGCGCAAACCAATCAAAATAGGCTTATTGCGATTTTTTTTACCAAAAATATGTAGCAGAAAACAAATTGGCCTAATATGTAAAAAAATTTAGATTTCTACATTTCTATTTTGAGGAATTTCATATAAAAAAATGTGCAAAATATTGTTATTTTTTTCAAAATTGTCGCTCTTTTTTTGTTTATAGCGCAAAAAGTAAAAATCGCACAGGTGATCAAATACCACCAAAAGAAAGCTCTATTTGTGGGGGAAAAAGGGTATCAATTTTATTTGGGTACAGCGTCGCACGACTGCGCAATTGTCCGTTAAAATAACGCAGTGCCGAATCACAAAATATGGCCTGGTCAGGAATGGGGTAAAATCTTCCAGTCTTAAAGCAGTTAAAAATACGCTCATTGAGAATTTTGCTGTCAAAGACATGTAGCTAAATACATTTTGGCCTAAATATATGACAAAAATTGAATATATTGGATACTTTTTAACTGTCAAAGTAGAAAAATATTGTTATTTTTTCAAAATTTTCGCATTTTTTTTATTAATATCGCAAAAAATAAAAAGCGCAGAGGTGATCCAATACCACCAAAGAAAGCTCTGTTTGTGGGAAAAAAATGACGTAAATTTAGTTTGGGTACGGCGTTGCATGACCGCGCAATTGTCAGTTAAATTCGCACAGTGCCGAATCGCAAAAAGTGGCCCAGATGTAAGACAGCAAAATCCTCCAGTGGTAAAGTGGTTAAAAAGAAACATAGGCATCCCTCATATAAGGTGCAGGCATTTTCATCTTTTAAAAGTAAAATCTTAACACTATTTTAATAAGATGGGATCTTGAAAAATGCCTTCCGCGGAAATGAAAGTAAAAAATGGACTTGAAGATATAAACACATTTTAAAACTGTCGACAGTGAGAGTTTAAATACAGCACTTTACAGACTGAAGCATATTCTTGTATTGATTTTAAGACTATTAAGTCAGCGGAACTCCTGTCTCACATAAAAAGTTTCATATCAAAGAAGGAAAAAAATAATCACTTTCCAAATACAAAGTCTATGAATCTTTGAAACTTTAATACAAGTAAGTGACAGACTGATACTTCATGACAGATGAAAAATACGCATCATTGCTCTGTGAAAGAGTGCGTTGGATTTTAAACGGCCTCGTACAGCACCTGCATTTGTCAACTAGGCTCTGCTTTGTTAGCAGTATAGGTTATTGTGTTCTAAAAATACATACTCATTGCATTAGCATTCATACGTATGCATATATGCATGTGCAGTAGCAGAAAATAATCAACTGTGGCTATTCATAACAAGAAGATAATACAAAAATATGTATTCGTACTCAGTAATAGCTACTGTCACAACATACAACAAAAATGTGGTGCATCTAATGAAAGAAAGCTTTCAGGGAAAGACAACCAGTATGTCAGCTTCTCTGTGGATTAAAAGGGAATTTATTCACTCCACATGTATCCCTTATATTACATAAATAGAGTTCTGACCTGTAGTGATCTGCCCCATTTAGGAGAATAGTTATGATACATTGGGTGCATGTTTGGGAGACTGGGCACCATGATTGTCCAAAGAGGCATTATAATATTTCCTAGTTAAAAAAAGTCCATCAAGTTCAACCAATAAAAAAAAAACATACAATCCTATATACACAATCCTATATCCACAGTAGGGATCGACCGATTATCGACAAACCCAATTATTGGAGGGCCAATATTCACTTTTGCCGATATATTTATATCAACCCCGGAACTGGCCGATATTACCGATATTCCAAATATTACTCATGTAAGGGTAAAATGATGTCACATAGCATAATTCTGTTTACAAATGTTATTGAATATGCCACTCACATAAGTACAAAAGATATAAGCAATTCCACATTAGCAGATCTGCTGGCAGATCGGTATCTCTCACCCACTTGCCGTACCGTAAGTGATACCCGAGTGATACCGCTCCGTTCGGCATCCACTCAATATGGCATGACCACGTGACCTCCGAGATTGTATGCCGGACGGAGCGGTATCACCCGGGTGTCAATTACGGAAAGTAGGTGAGAGAGGGAGCGGTATTGGGTGGGTGGGAGACAGAATGGGTGAGAGACGGAGCGGTATTGGGTGGGTGGTAGACGGAATGGGTGAGAGATGGAGCGGTATCGATTGGGTGCCGGACGGAGCGGTATCACCCGGGTATCACTTACGGCAAGCGGGTGAGAGATACCTATCTGCCAGCAGATCTGCTAATGTGGAATTGCTTATATCTTTTGAACATATGTGAGTGGCACATTCAATAACATTTGTGAACGGAATTATGCTATGTGACATCATTTTACCCTTACATGAGCATGACCCCCTAATGGTTGGAGGAGGAGAAGACATAGGATGTACAAAATATCGGCCTATATCAGCCCATACCGATACGTTGTGACCAATATATTGGTATCGGTATTGGCCCTGAAAAAACCATATCGGTCTATCCCTAATCCACATTTGATCCAGAGGAAGCCGAAAAACCCCTGCAAAGCATGAACCACCTCTGGGGGAATATATTCCACATTTTCAAAGCTCTTACAGTGAAGAAACCTTTCCGTATTTAGAGATGAAATCTCTTGTCCTCTAGACGTAAACAGTGCCCCCTAGTGAGAAAGTGATGTAAAAATAACTGTATAACTTAGTGTATAACTTTATGGGGAATCTTGTCTTATAATATCCTCTTTTTAGAATGAAAGGCCCTAATGGCTTCCAAATTCTTAAACCAAAGGTGGGACAAAGAGTGATGAGGTCCCACCTGCTTGCTGTATTAGTTTAGTCCATGGATAAGTGAACTAGTTCTCCAGGCAGATCAGGAAAGATTGGCATATACAGTGTATATGGAAAATGCCTGCAAATGGTTAAATCCCAGTTATTACTCGTCTCTACAGAAAACCTCCATTTATGTTGATGTACACAATACCTTATCACTACATTGCTTTTTGCAAGACATAAACCAATACATTTTTTATTTCTAATGGAGCTGTGAAACCAGAATATTAGATTTCACTGTGTAGAATTTAATGCAATAAGTGAAAAAAGAAATATTTATAACAGACAATGTAGCATCATCTAGAACATATCCTATTATTGGTTTTAGAGAGTTCCTACCTATCAGTTCTATTAAGAAAATTATTATTGCTTTTTATACTTGTTGCTTCAATATGGTCAACAACACTTTGAGCAGGCCATAAAAAGCAGACAGGGAATGGATCTGACTGCCAAGTAATTCTTTTATCAGACATGCATGCCAATGTCTAAACTGGCAGGTGGCCTTTTTACCCAAGATGAATTGAGTAAGGGCGTCTGCACTCTGACCCCACAAAGACCCATACAGCAATGCATGTAGTCCATTGATTATGTATAATAAAGTGTGTTCTGATGCCCCAGTTTTTTATCCTCCTGGTTTTTGTTATTTTGTGTCTGCTGAGGTCTCAAACAGTGCAAAAAAAATACTTTTTTATTATGCAATCTATGTAATCCTATGTAATCAAGCAGATACTTTGGGGTTGATTTACTAAAGGCAAATAGACTGTGCACTTTACAAAGTGCAGTTGCCCTCTGCAAGTGCATTTGCTTGAGAGCTTAGTAATTGAGGTAAAGCTTCACTTTTCAAAGAATATCTAAGCACATGCAAGGAAAATAAAAAAACTGCATTTTTGCTTGCACATGATTGGATGATGGAAGTCAGCAGAGCTTCTGCTCATTTACTAAGCTCTGTAGTAGAGCTGGGCAAACAGTTTGAGCTGAGCAAATAGTTTCCTTCCCACAGGAAGCGTTTGCAGTGTTGTGGAGTGGAGCTAGATAGAGCAGGGCTCAGTTTGCTACTAGCAAGTGTGTGTGTTAACTTATTGTGAGTGTAGAGTATTAGTGTAGTGTTAGTATAGTATGAGTATATTTTGTCAGTATAGTGTAGTGTGAGTATAGTGTGTCAGTATAGTGTAGTGATAATGTAGTGTTTTAGTGTAGTGCAGTGTTTAATGCAGCATTATATAACATGTAGTGCTGTATACAGTGCTATAGAGCCCCCCCCCCCTTTTTTTTTTTTTTTTTTTATTGCTGCGTCTTTTGTTTAGTTTTTTTTTGTCAGACGCAGTTTTTTTTTTTTATATAGTTTTTTACATTTCTGTCAGCGTCAGTCCTCAATTTAAAGTGCACCAAACACTACTTTTCATTCAATAAAGTGCATCCAATCACACATTTCCAAGTTTCTAATAAAGTTGACTAATAAGACCCCCATCATACCTGGGAGGCCAACAAGGAGAAGCAGATGTTTCCATGGCACTGTGAGGGGGCCAGTAGCGTCTGTGTCCACAGGCAATGGTGGACGTAGTAAGTCCTCAGGCAGGGCATAATTTCCTCTGTTTAGTGTTGTTGCCTTGCTATCCAGCCACAGCATGCAGAGGAGGTGGTGGACTGGCTTACTAAACCATCCTCATTCTCCTCATCCTCAAGTGTGCAGTCCACAACAGCTGCCAGAGCAGCTTATTCTGCCTCCTTGTCCACAGCTACTCCTGCCATAGCCCCAGCATCATGCATGGAGGAGTCAGCTGAATTATTTAAACACAGCGCCAGCCACTTGCTTCTTGAGGATGCACAGACTTAATTCTGATGTTGGTTCTGAGGTAGAGGAAGGGAGTAACATGAGCCTACAGAGAGGGGAGAACACTGACAAACAGCAAATTGGTAGTCCTGTTCACCAGCTGCAGTTTTTTACAGCAAGGCCAATTCTTGCTTTCATAAAGAGTACCTCTATAGGGTTACTGTGTAAAGGCACCACAAAACCCAAAGGCCAATTTTTCTGCACCTGTTACTTCTATCCAAAGTCTGCGAAAGAGACACCAGACTTTATCTTAAAAAAAGTTGTTAATTTTGGCCTATGTGTACTAAAATGTGGCTTCTTCACATAAGGCTTGCTCACTGTGGTGCAAAACTTTGTTAGTTCCATCCAAAGTCCCAAAGAGAGACCAGAATTTATCCAAAAAATCTCTAATCTTTCTCCGAGTGCACTAAATTGTGGCCTCATCATACAGACTGGCTCCCCAAGCCGTTGTTTACTAAATAAAGAAAACTTGCAGGGAAAATCTATTTAAATGTAATTTTTTTTCCTTATAAATGTCAGTTTTGCTGCAGCAAGTTCTATACACAGTACAGATGCGCCACTTTGCAGGCAGACTAAGGGAAACCCCCCCTCCCCCCCCCCCCCCGGAACTATATTTAAAGGAATTTTTCATTTTTATTGTTTCAGTTTAAGCATCAATAAAATCACTTGCATGTAAGCCTTCAAAACGGGGTCTTTTTATTTTTTAAGTTTGGGTCCCATGGACTTTAATTGGGTTTGCAGTTTGAGTCCGAACTAGGGGGCGTTCAGCCCATCTCTACTCTGGAGCAACCAGGGCCGGTTTTAGACAAAGTGTGGCCCTGGGCAAACCTAAAAGTGGGGCCCCAAATATTTTTATATTCTACCAAAAATATAGGCGCCATATATGGTGATATGCTGCGCGGCACCCAATTGCACCAACCGGCAAGGGAAAGGGAAGAGAGGGGCTGTGTCCTTCCACAGGTACGCTAGGAATCTGTAAGATCGGTGCTATGGGCTCCTGACAGTGACGTGGCCCCTTTGTAAAATCTTTAGACACAAGGAACAAAAGTGCAATAATTTATAAACAAGTGCAATATAAATAATTCACAAACCAAGACCAGTGCATTACAAAAATCATACATAGACAAAACCAGAGCATTACAATAGTAAATTGCCAGGTCTAGGTGGGGTAGGATTGCTACCTCACCCCTTTAATCCAGGACACATACGAATTACCAGTGGCGGCTGGTGCTCAAAATTTTTTTTTTTGGGGGGGGGGGGGCGCAAACAGAAAAATGTAATAGACATTGCTTTGCGGCAAAAAACGCTGTAAAAAATTGCGTGACTTAATAAACAATCATTAGGTTGGTTCAAGATTGACCAGCGTGTCCCCATTCACTGCACAGTGACCAGCATGTCCCCCATCAATTCACAGTGTCCACAATGCACAGTGACCAGCATGTCCCCCATCAATGCACAGTGACCAGCATGTCCCCCATCAATGCACAGTGACCAGCATGTCCCCCATCAATGCACAGTGACCAGCATGTCCCCCATCAATGCACAGTGTCCAGCATGTCCCCCATCAATGCACAGTGACCAGCATGTCCCCATTCAATGCACAGTGACCAGCATGTCCCCATTCAATGCACAGTGACCAGCATGTCCCCATTCAATGCACAGTGTCCAGCATGTCTCCCATCAATGCACAGTGACCAGCATGTCCCCAATCAATGCACAGTGTCCAGCATGTCCCCCATCAATGCACAGTGTCCAGCATGTCCCCCATCAATGCACAGTGTCCAGCATGTCCCCCATCAATGCACAGTGTCCAGCATGTCCCGCATCAATGCACAGTGACCAGCATGTCCCCCAACAATGCACAGTGACCAGCATGTCCCCCACCAATGCACAGTGACCAGCATGTCCCCATTCAATGCACAGTGTCCAGCATGTCCCCATTCAATGCACAGTGTCCAGCATGTCCCCATTCAATGCACAGTGTCCAGCATGTCTCCCATCAATGCACAGTGTCCAGCATGTTCCCCATCAATGCACAGTGTCCAGCATGTCCCCCATCAATGCACAGTGTCCAGCATGTCCCCCATCAATGCACAGTGTCCAGCATGTCCCCCACCAATGCACAGTGACCAGCATGTCCCCATTCAATGCACAGTGACCAGCATGTCCCCATCAATGCACAGTGTCCAGCATGTCCCCATCAATGCACAGTGTCCAGCATGTCCCCCATCAATGCACAGTGTCCAGCATGTCCCCCATCAATGCACAGTGTCCAGCATGTCCCCCATCAATGCACAGTGTCCAGCATGTCCCCCATCAATGCACAGTGTCCAGCATGTTCCCCATCAATGCACAGTGTCCAGCATGTCCCCCATCAATGCACAGTGTCCAGCATGTCCCCATTCAATGCACAGTGTCCAGCATGTCTCCCATCAATGCACAGTGTCCAGCATGTCCCCCATCAATGCACAGTGTCCAGCATGTCCCCCATCAATGCACAGTGTCCAGCATGTCCCCCATCAATGCACAGTGTCCAGCATGTCCCCATTCAATGCACAGTGACCAGCATGTCCCCCACCAATGCACAGTGACCAGCATGTCCCCATTCAATGCACAGTGACCAGCATGTCCCCATCAATGCACAGTGTCCAGCATGTCCCCCATCAATGCACAGTGTCCAGCATGTCCCCCATCAATGCACAGTGTCCAGCATGTTCCCCATCAATGCACAGTGTCCAGCATGTCCCCCATCAATGCACAGTGTCCAGCATGTCCCCCATCAATGCACAGTGTCCAGCATGTCCCCCATCAATGCACAGTGTCCAGCATGTCCCCATTCAATGCACAGTGACCAGCATGTCCCCCACCAATGCACAGTGACCAGCATGTCCCCATTCAATGCACAGTGACCAGCATGTCCCCATCAATGCACAGTGACCAGCATGTCCCCCATCAATGCACAGTGACCTGACCAGCATGTCCCCATCAATGCACAGTGACCAGCATGTCCCCCATCAATGCACAGTGACCTGACCAGCATGTTCCCTATCATTGCACAGTGACCTGACCAGCATGTCCCCATCAATGCACAGTGACCAGCATGTCCCCCATCAATGCACAGTGACCTGACCAGCATGTCCAGATCAATGCACAGTGACCAGCATGTCCCCCATCAATGCACAGTGACCTGACCAGCATGTCCCCTATCAATGCACAGTGACCTGACCAGCATGTCCCCATCAATGCACAGTGACCAGCATGTCCCCCATCAATGCACAGTGACCTGACCAGCATGTCCCCCATCAATGCACAGTGACCTGACCAGCATGTCCCCATTCAATGCACAGTGACCTGACCAGCATGTCCCCCATCAATGCACAGTGACCTGACCAGCATGTCCCCATTCAATGCACAGTGACCTGACAAGCATGTCCCCCATCAATGCACAGTGACCTAACCATTATGTCCCCCATCAATGCAGTGTCCAGCATGTCCCCATCAATGCGTGACCCCCCCCAGAGGACTTCACTTACCTCTGGTGCCACTGCCGTCACCGTGTCTGGCGTGCTGCTCGGGACTCGGTCGGACGTCTTCTCCCTCCGAGTCCTCGTCTCGACCTGCATGCGCGCTGCCCGTCACCGTCCCGACTCCCTGGCGACCGTGCTGCTCGGGAGTCGACTTCTTCCTCCTCCATGGCGCTGCGACTCGGTCGGCGCCGCCCGCTGCCTCTTCTCTGACGGCGTACGGGAAGGTGTGGTGAATTTGGTGGGGGGATCACATATTAGGGTGGGGGTGTCAGTGGTGAATTGTGTGGTTTTGGGGGGCGGGCTACACCGCCACTGTATCATACCCCCCCCGCACACAATTCACCACTGAGCTCCTCACCAAATTCACCACTACTGTGTCATTCCCTCCGAATGACACAGCAGTGGTGAATTTGGTGAGATTACATATTGGTGGGGGTGTCAGTGGTAAATTGTGTGGTGGTGGGGGGGGGGGAATGACACAGCGGTGGTGAATTTTGTGGGGAGATCACATATTGGTAGGGGGTTTGTGCCACAGACAGACCCCCTACCAATATGTGATTTCCCCACAAAATTCACCACGGCTGTGTCATTCCCACCCCTACACCACCACTGACACCCCCACCAATATGTGATCATGTCCCCCAAATTTCCCACTGCTGTGTCATACCCCCCACACCACCACCAATATGTGATGTCCCCCAAGTTCACCACTGCTGTGTCGTTGTCCCCCCATCACACAATTCACCACTGACAAACCCACCAATATGTGCTCTCCCCCAAGTTCACCACTGTCACTATGGTGAATTTAGGGGAGAACACATGTTGGTGGGGGTGTCAGTGGATGTGGTAGTTAGCTGGGCTTGCTTATTATCTACTCACTGACCTCTGTCACCACTTATGAGGACACCATAGAAAGGCAGCGCCGCCGGGCCCCTCCTCCCACAGATGCAGCGCTGGCCACCGGGCTCCTCCTCCCACTTCCATAGCACGGCCGCCGGGTCCCTCCCCTCCTCCCACTTCAATGCCATTGGCCGCCGGGTCCCTTCCCTCCTCCCACTTCAGTAGTGACAGCCGCCGGGCCCCTCCCCTCCTCACACTTCAATATAGAACTGGCCGCCGCCCCCCCCCTAATTCTATAGCGGCGGACGCAGGGCCCCTCCACTCCTCCCACTTAGCGCTGGTCGCCGAGCGGCAGTTCCCGGCGATAGCCCGATGTTGTCTCACTCTGAGACAACATCGGGTGAATTGGTGCTGTACTGGGCGGCGGGTTCCCTTCCCGTCCGAAGTGCCCGACCGACCGGCGACCGCTCAGTCCGCCCCTGGAGCCCGCTGGCCGCTGCTGACAGTGGCCCGGGGCCCCTGGACATTCGGGGGCCCTGGGCAGTTGCCCAGTTTGCCCCCCCCCTAACACCGGCCCTGGGAGCAACTGCACTTGCAGAGTGCAACTGCACTTTGCAAAGCACACAGTCTTTTTGTCTTTAGTAAATAAAGCTCTTTGTATCCATGGGTACCATTACAGACACTAAACACAAAAGGGTCAGTTCCTTAAAACATATGCAAAATTTTTACTAAGGGGAACTTAATTCTCTCAATCAACAAAAAACTATTTTTTTTTATTTTCTGCAATCATTTTGTTACTTTTCAGACATTTATTTTACAATACCAACAATCATTCAATCCAATCTCTCAGTTACAATTAAATGTCAGTATAATTATAAACCTTCCAGAAATGTAATTATCTAAATAACATCTTAAATCATTCTTATACAAGAAAAAAAAATCATATATAAATATACCAAACACTAAAACAAAAGAAAAAAACACATTCAGCGCCTTGCCTTCTAAATCCTACATGTATTTCATACAGCCATATACAATATAATAACTGGCTGATCGTCATAAATACCCAAGTACCCTCCAATATAGGATACACATGCCAGTCTTCCCCTCTTTTAAGACAGTAATCTTTTCAGAATTAATGAGGTTGGAGCTAAACCCAGGGTAACAACTATTCCAAATTTTTTTCAAATGTATTTGGGCCAAATAAACATCAACTATATTTAGATTTCAATATTGCTATTCAGTTTTATAATAGAATAAAGTACAGGAGCACAAATAGGAATAAAGAAGTACAGAATGTACACTAAAAAAGCCTCTAATTCTGCACACTCAAGTTATTTTTGTACAATAACAGTTAAGCCAGGCACAGTGGCGGCTGGTGCTCCATGGGCCAGGGGGCGGCAGATTGACCGCACCATACCTCCCCCCGGACCACACCAGGCCGCACACCATAACCCCCCCCCCCGGACCACAGCGAGACAGGAGAGACAGGCGAGAGGGGAGACAGGGCAGGGGAGACAGGAGACAGGACAGGACCCTCTCTCTCTCCCCCTGCCTGGATGCAGCAGCAGGCGCCCCAAGCCCACCCTTTTTTTAGGCTGTGAGAGCCTCTGGCTCTAGTCACATGGTAAAAAAAAAAAAAGAAAGGCCCATTGAACTCCATGCGTCCGGCGCCCCGCATGTAGATTAAGGGGCCGGATGCATGGATAGGTGGGGCGGCACCCCTGTCCCCCATATACACCAGCCGCCACTGACCAGGCACTTCAAGTGATTGTAAAGTCTCCTTTTTTTTTATAAAAATATCAAACACCTCCTCTGTGTAGTTGGTTTTGCACAGAGCAGCCCAGATCCTCATCTTCTCAGGTCCCTCTTCGGCTCTCCTGGCCCCTCCCTCCCTTTGAATTCCCCAACAGTAAGCAGTTTTCTATGGGGGCACCCAAGCTGAGGCACAGCTCCGTGTATCCATTCAGACACAGAGCTGTGGTTCAACCCCACCAACTCGCCATCCTCATTGGCGAACCGACTTTGATTGACAGCAGCGGGAGCCAATGGCACCACTGCTGTGTCTTAGCCAATGAGGAGGGGAGTCCCAGATGGCTGAGACACTCGTGGACATCCTACATGGTCCTACATGTTTCGCCATTTCGATGGCTTCATCAGGGACCGAATGTACTTATGACCTCTCAAGTAGTTCAACAGTTAAGTATCAAAAGATTTGATGCTTTGGACAATAACTTGGGTGTTATCATGCATGCGAGGTGATGGTGGACCACCCCCGAGTCCTGTGGGGCAAGGGGTTTAACATGCCCTCACGGGCTGGCCGATACTGGACCGGGCCAGGACAGGTAGCTGGCCAGTTCGCTCAATCTAGCAACGGTAAAGAAGAGGTCCCAGCCTCAAGGGCAGAGATATGATGTGGGTCCGGAACCCTGCAGCGTCAGGTAGTCGTGTCCTGGATACGACTACCTGACGCTGCAGCTTTCCGGACCCACATCATATCTATGCCCTTGAGGCTGGGACCTCTTCTTTACTGTTGCTAGATTGAGCGAACTGGCCAGCTACATGTCCTGGCCCGGTCCAGTATCGGCCAGCCCGTGAGGGCGTGTTAAACCCCTTGCCCCACAGGACTCGGGGGTGGTCCACCATCACCTCGCATGCATGATAACACCCAAGTTATTGTCCAAAGCATCAAATCTTTTGATACTTAACTGTTGAACTACTTGAGAGGTCATAAGTACATTCGGCCCCGATGAAGCCATCGAAATGGCGAAACATGTAGGACCCTGGTGACCCCATGTATCTCTTGGTTCAAAATATCACAGTACTTGTATCAATTTTATCATGGATAATTGTCTACAATTTGTCACATATCTTCTCTGTTTTTTGTATGTTTTACGCTGTAAAATGAATTAAATTTTGTATTTTTAACTGGAATTTTCTCTGATTGTCTGTCTCTGCCATAACCACACCGCCTTTAAAGTCCCATACCTATTTGGTGGCTCTCTGGCTGGCTAGTTAGGCCATTGAACACCCTTTTATCTTTCAATAGTATATTGGGGATGTGGTGGTGATGGTTGGCAACAGGTGAACCAATGTCGGTCATCCATTCCTTTCTTTCTCTTCCTTTAAATATTCAAATTATTAAAAATAGTCCCACTATTTCAACTGTTTAATAGGGGGTACTAAAAAAAAAAAAATAACTCTTATTCCTATTACAGTTATAAAATGGCGTGCAGCTTATTACTTGTTAGAATGCACAATATGGTACACAGAACATGAAACTAGGGAAGAAAGGAAGAAGAAAAACAGAACAAGAAAAGAGCTCTACGATAATGTAGAGGGTGTTCCTAAGTCCTCATTAAACTATAGACAAGTGCCAGATCCAAGGATCCCATGTCCTGCAGGGTCCACATCAAGTAATAATGACGATACAAAGAGTGAATTCACTATTTGATAGAAAATAAACAAAAAAAGGTATTTTGCAAAGCATATAATAAGTCAATAATATTGAATTAGAGTTATACTGTGAGTTTAAACAAATAGGCTTTCCAATCTGGAATAGTGAAGAGACAGTAAGAGCTAATGACATGACACATTCTGTGCAGGCTTAGAACTATACATGCCTGAATGTGAGAACAAAGTATATCTAAGGTGACAACGTCTATTTTATTACCAATTAAAGATCTGATTTTGGATTCTGACAAGATTGGGGGTGTTTGGTTATGACAGTTAGAGGGCATGATTATAATGACGGTTCTCTGCTGTCACGCTATGTAGCATATCTAGGCAATACAACCTGGACTGTGTTAAGTGAATTCTCTCCATTTTTGGATGGTGTTAATCTTAGCTTATTGTTATTGAAATGGGAGTTGATGTCGTCTTGTTCTGTTTCTCAAAAATTAGGCTTTTATTTTAGCTAGCAGAGAAGGGTTTTTTTAACCTTCGAAACAAAACCATTCAGAATAAGCTGCCTCTGCAAGGTCTGCATTTAAACGGGGGTGAGGTATCCTTCTTGTGTCTCATCTGGGAGGGTTTTGCCTAAAAGCTAAATGACTCTTTGTGACCACGTTTCATGTCACACCTGTATTTAGGGTATAACATGATACATGGTCAGAGTCCACAGCCCCCTTCTCCGACCCCTCCTCCCCATTTACAGAAACTGGGGGTTCTTTTCCCCCCTGGCTCTTGTCATATTTGAATTGCACACCGCTCTGCCAGCACAGCTATATCATCCATTCACAAAGATCTCTGTAAGAAAAAAGTATTAATCCCATTCTCCATCATAACAGAGGGACTTGTGGTTCTCATTGAAGGACAAGTGTGTTGACATCACCACACTTGTAGTCTCATGATACTTCCTATAGCTCTGTAACTGAATTTCTGTACCTCCTAGGCTGGAGGAATATTCTACAGGAGCCAGAGCATTGCACCTGTGATCCTCTTATCGTGGTTGCAATGCTTTACAGACTTGAATGCCAAAAAATAATTGAATGAGCATTTCCGTTTTTTTGCAACATGGTATCATTTATTTATTTATTTATTTATTTGCGAAAAATGTAATCTCTCTTAAGCTTTTTTGGACTGTCTGTCCGCAGTACCTGTACGTCGCTGGCCTCTTTCGTGAACAGGGCGTGTGCATGCCCCTCGCCTACTCCCACTGTGACCTGCTGATCTGCTGTGTCCAATCAAAGTCCAGAGCCCTGTGTTGAGAAGCAACACAGGGCCCTGTACAGAGGGAATGTTCTCTTTGTTTCAGTAATAGACTCATCCGGACAGAGGCTTTTGGAGGGGACTGCATGTATTCCAAGGGAATGGAGGGGGGGGATACTGGACCTTAGAAAACCCACTCAAAACCACAATGGGGTATGGGGGTGTGATATATGTATATACATATATATGAAATATATTACCTCAAACCCAGCAGCATATAGCCTGTGTGCCAAGCAACTCAAAAATAGCAAGAAAAACAGAAATGGAAGAAAAGCAGTTGCAAAGTATGGCTACAACGAGGGTGAGGTAAATTGAATCACATAGAGCTTTATTGAATGAAAAATTATTGAATATAATTTAAAACAACAGCATCAACATTGCACAGAGTGTAGTGAGAGAATAACCAATCGACACAAAGATGAAACACTGTAAAAGGTCCTGTCTGATGAAAAATGGCGCCACTACGCTATAGACTCCACCCACCACCCCAGTGGCACATTGAAAAATCCAACATTCACTTGAAAATCAAAAAATATTCATGATGAAAATAAAGTTAATTGTGGTACTCTTGGAGTATGAACATAATATGTATGGATAGAACCACCTCCAGTAGAGACATCCAGTTGGGGATATTTGAGCAAATTTTTGATGTAAAAGTTTTGGTTGGTGGTTATCAAAAGTCTCCGTATATGACCATTAGGTGCAGGGTCCTCACACCCATATGGTATACAAGGGCAATTGATGGCTCTACCACAAACTTCCTCTGGCAAATGGACATGTATTGGATGGCTGCACTTTCCAGATGAATCTTTAAACACAGAACACAGCAGTAGACACCATGTAAAGCGGCACGGACATATGACTAAAACGGACAGACAGGCAAGCGAAGCAAGCAGACAAACAGATGGCTTTAAACAGTGATTTGCATACCCGATCTGATATTCAACCAGTATATGTGTCTGAGCAGTCAGAGCGCTCTGCAGCTAAATGTCCTCTGGTCTGTAGATATTGCAGTCCGGGGTACAAGATTATGCTCACTGATAGACACACGTGGTATGTCTCCGACCGTTCAGTTAGCCTTCCATCTCTATAAATTTCGCCAGGACAGACATGTTTACAAACGTTTAGTCACAGGGACAGAGCCGGTTACTGACCGTATGGATAGTATGGATCCGTGTGATGTCTGCTTTGTACCGTCCGTCAATATGGAAGAGTCAGTCCAGTTGCATGTCCGGCCGTGGTGAGTCTGTTGAGGGGGCAAGCCTTAGTGTCCGCCAGAGAGCGTGGGAGCTTTTCCGTCCACCAAATAGGGCTTGGGCACCGAGCATCCGATCTGTGTACGCGGTCAATGTTTCAGGCAGGGTGGAGGGTGGAGTCCGCAGGCGTAGTGGCGTGTGACGTCGACGCATTTCGCGTGACGCAGCACGCTTCTTCAGGACTGCAGGCTAGCCTCCTGCCTACTGACTATGGGCCCTGGCTTTTAAGGGAACACTACTCTTTGTGAGGTGTATGCTGGAGAGAACCTTGGAGTAATTTTACTTTGGATTCTAGTCTGTCTTCCCAAGACACACAGACTCTGGGACTCTAGGCCCGGGGTCCCTGTTTAGGGTCTGGGTGCCCCATTGCTTATAAGGACTGCTCCTCACAGTCAGACTCATAGCAGATGTTAATATCATCAGCTCAACCACTGGTCTTCCACACATTAATTGTGCTAATTAACTCATCTGTTTTCTGCTAGCAAACTATTGTGGGAATGTGTTTACACTTGACCTAATTTGTATTGTACTTTGTGAGCTCGATGCCGGACAGTCTGTTGCCGGTGGTCTCCTGCTATTGTCTGTTTTTTAAGGTATTATGTGTCTTCTGATAAGCTTGTCTGTCCCATGGTTAATTGTGTCACCTATTGTTTGCCTGCTAGCATTCTGTGCACTCCACCTAGGCTGGTTAAGTGCTGAGTTAATTAGAATGTTAATTATATTTCTGTATACAGTTGTGTTTGCATATTATAATGTAATCAGCCTCATCTAGTTATGTAGAATACATTCTCTGTGAGTTTTCAAATAAAGAATTCCAGTTTTGCAGTTAAACAAGTCCTGCCTAGTTCTTGGTTGCAATATGTGGCTATAATATCTGATATCTATGTTCAGACTGACGGTATACTGATGGAAGCACTCAAGCGGAGTGTTGGACAGTTCTGTCGCAGTTTATTTTCCCTGCATAGCAAGAAGAAGGCCCAACGAGATTTTTTAGTAAAAAGCAGAACATAGTACACACATTAACACTTGATAGGCACACACTTAATCCCTTGATTACCCTGAGATGTGGACCCCTTTCTCAGCCAGTGTCATTAGTATAGTGACAGTGTAAAGAATTCTCACTGATCACTGCATTAGTTTCACTGGTGATGTCAGTTAGTCTATCTCCCACCCAGCGTCAGTTAGTGTCAGATTTTTCACCGCACTTTAGCAGTTTATAAGTTGCTGATCGCCATCATTACTTGTATATAAAAAAAAAAAATTCCAGTATATATCCCATCGTTTGTAGGCACCATACCTTTCACACAAACCAACTTATATACACTTATTGGGATTTTCTTTACAAAAGACGTAAAAAAATACATTTTGTCCTAAATTTTTTAAAATCATTTTATTTTTTTATTTTTTATTGGATATGTTTTTGGCAGAAATAAAAAAAACGATTGGGTTTTTTTCCAAAATGTTTGGCCTTTTTTCGTTTATAGGATAACAAATAAAATAAAACCCAGTGGTGATCAAATACCACCAAAAGGAAACTCTATTGGTGTGAAAAAAATGATAGTAATTTTATTTGTGTACAGCATTGAGTGACAGGGCAATTACCAGTTAAAGAACAGCAGTGCTAAATAGAAAAAAAATGGCCTGGTCATGAAGAGGGTAAAGCCTTCCAGAGCTGAAGTGGCTAAACATGCTTGTGTACCCATAATGGACAGTGTCAGACCATTGCCGCATTGTCCAATACTGTGTTAATCTTAGCAGCTCGTTGGAAAATTTTGGAAGATTTCTAATTTTAATTAGATTTCTAAATCTTATCCTGAAAGGGCATTGATTGTCTTTCTTTAATGGTTGGCTTGGTTCAATGTCTTTAGGGTTTCCCCAGATTTTTTACTAGTATAAAAAATGTAATAGATAAAACATTTTTGTGGAGTTATCATTTATTAAATACTGTCATTGGCAAATAAATGACAATCACAGTAACTATATTAAAAAAAGGTGCAGATTATTTCGGAGATGTGTAAAGAATTATTTCAAAATGTAATCCTAATAGGCATAACATAAGATAACAACAAAAAACTTTCGAATTTAGATGTTTTGCTATTTTTACCATATTGTCGGCGATGCTTTTGCTAACTAAAGATTACACTTTTCCCGTGAGCATAGGGCAGGCTAAGCACAGGAGACAATATGCGTAGGTGTCCAATATGGGAAGTTACATGATGTCCTTTCAGGATACAGATAATGGCAAATGACCCATCACTGTCCTTATACAATATGACTGAATGACAACAGGGGGGTCAAGAAATTGGAAAAGTGTGGTAACTGATATCAGTCCAGAATCAGAGCATACAGGAAGTTATCAGCTCACATGATTTCTGGCTGGATGAACAGCTATGTATTTTTTACACTTGTCGAACAGATATAATAAAAATGCTTTCAATGGTATGTTTAACAGACAAAAACAGAGCAAATAAGAGAACTTTATTGTTAGACTTTACATACACTTTAAACTCAGCTTGAACTTGTTTTTTCTTTTTTATATTTGTAAAATCTGTATTGCATTAATAAGTGTAACAAGAAATTAATTTCATACAGAGGTTGGTGAATCAGATTCAATTTATAGCAATTACAATACAGTAGCAGTTGAGTACTACTTCAGATACAATATAGAAATTTACAGGTCAGAGCGATAACACATAACTCATCCATGCCTTTATGGAATCTGTCAAACAATGAGGAGTATATCAAGACAAAGAAATAGAAAGAATATTGAAGATGAGCATTAGGAAACCACCTGTTCTGTTGTCTTACATATTAATATAAGTAGTCAGGTTGAAAAAGTCTGTCTATTTCAAGCAATAAAAAAAATAAAAAAAAAAACACACTAGAAAACGACTATATACACAATCCGATACCCATAGTCTTGCACCTAGTTATTTAAAATCCAACCGAAAGGGCCTGGACTGTAACATGAGTTAAACAGTGATTGTCTTACATTCAGTAGAAGAAGTAAGTTTAATCCAGGAGGTCCAAGACATAAAATTGTTCATAGCGGATCCCACATTTCCTTGATGATCTTATGATAGATGTACAATACTATTGGTTGGTGCCATTGTGGCTCATTTATTTGTTATAGTTTGTTTCACACTATTATAGTTATCTGGGGTGTTGGGTGGGCGGGTGTAGTCCTGCGAGACCCTTCCAGCAGGGATACAATGTTGGGTTGATTCAAGGTCCATCTTTTTTCTGGCCTCATCTCAGAACGTGGCCGAACATATACTACAATAAGGGGCTCTACATAGTTGACCCCCTTGGTGCAGTTTTTCATACCTACCAATGGACGTAATGGGACATTGGCTAAACCCCCCCCCCCCCTCTTTCTTCATTTGTGTTGGTGTCGCCATTTTTTTCTATATACTGATTATGATGACAGTTCCTTATCGTACTTGATTTTGCTACTTTATAATGTTTTTGTTGTTACTTGAAATCTTAATAAAAAGATTGAAACGGAAAAATGCTCATAGCAGTCGAGGACCTTTGTGTACCCATTTGTTGACTTTAATGGTAGTTTGAGACAGTTTTTCAATGTAGTGGCTCTGCTTTTGTAGTGTGTTTTTGGAATGGCGCCATTCATTTCAACCTCTGGGGACACAAAAAAATCTGCAAATTGATTTTTAATGCTCATGATTCAGGCAGCAGAAATCCTGCACAGGATTTATGGGCGCAGGTTCACAGGATCCTCTCTCCCTATTACAAAGAAATGATGGAGCACACAGCAGGTCATCACTGCTTTGATTGCATTTTCAACATCCAACTGCATGCATGAAAGCAGTACCCACCACTTTGCAGAACAGATTCCAAAAGGACACTTGACAACTCAACGGTTCCGGCTCAGTCGATAATTAAATATCTTCTGCTTGTGGCTAAGTCCATACCCACTGTAGGGCCACATTTCTTAGGTAGTTTGAAAGCCTCCTGCACCATGATGACAAGTCGCAAACTGGGCTCTTATTGTTGTTGGGAGAGGCCTGCTTGGGGGAATCCAGAGATGTCCTTCATGTAGCTGACGCTGCAATGCCGACTCTCTGAATATTCTTGCATCTCTCTTTGGCTGCAGTGGGCTCTGACATCAACACATGTGGGCATCCATCATTTCCATGAGGACCATAGAGAAGTATATCTGATTATTGAAATGCCTGGAAGAGGACTTGGGTGGCATTTTCATTCATCCAGGAATTCTATTTAATTGGGAAACTGAGTCTTCTCCCAAAATTCTTCCGCAAATGTTTCCCACATATCTTCAGTTACGTGAGGCACCACGACTTCACGCAACTCCTTCCACAGTGCCAAGCAGGTTTCCCGGAAAAAGGAGGACAGTTATTTCTATACATCCGGGGTCCTCAATAGGCGGACTCCGGGCCGCGTCTGGACCCACATGCACTTAAATCTGGACCGCTGAAGCGGTCTTTTTCCTTCTGTCATCAGCGGAGTCAGAATGGAGAGGATCAGAGTGGCTGTGTCTTACACTGGCAGCGCCGCATGATTACAAAAAGACAAGTTCTTCTGCTTACTCGGCGGAGAGGCTGTCATACAAAGTCCCGCCTCCTGGGCCGGCTCCTACCTATGATAGACAGAACACTGGTGACGTCTATCATAGGAGCTGGTCCAGGAGGCAGGACTTTGTATGACAGCCTCTCCGCCGGGTAAGCAGAAGAACTTGTCACTCTGCGTTAACGGGGGCACGCACACTGGTCACTCTGCATTAATGGGGGCACGCACAATGGTCACTTTGCATTAATGGGGGCACGCACACTGGTCACTCTACATTAATGGGGGCACGCACACTGGTCGCTCTGCATTAATGGGGGCACGCACACTGGTCACTTTGCATTGGATGGGGGCAAGTTTTAGGGAATGCCTTTTTTTGTTGTTGGCGTTCTGTATTTGGAATTTGACAGTCACTTTTCCGGACCTCGGACTGTATGGAAAATTGGTAAGTGGACCTTTCAAGTTTACATTTGAGTACCCCTGCTCTACATGCTGACCACGCCGCCCCTCCTATCCAGGTATACAGGGGAGCCGCACAGGCCCCCTGGAGCATGGGGCCCAGTTGCAATTGCAACCCCTGTAGTTACGCCCCTGGTATGGAGTAGAAGCCTTGGTTTTACCAGTTAGCTAGTGGTCAAACTGGATTATGGGGGATGTAGTTTGGAGGAGGGCGTAAGCCATGAGATGGATGACTGATTAAACTACATTCCCAGGGAGCTTTAGGGACCTGCGGAGGATCATGGTAGAGGGTATATACTTGGGGCGTGGCCAAGTGCACGCTCTCTTGGTTTCTGGGACTCGTGGAGTGGAGATCAGGGGAGAAGAGCTGACCGAGATGGAGGCCTAAGAGTGTTGTCTAGAGGGGAGAAAGCCCGTTCTTAGTGGAGTGGACAGCGGAAGTCACGGGAAAGTGACTGATCCAGAGTGAGAGTTGAAAGGACAGCGAGCGGCACTGAAAATGCGGCCTGGTACAGTGAATGCTGAGAGTCTCCCTGTGAGGCAGCATCAGGAGGAGAGGCTCTGTTGATGGACAAGAGAGTCACCCGTGGACAGTGACATTACTCACGACGCTCCAGGTGACGTAGTGGTGACGAAACGCGTAGGGCGGGTCTTGCTACGTCACATGACACTTCCGCTAGTAGTTGTTCCGGACTGTGGAATGCGGAAGCGCTTAGGCGACCAGACCCTGCACACTGACGGTGAACTTCCCCTAATGTTAATGGATGTGATTTTTATTCAACTTTCTAACAATACTATGCAATACAAGATCTTTTATGCTTTTATAACAAGCTCAACATACGCCAGTGAGGAACTAAAGTTGGGAACCCCTGATAGAAAACCAGGATTGAAGTGCATTCCGATCCATAGGCTGTCCGTGCGGTAAGTGCTTTACCTAGTGGGGGGCCACGGGTATTAGCACTTGCACTCACCAGCACGATATAGCCTGTGAGCACATATCACCCACAGCATCAATGGTATAATCATCATTGAAAGCCCTCAGGGCAGTCTTAGCACCTTTATTACATTGTAGCACTTATTTATTTCAGTCACTTATATACCAATAACAGGTATCACCATTATTTGTTTTTTTGGGGTTTTTTCCCAGCACGCTGGCACTTTATCACAAAAGATCTGGTCCCTTGGTTCCATAAGGACCATGTCTAACTGGGTATAATAAATTTGATTCCCAGTATCTGAAACCCGGCACTTATTCTAATGCACTGTGCACCTTTATAAGATATATTGGCTTTTATAATATTTTAAGTTTTACAACACATTTCACCATTTTGCAAAGCATAAGTCTATGGTTTTATGGGGTTTTTTTTATCCTTGAACATAGTGGTAGCGCCGGTGTACCAACATATCTGTACCTCTTTATTCACATACTACCTCAGTGGTAGGTTGTGGCAGCTTTTAAGCACAAAAAACCCAAACTCCATAGCGCAGGTATTATTCACTTTTTTACACTTTTCTTTAGTTCTTTAAGGGGGCTCCCGGTTATAGAATAAATCCTGCCAGTTAATTTAGACTGATTAATAAACTGAGTAGGTAGAAACAGACTAAGGTTTGAAGTTACTATATCTGAATCATAGTATTGCCATTACAGTTGTACAGCATTACAGTCATTCTCACCTACAGTAACATATATATATTACTAGAGTGTTAAACATTTTATTTGGTGTCAATCTCCCAGGCTTCGCCTCTATTACTGGGGCTTGAAAGGGTGACACCACACTAACCATTACATAAGTATTTGGTGTTTCTATATGGATGCTTGTTTTACTTATTTTATTCCAGTAAATGGTTAAACTTGTATCTTTGTGTTGAGTGTATCTTTGCACCACTTCACAGAAAATGACTGAACCTATATTTCCCAGCGGGTCAGATGTTTATCAGGGTCCATGGAGTGCAGGAGATGTCCCACTAACCAGCAGCCCCCAAGGGGGTCGTGCTACAATTGCAAAACATGTCAACAGGGCCGGTGCATGGATTTTTGACACCCTAGGCGAAACCTTATTTTGCCGCCCCCTTGGCTCCGCCCGTGACTCCACCCCCTTCACCTTGCCCATGAATATGATAGAGGTGGTGGGGATGGAGCTTTGGGTGGGGGGGGAGAAGGAGGGAGAGGATGAGGAGAAAAGAGGAGGATGAGGGAGAGGATGAGGAGGAAAGAGGAGGATGAGGGAGAGGAGGAGGAGGGGGGAGAGGAGGGGGGAGAGGAGGAGGGGGGGAAGGAGGAGGAGGGGGGGAAGAGGAGAAGGGGGGAAGAGGGGGAGGAAGAGGAGGAGGGGGAGGAGGAGGGGGGGAGGAGGAGGAGGGGGGAGAGGGGGTAGGAGGGGGGATAACATCACACATTTGAGAGATCACACATATAAAGTCATATATATATACACACTATAGAGTCAGTTAAACAATCTCAATGTGTTTTTCATTATTCACTTACAACCAGGGCTCTGCTCTGCTGCCAATGGTTCTCTCTCTCCAGGCACAAGGAAAGATTAGGCAGCCATGCTTCTTCAGCTCTGTCTCACACATTCCTCCAGGTACCGACCCCCCAGAGCTCCACTGATTAGATACGCGAGTCTGCTTTGCTCTGCTGCTGGATAAAGGGGAAGGGAGAAGGACAGAGCAGAGCTGGCTGGCTGTAGTAACTGGTCTTCAAAAGGATCATGGGAGGGACCAGGGACGGACGATCACTGACTGCTTCTAAAGCTCTGGACTGGCACCAGAGAATCTCTGAGAGAGACAGACAGGTCACAGACTGTCACCTGTCCGCCATGTCACCATGCAGTGGGTGAGCCGTAGTCTCTGATATAAGAGGACCTGTAGTGACTTGGTACCGTCCTGTAGATGGGAGGATACAGATAATAAACACTCACCCCCCGGTCTCCGCTCCAGAGTCCTTGCAGTCATCATCCGCACTCTTCTTCTCCATGGCCGGTGTGCCGGGATCACAGAGCCCCCATAGCAGGCTGTGCTGTAGATGTGGCCGAGCTTTCCCCGGCTCTCTCTCTCTGCCTTCTGACCTTCTCCTGGATGTGACACCCCCTGCACGAGCGGCCCGACCCCGATCCTTTGTATGGCCGGAGAATGCGGACACCTAATACCCCCCCACCCCAACCCTCTCCTTCCATGAGAGCCCAGGACTAGGGAGGACTTGTCCCATCTACAGGGAAACTTCCACTGTTAGAGCACCCTCCCCCATCACTTACCTGATCATAGAGGCACGGGCAGCCTCTGTTCTTTCACTGCAAGTGTCAGGACTCGGATGTCAGTTCGGTCCTTCAGTGCTGCCACGGCGCCCCTTCACTCAGTGAGCAGAGCAGCTACACAGCACAGGCGGCAGCGGGACTTGGAGAGGGAGGCTGAGACTGAGTGGGAAAACCAGTGGCCAGGCACCCTAGGCGGCAGTGCGCCCTAGGCGGCTGCCTAACTTGCCTAGTGGTAGCACCGGCCCTGCATGTCAAGCTTCTACTATTGATGCTGACCAATTCCAACTAGGTTCGCTATTACCATAGGGCCCTGGGATGCCAGTTGACCCTAGTTAGGCCCTCTTCACACCTGAGCGGTTTTCAGCTTGTAAAACGCTCATCTCTGAAGTCTGAAAACGCCCAACAATCAAAATCCTATTCATTTCAATGGCCCCTGTTCACATATGAGCATTTTGTTGCCTGAAGCTCAGATTACAAGCGTTTTTGTTAGATGTCAATGCCTGCCTCCAAACACCTGCAAAACACGCCTAAAAACGCCCAAAAAAAACCACCTGAAAATGATGCGCTCAGATGTGAATGGAGTCTTAGTGTTAGCATTTGGTTTAGTCAGTTATCCGATCACACTGGTCTGATTTTATATGGTTTTTATATATGATGTGAATTTTGTCTTGTTTTGAATAAACTTTTTGGATTTTACATATGTGTGTCTAAAAAGTCCATGCTTCTCCAGTATTTACATATGCTAGCGAATAGGTTGTGGCACCTATTACCATCTATTCTTTGCACCCATGGTACCACCCTGTGTTGGTTTAAAACGGAGTTCCGGCCTATTTTGTAACTTTAGTGATTCCTGGAGTGCTCGCTATGCTGATCAACAATTGGGCATTTTCAATTTTTTTGGGGGGGTCCCTTACCTTATTTTCAGGGTATTTTTGATTGTACTTCCTCCTTCTCCCCCCTCTGTGGCCGCGGCCACTGACATCACTCCAGCCTTTGCATTGCATCCTGGGAGCTGTTTGTCATCACTCCCAGGATGGTGGAAACAGGAAGAACTCCCAGAACACTCCCTGGAATCAGGAAGAAGGACACAGCAGTAGTGATGTCGCGAACCTAAAATTCGCGGTTCGCGAACGGCGAACGCGAACATCGGCAAATGTTCGCGAACCGGGCGAACCGCCATAGACTTCAATAGGCAGGCGAATTTTAAAACACACAGGGACTCTTTCTGGCCACAATAGTGATGGAAAAGTTGTTTCAAGGGGACTAACACCTGGACTGTGGCATGCCGGAGAGGGATCACGCAAAAAAAAGTTCTTAAAAATTATAATTTTTTGATAGAGAGCCAATTATTGGAAAAATTAAAAAAAAATAAAAATAAAAAATTTCTTTGGATTTAGCATCTGGGGGGTCTAAAAAGTGTACCTGTGAAGTTTCAGCTCTGTAGCATGTCCAGAACCCCTAAAAAACAGCATTTTTCTTATATTTTCAGGAATATGGCTTCTCTGCGGCTGGCTTTTTCTCTTGCAGGCATTTAGCGGGCATTTTTTTAGGCAGGCATGTCATTTTTTGTATTTAGTGTCTGGGGGGGTCTAAAAAGTGTACCTGTCAAGTTTCAGCTCTGTAGCATGTCCAGAACCCCTAAAAAACAGCATTTTTCTAATATTTTCAGGAATACGGCTTCTCTGCGGCTGTCTTTTTCTCTTGCAGGCATTTATCGGGCATTTTTTTAGGCAGGCATGTCATTTTTTGTATTTAGTGTCTGGGGGGTCTAAAAAGTGTACCTGTCAAGTTTCAGCTCTGTAGCATGTCCAGAACCCCTAAAAAACAGCATTTTTCTTATATTTTCAGGAATACGGCTTCTTTGCGGCTGGCTTTTTCTCTTGCAGGCATTTATCGGGCATTTTTTTAGGCAGGCATGTCATTTTTTGTATTTAGTGTCTGGGGGGTCTAAAAAGTGTACCTGTCAAGTTTCAGCTCTGTAGCATGTCCAGAACCCCTAAAAAACAGCATTTTTCTTATATTTTCAGGAATACAGCTTCTCTGCGGCTGGCTTTTTCTCTTGCAGGCATTTATCGGGCATTTTTTTAGGCAGGCATGTCATTTTTTGTATTTAGTGTCTGGGGGGTCACAAAAGTGTACCTGTCAAGTTTCAGCTCTGTAGCATGTCCAGAACCCCTAAAAAACAGCATTTTTCTTATATTTTCAGGAATACGGCTTCTCTGCGGCTGGCTTTTTCTCTTGCAGGCATTTATCGGGCATTTTTTTAGGCAGGCATGTCATTTTTTGTATTTAGTGTCTGGGGGGTCTAAAAAGTGTACCTGTCAAGTTTCAGCTCTGTAGCATGTCCAGAACCCCTAAAAAACAGCATTTTTCTTATATTTTCAGGAATACGGCTTCTCTGCGGCTGGCTTTTTCTCTTGCAGGCATTTATCGGGCATTTTTTTAGGCAGGCATGTCATTTTTTGTATTTAGTGTCTGGGGGGTCACAAAAGTGTACCTGTCAAGTTTCAGCTTTGTAGCATGTCCAGAACCCCTAAAAAACAGCATTTTTCTTATATTTTCAGGAATACGGCTTCTCTGCGGCTGTCTTTTTCTCTTGCAGGCATTTATCGGGCATTTTTTTAGGCAGGCATGTCATTTTTTGTATTTAGTGTCTGGGGGGTCACAAAAGTGTACCTGTCAAGTTTCAGCTCTGTAGCATGTCCAGAACCCCTAAAAAACAGCATTTTTCTTATATTTTCAGGAATACGGCTTCTCTGCGGCTGGCTTTTTCTCTTGCAGGCATTTATCGGGCATTTTTTTAGGCAGGCATGTCATTTTTTGTATTTAGTGTCTGGGGGGTCTAAAAAGTGTACCTGTCAAGTTTCAGCTCTGTAGCATGTCCAGAACCCCTAAAAAACAGCATTTTTCTTATATTTTCAGGAATACGGCTTCTCTGCGGCTGGCTTTTTCTCTTGCAGGCATTTATCGGGCATTTTTTTAGGCAGGCATGTCATTTTTTGTATTTAGTGTCTGGGGGGTCACAAAAGTGTACCTGTCAAGTTTCAGCTCTGTAGCATGTCCAGAACCCCTAAAAAACAGCATTTTTCTTATATTTTCAGGAATACGGCTTCTCTGCGGCTGTCTTTTTCTCTTGCAGGCATTTATCGGGCATTTTTTTAGGCAGGCATGTCATTTTTTGTATTTAGTGTCTGGGGGGTCACAAAAGTGTACCTGTCAAGTTTCAGATCTGTAGCATGTCCAGAACCCCTAAAAAACAGCATTTTTCTTATATTTTCAGGAATACGGCTTCTCTGCGGCTGTCTTTTTCTCTTGCAGGCATTTATCGGGCATTTTTTTAGGCAGGCATGTCATTTTTTGTATTTAGTGTCTGGGGGGTCACAAAAGTGTACCTGTCAAGTTTCAGATCTGTAGCATGTCCAGAACCCCTAAAAAACAGCATTTTTCTTATATTTTCAGGAATACGGCTTCTCTGCGGCTGTCTTTTTCTCTTGCAGGCATTTATCGGGCATTTTTTTAGGCAGGCATGTCATTTTTTGTATTTAGTGTCTGGGGGGTCTAAAAAGTGTACCTGTCAAGTTTCAGCTCTGTAGTATGTCCACAACCCAAAAAAAACAGCATTTTTCTTATGATTTTTAGTAGAAAACTAATGCAGTGTCTTTCCAGCTGTCTTTTTTTCTTTCTGGCAAGCTGAAATATGATATGCCAAGGCAAACATGCCTATCAGTTGAGCTATGACACAGACAACACTGCACACATGGGGAAATATGTAAAACAAAAAACAGGAAAAGGAAATTAGGTGACGGTAACAAAACATGATATTGTGATTGGCCAAATAAAAAGTCACCTCGCGATGAGGTCGCGCCAAAGTCGCGCTAAGTCGGGCCAAAGTCGCACTGGAAGCGACGCTACTTTAGTGGTAGCGGCAGTGTAAACCAGCACTAAAACATCCA
Organism: Pelophylax lessonae; assembly: GCF_965119305.1. Classification (NCBI taxonomy): domain Eukaryota; kingdom Metazoa; phylum Chordata; class Amphibia; order Anura; family Ranidae; genus Pelophylax; species Pelophylax lessonae. The sequence goes on along the minus strand of NC_138771.1, from coordinate 61,052,416 downwards.
GTGTGTGAATACGATCAGGTATGATGTTTTATCGGTCAAGTAGTGTAAGGGTTACGCCCGTTGCCCGCTTCACAGTGACAGACCAAACTCTGACAGACCAAACTCCCCGTTTAACAGTCAGTCAGTCCATTTGCACAACCGCAAACTCCCAATTTGCACAAGGTTGGATACCAAGCTAGCCATGTCCCGTTCCTTGTCCTCACTGACATCATTGAAGGTCTCTTCCTCCACCCAGCCACATACAACACCAAGGGTCCCCGAAAGGTGAGAACAAGCCCCCTGGGACGCCTGCTGTGGCTGGTATTCCACCTCCTCAAAGCCACCTTCCTCCTCTGACTTCTCTTCTTCAGACTCCTCTCTCTGCGTTGCCACAGGTCCAGCAATTGACAACGACAAGGCTGCTTCTGGTGGTGATGAGGACCACAACTCTTCCTCTTCATGCTCATCTACAGCCTGATCCAGTACTCTTCGCAGGGCACGCTCCAGAAAAAACGCATATGGGATGAGGTCGATGATGTTGCCTTGGGTTCGACTGACCACCAGGGTTGTCATCTCCGCAAAAGGACGCATGAGCCTACAGCCATTGTTCATGAGCATTCAGTAACGCGGCCAAAAAATACCCAGCTCCGCAGAAAGAATGAAAGAAAATGAATGTTTTTTTTTATGAAAAATTATCCTGCGGATCGCTTTTGGTCTGTACACAATGAAGCAACGACCTTATCATCTGGGGTGTGCCAACACAATCCTAGAGGTGATCGCTTCATTGTGATACGCAAGCCCCTTCACCACGACAAGGTAACGATCACGAAGGGGAATTGACACATGTATGTGCCTTTTTTTTTGTTTTTTGTTTTTTTGCAGCCACAGTGTAGCACCAGAGGCCAGAAAAATTAGGCATGTACACATGCATGAAAAAGTAGGTATTGTTGCAGCCGCTGCTGTAGCAGCGGCCTGAAAAATTGAGGTTTTAAGGCAGAAAGTGCACTAAAACATTGCTGCTTGAACCGTAGTTGGTGGCGGAGACGTCACGTAAGTCATCCGGCATGCAGAGAATGATTATATACAGCAGCGTGTGGACCATTTTTAGGCCAAGGCATCTCAGTCATCACCAGGCCTTTTTTAGTCAAATGCATCCCCCACTGTCAGTCCCTTCGGGATCCATGCCTCATTCATCCTAATAAACGTGAGGTAATCAAGACTTTTTTGACCTAGGCGACTTCTCTTCTCAGTGACAATACCTCCTGCTGCGCTGAAGGTCCTTTCTGACAGCACACTTGAAGCGGGGCAGGCCAGAAGTTCAATGGCAAACTGGGATAGCTCAGGCCACAGGTCAAGCCTGCACACCCAGTAGTCAAGGGGTTCATCGCTCCTCAGAGTGTCGATATCTGCAGTTAAGGCAAGGTAGTCTGCTACCTGTCGGTCGAGTCGTTCTCTGAGGGTGGACCCCGAAGGGCTGTGACGATGCATAGGACTAAAAAAGCTCCGCATGTCCTCCATCAACAAGACGTCTGTAAAGCGTCCTGTCCTTGCCGGCGTGGTTGTGGTGGTAGGAGGAGGATTACTTTCACCTCTTCCCCTGTTGGATTCCCGTTGTGCTGTGACATCACCCTTATACGCTGTGTAGAGCATAGTTTTTAACTTATTTTGTAGCTGCTGCATCCTTTGCGACTGCCGGTAATTGGGTAACATGTCACAGACTTTCTGCTTATACCGGGGGTCTAGTAGCGTGGCCACCCAGTACAGGTCGTTCTCCTTCAGCCTTTTTATACGAGGGTCTCTCAACAGGCATGACAGCATGAAAGACCCCATTTGGACAAGGTTGGATGCCGAGCTACTCATGTCCAATTCCTCGTCCTCACTGATGTCATTGAAGGTGTGTTCTTCCCCCCAGCCACGTACAACACCACGGGTACCAGATAGGTGACAACGAGCACCCTGGGATGCCTGCTGTGGTTGGTGTTCCTCCTCCTCAAAGCCACATTCCTCCTCTGACTCCTCTTCCTCACACTCCTCTTCCAGTGTTGCCGCAGGTCCAGCAATCGATGGTAAGGCTGTTTCTGGTGGTGGTGATGGTGACCACAACTCTTCCTCTTCCTCTTCACGCTCATCTACGGCCTGATCCAGCACTCTTCGCAGGGCACGCTCCAGGAAAAAAACATATGGGATGATGTCGCTGATGGTGCCTTCAGTGCGACTCACTAGGTTTGTCACCTCCTCAAAAGGACGCATGAGCCTACAGGCATTGCGCATGAGCGTCCAGTAGCGTGGCAAAAAAATACCCAGCTCCGCAGAGGCTGTCCTAGCACCCCGGTCATACAAATACTCGTTGACCGCTTTTTCTTGTTGGAGCAGGCGGTCGAACATTAGCAGTGTTGAATTCCAACGTGTCGGGCTGTCGCAAATCAAGCGCCTCACTGGCATGTTGTTTCGCCGCTGAATATCTGCAAAGTGCGCCATGGCCGTGTAGGAACGCCTGAAATGGCCACACACCTTCCTGGCCTGCTTGAGGACGTCCTGTAAGCCTGGGTACTTCTGCACAAAACGTTGCACAATCAGATTCAACACATGTGCCATGCACGGCACATGTGTCAACTTGCCCAAATTCAATGCCGCCAACAAATTGCTCCCGTTGTCACACACCACTTTGCCGATCTCCAGTTGGTGCGGGGTCAGCCACTGATCCACCTGTGCATTCAGGGCGGACAGTAGTGCTGGTCCGGTGTGACTCTCTGCTTTCAGGCAAGTCAACCCCAAGACAGCGTGACACTGTCGTATCCGGCATGTGGAATAGCCCCTGGGGAGCTGGGGGGGTGCAGTTGGTGTGGAGCAAGACGCAACAGCAGAAGAGGACTCAGCCGAGGAGGTTAGCAAAGAGGATGGAGTAGGAGGAGTAGAGGAGGTGGCAGCAGGCCTGCCTGCAAGTCGTGGCGGTGTCACCAACTCCTCTGCAGCAGAGCCACGCATTCCATGCTTGGCAGCCGCCAGCAGGTTTACCCAATGCGCAGTGTACGTTATATACCTGCCCTGACCGTGCTTTGCAGACCAGCTATCAGTGGTCAGATGGACCCTTGCCCCAACACTGTGTGCCAGACGTGACATGATTTCTTTTTCCACAATAGAGTACAGGTTGGGGATTGCCTTTTGTGAAAAATAATTTCGGCCGGGTACCTTCCAATGCGGTGTCCCAATAGCGACAAATTTTTTGAAGGCCTCAGACTCCACCAGCTTGTATGGTAAAAGCTGGCGGGCTAAGAGTTCCGACAAGCCAGCTGTCAGACGCCGGGCAAGGGGGTGACTCTGCGAGATTGGCTTTTTGCGCTCAAACATTTCCTTCACAGACACCTGACTGTGGGCAGGTGACGAGCAGAAACTGCTGAAGGTGAGAGGCGGAGGGGCGGGTTGTTGATAGGGGGCATGGAGGACAGCAGTGGTTGACGTGGCTGAAGATGCTGGACCAGGAGGAGGATGGTGGCTTTCAGTTTGTGTGCTGCTTTTACTCATGTGTTGATCCCATAGGCGTTTGTGATGTGAGATCATGTGCCTTCGCAAAGCAGTTGTACCTAGGTGGGTGTTGGACTTCCCACGACTCAGTTTCTTTTGGCACAGGTTACAAATGGCATCGCTGATATCAGAGGCAGACACACAAAAAAAATGCCACACTGCTGAGCTTTGCAAGGACGGCATTCTGGTGGTGGCAACAGCTTGCGTTGATTGGCGTTCTGTCTGGTTGACCCCGGGTGCCGAATCTACATGCTGTCTGACTGCGCCACTAGCTCCTTGCGATGACCTCCTCCCCCTGCTTCCAACTCGTCTCCTCCTCCTCTCTGTCTCCCCATCTGAACTTTCCCCCTCTTCTTCTGCTCTTCGAGCAGGCACCCAGGTGACATCCACAGACACATCGTCATCATCAGCCGCTTCACTTGACAACTCAGCAAAGGCAGCAGCAGCAGGTACAACATCATCATCATCACAATGTACGTCCATGTGTATAATGCTGCCTGACTGAGACATATCCCCGTTATCTACATCCTCTGGCACTAATAGTTGCGCATCACTTATTTCTTCAAACTGATGTGAAAATAACTCCTCTGACGGATCAAGTGAAGCGGCTGTGGTGCTAGTGTTGGTGGTGGTGCCGGCGGGCTGGCGAGTGGTAAATTGAGAGGTGCCCGAAGCTGAGCTGGAGGAGGATGGTGCATTAAGGTTCCGAGCGGAAGCTGTAGACGATTGGGTGTCCTGTGTAAGCCAGTCAACTATGGCCTCAGAATTTTTTGAGTTCAGGGGCTGTGGTGGCCTCTGAACACTGGGCATTATTCTAGAGCCTAAGGAAATCACAGCACCACGACCACGACGGCCCTTGCGGGGTGGCCTGCCTCTGCCTGTCATTTTTTTTTTTAATGTGTTGTTACTGTTGTACTATGAGTGCAAGCTGCTGTGCCACCTTATATATCAGTGGTGGGTGGGCAGTGGCACAGTACACTCTCTGTGGACCTGACAGCAGTCACTGGCACCCAGGCAACTGCAATTTAAAAAAATATATATATATTTTTTACTTTGCAAGCTGCTGTGCCACCTTATATATCAGTGGTGGGTGGGTGGGCAGTGGCACAGTACACTCTCTGTGGACCTGACAGCAGTCACTGGCACCCAGGCAACTGCAATTTAAAAAAATATATATATTTTTTTTACTTTGCAAGCTGCTGTGCCACCTTATATATCAGTGGTGGGTGGGCAGTGGCACAGTACACTCTCTGTGGACCTGACAGCAGTCACTGGCACCCAGGCAACTGCAATTTAAAAAAATATATATATTTTTTTTACTTTGCAAGCTGCTGTGCCACCTTATATATCAGTGGTGGGTGGGCACACAGTGGCACTGCAGTGGGCACAGTACACTCTGTGGACCTGACAGTCACTGGCAGCCCAGGCAACTGCAATAATAAAAAATATTTTTTTTTTCAATTTATTGCAACAAGATGCTGTGCCAACGTATATATATATCAGTGGTGGGCAGTGCACTGCAGTGGGTACAGTGCACTCTGTGGACCTGACACAGCACTCACTGCAATTATGACAGAGAAAAAAAAAATATTTTTTAAAATGCCAGGTACTGTGCCTGTGCCACCCGAAATGAGTGTGGTGTGCACACAGTACAGTCTGTGGTAGGTCTGTGGCCTCTCACACACAGCGGGCAGGCAACTGCAGTGTACAATAGATATATATATATATATATATATAAAGAAAAAAATCTATTACCTTACCAGCCCTTGAAAGGGCTTTTGGGGACACTATATATATATATATATGTATATATATAAAAATAAAAAAATCCTCAATTACCAGCCCTTAAAAGGGCTTTTGGGGACACTAGATAGATATAGATATATATATATATATGAAGAAACAACTCAATTACCAGCCCTTAAAAGGGCTTTTGGGGACGCTAGGTATATATATATATATATATATAAAAAAAAAAAAAACACAAATACCAGCCCTTAGAAGGGCTTTTTGGGGTGCTGATATTACAGCAGTAGTGGACCAAGAACACTGCAAGACCAGGAACACTGACTAACTGTCCCTAGCTTAACAGCAGCAGCAGCAGCAGCTCTCTCCCTATTCTCACTACACACACTGCTTCAGAATGATCTAAGATGGATGCTGCCCTTGCTTATTTATAGGAGGTGGGAGGGTGTGGGAGGGAGGTACGCTGATTGGCTGGAAATGTGTCTGCTGACTGTAAAGTTCAGGGTCAAAGTTTGCCTCAATGATGTCTTATGGGGGGCGGACCGAACATCGCATATGTTCGCCGGCAGCGGCGAACGCGAACATGCTAAGTTCGCCGGGAACTGTTCGCCGGCGAACAGTTCTATACATCTCTACACAGCAGATTACACTGTGGCTTCAGATGCCCATGTCTAAGATGGCCGCGCTCAGACAGCATTTTTAAAAGTAAGATTTTGACTAAAATCCAATACTATACACCTTGTAAGTATGAGAATAGCAGTTCTGTAAAGGGTGATGGATTAGTATTATAGGGTGTATTTTTAGTTAAAAAAGGTCATTAAGGCCGGAACTCCGCTTTAATTCACTAAGCAAGACACCTAGGCTGACATGACAGAAGCATGTTCTCAGTGTTCTCCAACAACTCCCTCCTGTAATCAAATAGAAACATTGTATCAAGTCAGGTTACAAATACAAATGTGATAACAAGGCGAAGGGCTGCATCATAAGGCTGATTTGTGCCAGTAATTTGTAAATACATCCAGGAACAGCACATAAAGATTTACAGGATTTTGTCATCTCTTAGCCAGGTTCCCAGTCCGGGAAGTAGACGATGACCCTGGATGATGTCTAGCTATCCTTTCATGCTGCCAAGCCTCCTCTTTGTGAACCAGAACATTCTCCCTATCCGAGTGACATGATAAAGTAGCAAAATCCTGCCTCTCTCTACTCTTTTACCCGCAGTGAGAGAAGTACGTACAATGCCATCGCTGACCTACAGGAAATGCTGGTTGCCCCGCTGTTTCTGACTTTAATCTATTCGAGTCACTGATCAAGTATGGAGCAATGTGTTCTGGGTCATTGACTTAAAAAGTTATTTGAATGGTTTGACAACTAGCATTTTCAGTAGAGGTGAGCAATAATTGTACACACATTTCTCTTAGACTTTCTTTAAAATTAACCTATTCTCAGTTATTGACCTAAAGAATATCTATGTAACAGAAATATATGAAATGTCATCCCTGAGCTATCCTTTTAAAAAATTTAATTGCACAAACAAACATGCAGATCAGAAATTCAGTATACATTCTGATTTTGTATGTTGCGTGCCTGTTCAGGATTTAATACTTAAGGTATTAAAGCAACAAACAGTCCTTTAAAAAGGAATAGAAATATGGGATCTGCCACTGGTGACTTGATCTTAACCACTCCCTAACCGTAGGTCATCTATGGTCGTCCCTAGGTTAAAGTGGTTATACAGGGATGATACAAGACAGGTACATATACACAACGTTCGACCTGCGCCAGTGAAAGAGTCAAGTACATTCGATCTTATGAAAAAAGTTTCAACTGTGGCTGTAGTTAGTTTTTTTAGGAAGTATGCAGGATAGTTCAATCCCTGGGGTTAGTGGAGATGGATGGTGGAGGTGGCTGCAGGCTTCATACAGAGCTAGAGGGACTCTGCAACAGACAAAAAGGGGTAGGAGAAGAAAAGCAGCGCCACCTCAGTGTAGATTAAAAGGTTATTTATCACATAAAAACAACGTAGTAACTCACACAGAGGAAATCGTTGATCAGCAAATGGTAATAGTTCTTCTGCAACACTGCAGGGATGTTCGGGAAGTACACTGTGGCGGCCGTGGTCCTGGCTGTGCCGGTGGAGTCCGACACTTCCTGTGGTTCTGGCAGCGTTCAGTATCCAGGCTTACATCCAATAGTGGCAGGGGGGTGCTCGCGTTCGGAACCACAGGAAGTGTCGGACTCCACCGGCACAGCCAGGACCACGGCCGCCACAGTGTACTTCCCGAACATCCCTGCAGTGTTGCAGAAGAACTATTACCATTTGCTGATCAACGATTTCCACTGTGTGAGTTACTACGTTGTTTTTATGTAATAAATAACCTTTTAATCTACACTGAGGTGGCGCTGCTTTTCTTCTCCTACCCCTTTTTATACAGGGATGATGCCTGCAGCTACGGGCATCATCCCGGTATCTTTTTTTATTTTCAGCCAACGATTCCCTTTTTTGTAAAAGCCATTCTAGCTGCTGATTAGCCACTGGATTGCTTTTACAGGGAGCAGTAGGAGACATCCCCCCGCCCCGCCCCCCCCCCCCCCCCTCCTGGGCTCTTTGGGCTCTCCTGTGTGATTGGAAAGCCTGGTATGCAATCTGACGGCTCTGATGGGTAACCATAGACCAGATGGTCCCTGCCAATCTCTATGGTCCTGGGAGGCCAGAAGCAACGCCATGACGCCAAAAAACACTGCCATTTTTTTCTTCTGGAAAGCAGAGATCAATGTTTTTTTTTCTTTAATCTCATGCTTTTCAGGGTAGAGGAGAGATATGAGGTCTTATAGACCCCCAAATGTCAAAAAAATTAAATAAATAGACAGTGTGGACAAAAAAAGAATTAAAAAAAGAATTTTAAAGTGCCCCTGTCCCCTCATGCTCGCGAACTCCCACATATGGAAACGGTGTTCGCACCACCCATATGAGGTATCACCATGAACGTTATAGTGAGAGCAATAATTCTAGCACTAGATCTCCTCTGTAACTCGTAGGTAACTCCCTGGTAACTTGTAAAACATTTTAATTGAAGCATAGAAAAAATCAGCGCTAAAGTACACAGATAATATACAAATAAAAAATTATAAAACCAACATGTAATGTGATATAAAATAGCATAAAAAGAAATCATAATAATATACCGTATAAACTCGAGTATATGCCGACTTTTTCAGCACATTTTTTTTTTTTTGCTGAAAAAGCCCCCCCTCGGCTTATACTCGGAGTCACGGTCTTACTTACCTTTCTCCGATGCAGTGCGCATGCGCCGCTGTGGCGCGGGAAAGGTACACGTTTGGCTATTCCCGGGCAGACTCTCCTGTACTATGCCCGCAGCACTGCATCTCCTGTACTATGCCCACAGCTCTGCATCTCCTGTACCATCTCCTGTCATATGCCTGTACCATCTCCTGTGCCATGCCTATACCATCTCCTGTACCATGGCTGTACCTTCTCCTATGCCATGCCTGTATCATCTCCTGTGCCATGCCTGTACTATCTCCTGTACCATGCCTGTACCATCTCCTGTACCATGCCTGTACCTTCTCCTGTGCCATGCCTGTACCATCTCCTGTGCCATGCCTGTACTATCTCCTGTGCCATGCCTGTACCATCTCCTGTACCATGCCTGTACCTTCTCCTGTGCCATGCCTATACCATCTCCTGTGCCATGCCTGTACCTTTTCCTGTGCCATGCCTGTACCATCTCCTGTGCCATGCCTGTACCATCTCCTGTACCATGCCCTTAGCCCTGCATCTCCTGTACCATGTCCGCAGCCCCTGCACCATGCCAGCAGCCCCTGTTTTGGGTCTCGTGGTGGTCCAGTTGGGTCCAGTAGCTGCTGCATTTCCCTAGGCTTATACTTGAGTCAATACGTTTTCCCAGTTTTTTGTGGTAAAATTAGGTGCCTCGGCTTATATTCAGGTCGGCTTATACTTGAGTATATATGGCAACAGGACCAACATAAATGTGTATAAATCTAATAAGGTTTATAAACATGCTGATTTGTGAAAAAATAATTGTTTAAAAATTAAAAAATATCACGTATAAAGTGTAATAAATCTGAGGAGAGATAATCTCCAAAAAAGTCTCTAGTGATAGTCCAAAAATATGTGAGAAAGTGTCACATTTGCTCAAAGTCCAAAACAAATAAGTGACAGCAATCAGTATTAAAACACGTATCTTCTGTGCACAATCCCAGACACCAACATGCACCTATTCAGCAACCTTAATGAAGGATACTAATCGCATTCGTATTACTCTCAAGCTGGAAAACAGATCCTCCACAACGGTAGAGATCGGCTCATGGAAAGCAAATAAATATCTCCATGGTGTAGTATATTGCATAAACGATTTATTAAAGAATATAGCGACTTACAATGAAAATCACAGCAGTAGATGGATAACATATCATCTGTTGCTGCGCATCTACCGTGTGACATAAAAAATTGCAAGACCCACCATTTTATTTTTTAGGGACAATATACTGTATAATGTTCGGGGGTTCTGTGTAATTTTCTAGGGAAAAAAATGATGATTTTTACATGTAGGAGACAAATGCCAGAATTGGCCCGGTAGGGAAGTAGTTGAAGCTTGTTGCCTCCAGGGCTAATACCCTCCCCCTTCATTGAAGACCCAGTGAGTCATTGACTTGGAAGAATTATGTGCTGGTGTTGGCTCAGGGTGATGAAGGTGACATGTACAGTCAGAAAAGTCAGCTCCCATATTTATTTCCTGACAAGTTCCTTCAAAGAAGTATGGTCAAAAGAGCTTTGGCTATACTTCTCCTGTTGGTCACAAGAGTGCACTAAAGCCCCGTACACACGTACCGATTGTCGGCCGTAAATATTTGGCCGACGACCGATCGGCCGATTGTAGGCTTGTTAGTATGATGCTGCCGACAGCGCATTTTCGGCCGAAGAGAATCTGTCGTGCAGGCATTCAAATTTTTGTTGGCCAACACCAGAACGGCCGATTGTTCGCCAGTCAGTACAGAATTCGGCCGACAGACAGCAGATTAGCAAGACTGGGCGTGCTCAGAAAAGAAAAAAGACAAGGAAAGTTAACCATCACATGACATCACTTCTGCAGTTGGCTGTTGTTGGCCGACAAAATTCGTGTGCAGTCTTTTGCAGTTTTCAACAGACATGACAGCCCTGGACAAAATACGGCCGATCGTTCGGCCGACGATCAGTATGTGTGTACGGGGCTTTAGTCTGAACTCCTGGCCCCTCCCTTTTGTCAATTGCCCCAACACCGAGCAGCTTACTATGGGGCACCCAAACCTAAGCTCCCTGCGTTGCTTAAGATAAGGAGCTGCGATCCGGCCCTGCCCCCTTTCTCTCCTGATTGGCACATTAAATTTGATTGACAGCATCGGGAGCCAAAGTGTGTCATGCTGCCGTCTGAGTCAATGAGGAGGAAGAGTCTCGGGCAGTCGAGACACTCCTGCAACATTCCTGGATAGTGATGGGCTCGGGTAAGTATTAGGGGGGCTGCTGCATACAAAATGTTTTTTATCTTAATGCATTAAGGTAAAAAAACCTTCTCACACTGCAGCCACTTTAAGTGTAGGTCTGCTTTAATGCAACAATAAATGTACTTGTACTGCCAGACCAATATGAAAATGAGCTTTGAAATATACAGTATATATACTATCTTTTTAAGCTCTAATAAACAGAAATCCAACTTTTAAACACATTTCTTGAGTCATGTAGTTTACTTAGTCAATGTATTAATATGACAAATGAATACTTACAGATATAATAAGCTGCATCTAGCCTCTTGGGGAGAAGAGCAATGAATTGTGACGTTTAAATATTACTTACACTTATTTTGCCCCAAGAGGACATTAATAATGTTTATTTATAAAGCAGCAGTGTCTATCGTTATGTAATTGTGGAAATAGTACAGCATGTGGGTTTAAAGTGATACACATGTTCATTTTTCATGTGAGTGTTTAATTTAGTACCATTGATCAAATTAGTCATTTGCTGGGTTTGCAGACTTTTTAGCACTTTTTTTGTAGTTTTGGATAAATTCGTGAGGGAGTAGAAACTGTCATGTTTTACTCCTAGCTCCCAACTGTCCCTGATTTCAAGGGACTGTCCTTGATTTGGAACAAAGTCCCTTTGTCTCTCTTTCCGCCTCATTTGTCCCACATTTTGTTCTGATCTATATAGTTGTATATAAAATTCAATTTACCTATCAAAAAGTACAAACCCGATTCCAAAAAAGTCGGAACACTGTGCAAATTGTGAATAAAAACAGAATGCAATGATGTGGAAGTTTAAAATTTCAATATTTTATTCAGAATACAACATAGATGACATATCAAATGTTTGAACTGAGAAAATGTATCATTTTAAGGGAAAAATAATTTGATTTTAAATTTCATGGCATCAACACATCTCAAAAAAGTTGGGACAAGGCCATGTTTACCACTGTGTGGCCTCCCCTCTTCTTTTTATAATAGTCTGCAAACGTCTGGGGACTGAGGAGAAAAGTTGCTCAAGTTTAGGAATAGGAATGTTGTCCCAGTCTAATACAGGCTTCTAGTTGCTCAACTGTCTTAGGTCTTCTTTGTCGCATCTTCCTCTTTATGATGCGCCAAATGTTTTTCTTTATGGGTGAAAGATCTGGACTGCAGGCTGGCCATTTCAGTACCCGGATCCTTCTTCAACGCAGCCATGATGTTGTAATTGATGCAGTATGTGGTCTGGCATTGTCATGTTGGAAAATGCAAGGTCTTCCCTGAAAGAGACGACGTCTGGATGGGAGCAAATGTTGTTCTAGAACTTGGATATACCTTTCAGCATTGATGGAGCCTTTCCAGATGTGTAAGCTGCCCATGCCACACGCACTCATGCAACCCCATACCATCAGAGATGCAGGCTTCTGAACTGAGCGCTGATAAAAACTTGGGTTGTCCTGGTCCTCTTTAGTCCGGATGACATGGCGTCCCAGTTTTCCAAAAAGAACTTCAAATTTTGATTCGTCTGACCACAGAACAGTTTTCCACTTTGCCACAGTCCATTTTAAATGAGCCTTGGCCCAGAGAAAACGCCTGCTCTTCTGGATCATGTTTAGATATGGCTTCTTTTTTGGCCTAAAGCTTTAAGCTGGCAATGGCACGGTGGATTGTGTTCACCGACAATGTTTTCTGGAAGTATTCCTGAGCCCATGTTGTGATTTCCATTAAAGTAGCATTCCTGTACGGGATGCAGTGCCATCTAAGGGCCCGAAGACAACAGGCATCCAGTATGGTTTTCCAGCCTTGACCTTTACACACAGAGATTGTTCCAGATTCTCTGAATCTTTGGATGATATTATGCACTGTAGATGATGATAACTTCAAACTCTTTGCAATTTGTCTCTGAGAAACTCCTTTCTGATATTGCTCCACTATTTTTTGCTGCAGCATTGGGGAAATTGGTGATCCTCTGCACATCTTGATTTCTGAGAGACACTGCCACTCTGAGAGGCTCTTTTTGTAATCAATCATGTTGCCAATTGACCTAATAAGTTGCAAATTGGTCCTCCAGCTGTTGTCTATATGTACATTTAACTTTTTCAGCCTCTTATTGCTACCTGTCCCAACCCTTTTGGAATGTGTAGCTCTCATGAAATCCAAAATGAGCCAATATTTGGCATGACACTTCAAAATGTCTCACTTTCAACATTTGATATGTTATATATATTATATTGTGAATAAAATATAAGTTCATGAGATTTGTAAATTAGCCCATTCCTTTATTACTCACAATTTGCACAGTGTCCCAACTTTTTTGGAATCGGGTTTGTATTTTACAGTGCTCAAATTTTCATCCAATTTCTATATTGCTCCATTTGTAAATTTCAAAAGCAAATATTAAGGAATAGTAATGGTAATAAAAGCACATGTGAGTTTAACCACTTAAGCCCCGGAAGATTTTACCCCCTTCCTGAACAGGGCCTATTTTGCGATTCGGCACTGCGTGAATTTAACGGACAATTGCGCAGTCATGCGACGCTATACCTAAACGAATTTGACATCCTTTTTTTCCCACAAACAGAGCTTTCTTTTGGTGGTATATGATCACCTGTGCGATTTTTTGATCATGTGCTATAAACAAAAAAAGAGCGACAATTTTGCAAAAATAGCAATATTTTTCACATTTTTTTATTTGAAATTCCCCCCCCAAAAAATTTAAAAATCTAAAATTTTTAACATTTTAAGCCAATTTGTTTTCTGCTACATATGTTTGGTAAAAAAAAAATCGCAAAAAGCGTATTTTGATTGGTTTGCGCAAAAGTTATTGTGTTTACTAACTAAGGGAAAGATTTTTGTCATTTTTATTGTTTGGTTTTTTTAACGAGTAATGGCGGCGATCTCCGATTTTTTTTGCGGGACTGCGACATTGCGGCGGACAGATCGGACCCTTGACTGACATTTTTGACACTTTTGGGGGTACCAGTGACATTACTGCAGTAATCAGTGCTATACATATGCACTGTTACTGTAAAAATGACACTGGCAGGGAAGGGGTTAACTTTATTTGAGAAGGAGGGGTTAAGTGTGTCCCTAGGGACGTGATTCTTACTGTGATTGGATGTGGCTTGTGATGTAACAGCACAGATCTACGGTCCTACATAGCAGGACCGTATGTTCTGTGCTGTTACACAGGGGAGAAAGACAGGTGGCTGTGTTTACATTAGCCGCCTGCCTTTCTCCCGGTGTAAACGACGATCGCGAGTGACCGGCGGACATCGTTTTGCCTGTGAGGGGCTGACTGCCGACGTAAATAGTCGTTAGGCAGTCGGCAAGTGGTTAATAAATATTTTTTTGTATACTTCTCCTTTAAGGGAGGCATGGCAGGGGGTATGTCTTATCCCTACATACTTTTGCTAATAGGTGTCCCTCATTCCCATCTCAGAAAGTTGGGAGGTATCTTTTACTGCTGTATGTATATCCTCTGGGGAGATCATCTCTCTCCATTTGTCCTGCTGACCACCAGGGATGAGCTCAGGCATGTTCAGACACAAGTTCAAACCCACCTGAGCTATCCCACCAGGAAGCTGTCAAAGCCCACAACCATTCATAGGCGGTGGAGGCATTCCATACTTTGTACCCGCACATATAAATACGCACCATGTATACGTATGACTGAAGGGCGGGGTGGGCGTTCACTGTCTATGATTGGTTGACGGCTTTGACATCCTCCTGATAGGATAGCTCAGCCAGGTTTGGACTCATGTCCGAACCCACTAAGCTCATCCTTAGCGACCACTGTCCAGATAGTGATGGGAAATGCAAAATTTTTACATGGTAACTAGGGTTGAGCGTGTTCGACGGGTTCGGCCGAACTTTAAAAAAAAGTCCGGGTCCGTGTCCCGGACTTTTACCGAACTTTTCCCGGACACCGAACCCCATTGAAGTCAATGGGGACCCGAACTTTAAGGCACTAAAATGGCTCTAAAACACCAAAGGAAAGGGCTAGAGTGCTGCAAATGGCAGCAAAACGTAATTAAGAGCATGGCAAGTGCTCTGCAAACAAATGTGGATAGGGAAATAACTTAAAACAACAAAAAAAACAGAAAAATAAAACAATGTTCTTCTTCATCTCTGAAGGACGAGGCCCATATGGAGTAGGAGGGAGGTTGAGGTGGTGGTGGATGTGGCGGTGACATAGGCATGCGCACAGGGTGTGCCGGGTGTGCCTGGGCACACCCTAATCACCTAGGGCACATAGCATTGCCAGTGAGGAGATGGGAAAGATCTCCCTCGGACCTGCTCTGCTCTATTTCTCTTTGCCTACAGGTACATGGCCCCGATACATTACTCTCCCTGCTGGCAAACACATGCATGTGTATTTCAACTTTGGGGTGCACACCTTAATGCAATAGGCTTCGCACACCTATGGGCGGTGTAGGTGGAAGCGGCGGTGGAGGAGGACCAGGGCCGGATTAAGAGCATCATGGGCTTGGTGCTGAGGATTTTGAAGGGCCTTAAGGGCCGTGCCTTGCCATGCACCCAGAGGAGGAAGGGTGCAGCCATGCATGCCTAATTCAACATGGGATGCTGTCTCTGAAGCCCATAAACACATCCATGCATCGGCAACTGTCCCTCCTTGTCCGGCCTTCGCGCTGTGTGGGGAGGTTCTGAGGGTGCTGCCTGGGGAAGCGAGCATAGAAGCCAGACTTCTGTGTTTACAAGTGACAGAAGAGCGGTAACAGTGAATATGGCCAACCCGGGGCCTATATAAAAGGTAGGGGCCTGGAGCTGCAGCTCCAATAGCCCCTACGTTAATCTGGCCCTGAGGAGGAGGACGAGGTAGCCAACACTGCTTCTTTTCACAAATTTTAAATGAGGGTACACCCCAAAAGAGTGAGAAAGAGCAAAAATGGAACAATGGGTGGGTAAGGTCGGTATCCATTGCTATTCTGCACAAGGTACGGAAAAGTCCCGTGGGATCCATGCCTGGTTCATTTTAATGAACGTGAGCTTGTCCACATTGTCTCTGGACAGGCGGCTGCGCTTGTCTGTTATAACGCCCCCAGCCGTGCTAAATACCCGTTCAGATAATACACTGGCTGCAGGGCACGCCAGCACCTCCAAGGCGTAAAGGGCAAGCTCAGGCCATGTGCCCAATTTGGAGACCCAGAAGTTGAAGGGGGCAGACCCCTCATTCACTACATGTAGGCGTGTGCACACATACTGCTCCACCATGTTGGTAAAATGCTGCCTCCTGCTAAGACGTTCCATCTGAGCTGCTGGTGCTGCTGTTTGTTGTGGCGTGCTGACAAAGCTTTTCCACATTTCGGCCATGCTAACCCTGCCTTCTGAGGTGCTGGCGGTGCCCTGGTTGCGTTGGCGACCTCCTCCTCCTCCTCCTCCTCTGCCTTGTGCTTCCACTGCGGCCCCGCTGTCAGATGGGAATGCCAGCAGCATGGCGTCTACCAGCGTGCGCTTGTACTCGCGCATCTTGCGATCGCGCTCCAGTGAGTGAATTAAGGACGGTACGTTGTCCTTGTAACGGGGATCCAGCAGCGTGGCCATCCAGTAATCAGCACAAGTTAGAATGTGGGCAACTCGGCGGTCGTTGTGGAGACACTGCAGCATGTAATCGCTCATGTGTGCCAGGCTGCCCAGAGGCAACGAAAGGCTGTCCTCTGTGGGAGGTGTATCGTCCGTGTCCTCTGTATCCCCCCAGCCACGCACCAGTGATGGCCATGAGCTGGCCTGGGTGCCACCCTGCTGTGAACATGGTTCCATCTCCTCCTCCAGCTCCTCCTCCTCCTCATCCTCCTCATCCTCCAGAACTGTGCCCCTGCTGGACAATTGTGTCCCTGGCGTTTGTGTGTGCAGGAACCCACCCTCGCGAATGACTGCCCTGAAAGCCTTGGAAATGTTACCTCTTCATCCTCCTCCTCCTCCTCATCCTGTGCCACATCCTCTTCCATCATCGCCCGAATAGTTTTTTCAAGGAGGCATAGAAGTGGGATAGTTAAGCTGAGAAAGGCGTCATTGCCACTGGCCATGTTGGTGGAGTACTCAAAACAGCGCAACAAGGCACACAGGTCTCGCATGGAGGCCCAGTTATTGGTGGTGAAGTGGTGCTGTTCCGCAGAGCCACTCACGCGTGCGTGCTGCAGCTGAAACTCCACTATGGCCTGCTGCTGCTCGCACAGTCTTTCCAGTATGTGCAAGGTGGAGTTCCACCTTGTGGGCACGTCACATATGAGGCGGTGAGCGGGAAGGCCGAAGTTACGCTGCAGCGCTGCCAGGCGAGCAGCAGCAGGGTGAGAACGCCGAAAGTGCGCACAAACGGCCCACACTTTCTGCAGCAGCTCTGACATATCGGGGTAGTTTTTAAGGAACCTCTGCACCACCAAATTCAGCACATGCGCCAGGCAAGGGATGTGCATCAAACCGGCTAGGCCCAGAGCTGCTATGAGATTTCGCCCGTTATCGCACACCACCAGGCCGGGCTTGAGGCTCGCTGGCAGCAGCCACTCATTTGTCTGCTGTTCCATGCTCCTCCACAACTCCTGCGCGGTGTGTGGTTTGTCCCCCAAACAGGCAAGTTGTAAAACTGCCTGCTGTTGTTTACCCCTGGCCGTGCTGAAGTTGGTGGTGAAGGTGTTACGCTGTCCGGATGAGGAGGCGGTAGAGGATGAGGAAGCGGAGTAGGAGGAGTTAGGAACAGGAGGCAAACTGAAGCGCCCTGCAATCCTCGGTGGTGGAAGGACATGCGCCAAATTGCTATCCGCCTCAGGCCCATCCGCCACTGCATTTACCCAGTGTGCCGTTAGGGAGATATAACGCCCCTGACCGTGCTTACTGGTCCACGTATCGGTAGTTAGGTGGACCTTGGCACAGATGGCGTTGCGCAGTGCACACCTGATTTTTTCCCCCACTTGGTTGTGCAGGGAAGGGATGGCTTGCCTGGAAAAGTAGTGGCGGCTGGGCACGACGTACTGTGGGACAGCCACCGACATAAGGTTTTTAAAACTGTGCGTCTCCACCAGACGGAATGACAGCATTTCAAAGGCCAATAATTTTGAAATGCTGGCATTCAGGGCCAGGGATCGCGGGTGGGTAGGGGGGTACTTCCTCTTCCTCTCAAGTGTTTGGGAGATGGAAAGCTGAACGCTTCCAAGGGACATTGTGGAGATGGTTGTTGGTGACCCAGGTGGTGGTGTTGCTGACAGATCGTCTGTTTGCGGGGTGGCAGGTGCCGGTATCACTACAGATGTGGCTGGAGCGGCCGAGACTGCAGCAGAAGAGGAAGCAGGATGAGCCAGAGACGTTTCTTGGTTTTGAAGGTGTGTACTCCACTGCAGCTCGTGCTTTGCACTTAGATGCCTGATCATGCAGGTTGTGCTCAGGTTGAGAAGGTTTATGCCTCGCTTCAAGCTCTGATTGCACAGGGTGCAAACCACTCGTGTCCTGTCATCAGCACATTTTCTAAAGAACTTCCACGCTAGAGAACTCCTTTGAGCTGACTTTGGTGCGCTCGTTCCCTTGCTGCGTTGGGCAGTAGCGGGCGTAGTGTCTAGGGCACGGCCGCTCCGCTTCTGCACCCTGCTCCCTCTTCTGCTGTGCTGGTGGCTCTGTGCGACCACCGCCTCTTCCTCCAAACTACTCAGGTCACCTGCATGACGTTCATTCCATGTGGGGTCGAGGACCTCATCGTCCTCCACATCATCTTCCACCCAGTCTTCACCCCTGCCCTCCTTGTTGGTCTCCACAATGCTGAACGCCGCAGCAGTTGGCACCTGCGTTTCATCATCATCGGAGACGTGCTGCGATGATCCTTGCATGTACTCATCTTGAGAAATAAGTGGTTGGGCATCGCTGCACTCAATCTCTTCCACTTCTGGGGCAGGGCTAGGTGGATGGCCCTGGGAAACCCTGCTGACAGAGTCATCAAAAAGAAGAAGAGACTGCTGTATGGCTTGGGGCTCAGACTGCTTGCCTGATTTGCAAGGGGGTGAGGTGA
This sequence comes from Pelophylax lessonae, assembly GCF_965119305.1. Taxonomy (NCBI): domain Eukaryota; kingdom Metazoa; phylum Chordata; class Amphibia; order Anura; family Ranidae; genus Pelophylax; species Pelophylax lessonae. Next base: position 61,033,641 of record NC_138771.1, on the reverse strand, counting down.
AAGACGGTTGGACATCGGCTACAGGTGCCAACTGTGACCTTTCTGCAGTAGACTGGGTGGGAGACAATGTGAAGGAACTGGAGGCACTGTCAGCAGCAAACCAATCTACTATCGCCTCCACTTGTTCTGGCCTCATCACTTCTAGGGGCGTATGATGCCCTACCAAATACTGATGCAGGTTCTGTCGCCTACTCACACTTGAGGAAGGTGTTTCACTTGTGCGTGTAGCTGGCACAGATCGACCACGTCCTCTCCTTGCAACAGGAGCTCTACCAGCAGCACCACGACCCAGGCCACGGCCCTTATTTGACGGTCTCCTCATATTTCTGTAATTTAAGATCTTGCCCTAGAAAGGTTTTTATTGAATAGCGGAATAGGAAATATGATCCAAAAAAGTGTATGTATCTCGCACGTACAAAACCACACTAGGCCCCAATTACTATTGTTTCTACCCCTAAAAGGATGGATGAGGAGTAGGAGGAGTATGGAACAGACAGCACCCTCAAATCTTCAGAAGTATGAGATGAACCTCAAAAACTTGGAAAGGTGGATCTCACACGTACCGACACAGACTATCCCGCAATTCAATTGATCCTCAAAGGTTTTTATTGAATAGCGGAATAGGAAATATGATCAAAAAAAGTGTATGTATCTCGCACGTACACCACCACACTAGGCCCCAATTACTATTGTTTGTACCCCTAAAAGGATGGTTGAGCAGTAGGAGGAGGAGTATGGAACAGGCAGCACCCTCAAATCTTCAGAAGTATGAGATGAACCCCAAAAACTTGGAAAGGTGGATCTCACACGTACCGACACAGACTATCACGCAATTTAATTGATCCCCAAAGGTTTTAATTGAATAGCGGAATAGAAAATATGATCAAAAAGAAAGTGTATGTATCTCACACGTACACCACCACACTAGGCCCCAATTACTATTGTTTGTACCCCTAAAAGGATGGTTGAGCAGTAGGAGGAGGAGTATGGAACAGGCAGCACCCTCAAATCTTCAGAAGTATGAGATGAACCCCAAAAACTTGGAAAGGTGGATCTCACACGTACCGACACAGACTATCACGCAATTTAATTGATCCCCAAAGGTTTTAATTGAATAGCGGAATAGAAAATATGATCAAAAAGAAAGTGTATGTATCTCACACGTACACCACCACACTAGGCCCAAATTACTATTGTTTGTACCCCTAAAAGGATGGTTGAGCAGTAGGAGGAGGAGTATGGAACAGGCAGCACCCTCAAATCTTCAGAAGTATGAGATGAACCCCAAAAACTTGGAAAGGTGGATCTCACACGTACCGACACAGACTATCACGCAATTTAATTGATCCCCAAAGGTTTTAATTGAATAGCGGAATAGAAAATATGATCAAAAAGAAAGTGTATGTATCTCACACGTACACCACCACACTAGGCCCCAATTACTATTGTTTGTACCCCTAAAAGGATGGTTGAGGAGTAGGAGGAGGAGTATGGAACAGGCAGCACCCTCAAATCTTCAGAAGTATGAGATGAACCCCAAAAACTTGGAAAGGTGGATCTCACACGTACCGACACAGACTATCACGCAATTTAATTGATCCCCAAAGGTTTTAATTGAATAGCGGAATAGAAAATATGATCAAAAAGAAAGTGTATGTATCTCACACGTACACCACCACACTAGGCCCCAATTACTATTGTTTGTACCCCTAAAAGGATGGTTGAGCAGTAGGAGGAGGAGTATGGAACAGGCAGCACCCTCAAATCTTCAGAAGTATGAGATTGTGTTCACTGTACCCCACAAAGATTGTGTTCACTGCACCCCACAAAGATTGTGTTCACTGCACCTCAAAAAGGATTTTGTTCACTGCACCCCACAAAGATTGTGTTCACTGCACCCTAAAAGGATTTTGTTCACTGCACCCCAAAAAGATTGTGTTCACTGTACCCCCCAAAGATTGTGTTCACTGCACCCCACAAAGATTCTGTTCCCTGTACCCCACAAAGATTGTGTTCACTGCACCCCACAAAGGATTTTGTTCACTGCACCCCAAAAAGATTGTGTTCACTGCACCCCAAAAAGGATGTTGTTCACTGCACCCCAAAAAGGATTTTGTTCACTGCACCCCAAAAAGATTGTGTTCACTGCACCCCACAAAGGATTTTGTTCACTGCACCCCAAAAAGATTGTGTTCACTGTACCCCCCAAAGATTGTGTTCACTGCACCCCACAAAGGATTTTGTTCACTGCACCCCAAAAAGATTGTGTTCACTGTACCCCCCAAAGATTGTGTTCACTGCACCCCACAAAGATTCTGTTCACTGTACCCCACAAAGATTGTGTTCACTGCACCCCACAAAGGATTTTGTTCACTGCACCCCAAAAAGATTGTGTTCACTGCACCCCAAAAAGGATGTTGTTCACTGCACCCCAAAAAGGATTTTGTTCACTGCACCCCAAAAAGATTGTGTTCACTGCACCCCACAAAGATTGTGTTCACTGCACCCCACAAAGGATTTTGTTCACTGCACCCCAAAAAGATTGTGTTCACTGTACCCCCAAAGATTGTGTTCACTGCACCCCACAAAGGATTTTGTTCACTGCACCCCAAAAAGATTGTGTTCACTGTACCCCCCAAAGATTGTGTTCACTGCACCCCACAAAGATTCTGTTCACTGTACCCCACAAAGATTGTGTTCACTGCACCCCACAAAGGATTTTGTTCACTGCGCCCCAAAAAGATTGTGTTCACTGCACCCCAAAAAGGATTTTGTTCACTGCACCCCAAAAAGGATGTTGTTCACTGCACCCCAAAAAGGATTTTGTTCACTGCACCCCACAAAGATTGTGTTCACTGCACCCCACAAAGGATTTTGTTCACTGCACCCCAAAAAGATTGTGTTTACTGCACCCCAAAAAGGATTTTGTTCACTGCACCCCAAAAAGGATGTTGTTCACTGCACCCCAAAAAGGATTTTGTTCACTCCACCCCAAAAAGATTGTGTTCACTGCACCCCACAAAGATTGTGTTCACTGCTTCCCAAAAAGGATTTTGTTCACTGCACCCCAAAAAGATTGTGTTCACTGCACCCCACAAAGATTGTGTTCACTGCACCCCAAAAAGGATGTTGTTCACTGCACCCCAAAAAGATTGTGTTCACTGCACCCCACAAAGATTGTGTTCACTGCACCCCACAAAGGATTTTGTTCACTGCACCCCAAAAAGATTATGTTCACTGCACCCCAAAAAGGATGTTGTTCACTGCACCCAAAAAAGGATTTTGTTCACTGCACCCCAAAAAGATTTTGTTCACTGCACCCCAAAAAGGACGTTGTTCACTGCACCCCAAAAAGATTGTGTTCACTGCAGCCCAAAAAGATTGTGTTCACTGCAGCTCACACACAGAAAAATGGATGTGGATCACTGACACCTGCCTATCTCCTATCCCACACCACACAGCAATATCGATTGTAGTTTGTAGAACACAGTTTCCCTAAAATTCAGCAGCAGCAGCCTCTCCCTAACAGGATTGAGAAGAGATCGTAGATCAGGATTGAGTGCAGAGTCACCCCACCCCCCCACACAGCAATATCGATTGTACTTTGTAGAAGACACTGACCCTATAATTCAGCAGACTCTATCCCTAAAATGCCTACAACTCGCCCTGCCTAAACACTCCGACCTGTCCCTCAATTCTATCCGGACACAAATGGTTTTTTCCTGCCTGTCTTTCCCTAATCAGCAGCCAGCACGTTGATGTGTGCTCTGTCCCTGATCTAAGCAGCAGAATGAAGACGCTGCGGCTGCCTGGAACTTATAAAGACTTGGTCACATGCTTCAGACGGCCAATCACAGCTACTGAGACATTTGCATGCATGGCTGGGATGGCTTAAGGCACACCAGTTAAACGATTGTTGATTGGCTGTTGAAAGCCCGCCATGAAAAGAGCGCCAAAGCATGCAAAACCCGGAAATAAAACGACCGAACACAGATTTTTACCCGAACATACAGTAAAGTGTCCGTGTCCGTGTTCGGGTACAAAAAATCCAATTATTCGGTACGAACACGAATAATACAGTCCGTGTTCGCTCAACACTAATGGTAACACATTCAGTAAGGATACCTATTCCAGTGACATTTCACTTTGAAGAGGTTTCCAGGGATTTTATTTCTTGTTGTGCCTCTGGGGAAAAAAAAGACCTGCCTCCATCCCCCCAACAAGACATGGCATTTAAAAAAATGACATGGGTTCTAACCCTTCTCTACTCCAGTCTTCCTCAACCTTGGAGGAACCCTTGAAATAAGTTTCTGGGTTCTAGGAACCCTTACTAATAAATCTATATCTACAGTTCACAGTGCATTAGTGTGATGGTGAGTGGGAAGAAGGCTTTTTACATTTGAGGTCATTGGGAAGAATTCCCCCTACAAATACCTAAAAAGATTCTTGTTGCCAGTGGTTACTCATCTAAGAGGCAAAAGTTGCTTATTGCTCAAGGAACCCCTAGCAACCTCTGGAGGAATTATATTGCTCCAAAGAACCCTGGTTGAGAAAGGTGGGTCTACTCTAGAAATGAAAAAATGGCTTCATGTACTTTGGCAATAAAGTAGAACAATGACTGAAGTACAGAGATCACAGCGATTCACTGATTCTGCACCTCTTCCATTCAGGAAGTGTCTTGTATACTTTTTAATTGATGCAAAACATTCTGTGATTGGAGGAGGGGAGTTTTTGATGCTCATCCATACCTCCTCCAATCACAGAACACTTTCCAGCAAACTGCTGACCTTCGTACTTAAGCCAGATCTGTTTGTTTCAGTGCAGACTGTACCATACAAGGGGGGTGAAAAAGGGAGTGTAGCAATAACACAGTAGCAGCTGTATATTGTACACACTTTATTAGTGTGTATTTATATTTTCTGTGAAAATAGGCAAAAATTGTTTTTGAGCAGAGTTCAGCTTTCACAATTGTTTGTTTTAAAGTAATTGTAAAGGTAAAAGTTTTTTTACTTGAATGCGTTGTCTGCATTAAGGTAATAAACCTTTCCATATCAGCTCACCCCTCTAGCCCCCCCCTTTCTGAAATACTTAAAGGGTAACTCCCCTTTTGTGGGGAAAAATAGGCAAATAAAAAAAAAATAGCGTATACAATTGCAATACAAGTCTTATTGTAATTGAATGGTATGAAAAATTACCTTTCCTTGGCACTCTGCAGCTCTGTAATTCTCTGTAAAATGCAATGCAATATGACTACCTGGAGGCATTCTGTACACAGATTGTGCACAGATCACCCCCCTGGTATGCCATTTCCTACTTGTGTGATTGGCTTACTGATTTTCCCAGAAGTCTGCACGATACAAATTCAATTTTGTTCATCCCCTGCAATAAAAATTGCATTTTTAGTGAAATGCTCTCAAAGCAAATCATGTCTAAAGGGATGCAGACCCCGCAATTTTCCCTATTATAGCCCTGCAGGTGCAGCAGTTGATTATAATTACAAAACCACTCCCATACAGACTCACTTACCACATGGACATAGACAAACAAACAGCTATTTCTCCAGAATGACAAAAGTACTATTGGATTCTTGTTAAAATCCCTGCAATGGACACAGATCACCCAGAGGGGAATATTTTTTTCTCAACAAAAGTGGAGTAACTTTTTAAGCCTTGTACAAATGGGCCCAAAATCAGTAGAAATTGGTCAGTTCTGCAGGAACCATCTGACATTTGGCCCATGTGTACAGCTGTCTGTTCTTCTACAGAACACAGGCAAAAGGGTAAGCTGGAAAACCAGCATCTGACCAGCAGCCAATGGCTGCCAGTGCTGAGCAGTGTGTTCTGGCAGGGGGGCAGTTGCCGCACTAACATTGCTTGTATTAGTACAGCGATCTTTCAGTTTTTTTTTTTATTCAGCCTGCTGGTTAAAAGGAAAAAAAATTCTAGTGTGTACTCTGCTTTACCTGAGCCCGATCTCGTTGTGCACTGTGCCCATCTGCTCTTCCCTACCCTCTCTCACAGGAGGCTCAGCAACAACGTGAGCCATTAACTGCTGATGTCAATCAATTCCTGTAAGCAGAGAGCAGAGAGTGGGGCTGAGCCATGTGTGTCAAAAGATAAAGGCAGTATGGCTCAGATTTAAGCCCACAAGTGTGCCCCCAAATCTAGCAGCTTGATATGGGGGCACTCAGAAGGCAGGAGAAGACAAGAGCGCTTCTGGGGACCCCAGATGAGGAGGATCTGGGCTGCTGTGGGCAAAACCATTGCACAGACCAGGTAAGAATAGCATGTTTGGTATTTTAGAAAAAAAAATAAACCATAAGAATGTAACAGAACCGCGAACCCACAATGTGCTTGTGTACTTCCGTCAGAATACCGCTTCCTTCAGTCTTGAACATAGATATCAGATATTCTAGCCGCCCCCATACAAAACTAGCCAAGAATAGCTTGTATAAGATCTGGAACATTTATTGAACAAACTCACACCGAATATATACCCCACCAGGTCAGCTGCCTGATTAGATTATCATATGCAGATGAATTTGTGTACATTTCCCACTAGCAACTAATAGATGACAGCAATTTAATTAACCTGAGCTAATTAACTAGCAAACTTGCCGTCATCGAGCTCCGGACATACAATACACATTATTATAAGTGTAAACATATCACACCTTAATACACAGACAATGCTTAAAATAATTTAGGAGTCACAGACTTCATGGCAACAAGCTATAGTTCTCACAGTGTAAAGTGTGATTACATTTTTATATATTTCTTGAGGTATATTGTTGATAAATATTACTGTCCCATTTGAAGTAATCCAAACCATATTCAGTGTCCATTAAGTAAATGTCCATCATTTTCTTGGTCACCATGTGCCCCTAATAGACACAGGGTGACTTATACATAGGAGGGGCCAGAGGAGCTGGAAATGGGTTTCCAGAGTTCTCAAAGGTAAGCTGGGTTCCACAGGCCTCCCCACCAAAGTGACTCCAATCACAAAAATCCCTTTAATTAAATAATATTTAGGAACTCATGGATAGGCCCATAAAAGTGTCCATCAAGATGCATGTTGAAGCCTGTTATGTACATGTAATATGCATTGCGATACACATCAGTTTTTATTTCCATGTGTTTAGAATAAAAAATATATGAGCCCACATAGGCAACCTCAAACAAACTTAAGGCAGCCTCAGACACATCAAGGGCTGCCATGAGAAGAAGAAATTAATTCCTTGCATTGCCAGAACTGAAGGTACACAATGTGACCTATACACCGATCAGCCATAACATTGTTGTGACTACTAACAGGTAAAGGGAATATCTCGTTACAATGGCATCTGAAAATTGGTGGGATATATTAGGCAGCAAGTGAACATGTTGTCCATGAAGTTGATGTGGTGAAAGCAGATAAAAATGGATATCGCAGTTTGTTGTGTATGGGGCTGTGAAGCCCATGGTGACCCTTGTCCACAGCCAATCGTCACATAAACATCAAAACTGGACTACGGAGCAATGGAAGAAGGTGGCATGGTCTGATGAATCATGTTTTCTTTTACATCATGTGGATGGCCAGGTGCATGTGTTTCAATTACCAGGGGAAGAGATGGAACCAGGATGTGGTATAAGGAGGCAAGTCAGCAGAGGCAGTGTGATGCTTTGGGCAATGTTCTGCTGGGAAACCTTGGGTCCTGCCAGTCATGTGGATGATAATTTGGTGTCCATGCCTTAATGGGTCAGGGCTGTTTTAGCAAAAAGGGGGCCATACTCAATATTAGGTGGTTGGTCATAATGTTATGGCTAATCAGCGTATGTGGGAGTGCGATCTTTACAACACTGTAGGACCTTTCCCTGAGGGGGGCTGAGGACAGAGCCTGTCTCATTCTCTATCATCCGGCTTATGGTAGACCCAGCAAAGCTAAAATACATATTTATGAACTGTTACCCCTAGAAAAGGGTTGTTATTGTGAACAGCCACTTTTGGGATTCACAGAAGGTTGCTATACTACATAGGCAGTAGTTTACGTTGGTGTTTCCCAGTATAGCCTTTGCGTTTCCTGAGTCATCTCACTGCTTATTGGACCAATCTGATGATTCAGAATGACTTTTAATTGAGCAGGCTGGAGCAAGACCTCGAAATAGACGTTTCAATTGCCTGGCTTAGCAGTGTGGCAGAAGTGTGAAAATCACACAAATGGCTGACCAGAATTAGAAATTCCTTTGCAGACGAAACAATCTATATTCATTTAATGTATTTAGCTGGTATTGTAGAATTTTTTTTAAAGGGTAACTCCACCTTCATGGGGGGGGGGGGGGGAGTTTTGGGGGAATAGCATATAAAAAATTTTAAAAAAATATAGCGTATACAATGTTGACACACATCATATTGTAATTGAATGTTATTAAAAAAAATTACCTTTCGTTTTCAATCTGCAGCTCTGTAATTTTCTGTAAAATGCAATATGGCCACCTGGAGGCATACTGTTATACTTAAAGGAGAAGTATGGGAATTAAGCCAAAACAAGCATCAATAGTCACCTTAATGCTGCAGCTGTGTGATGTGTGTGATGCTGCAGCTGCCCCTCAGTGGCTGTAAGCCCAAGAACTGAGTGACCACATGACCAATGATCATCTGCTCTGAGCAGAGAGCGATGACTATCAGTCACCACTCTCTGCTCTGCCCCTCCGGGGCTCACTGGAGCGCTAGGCTGGAGAGGGGGAGGGAGCAGCTGCATTCCACAAATATGGGTGCATCCCACAAATATGGTCGGGATCCTTCTTGAGCCTGGAGTGGCTCTGTGACATCAGCAAAAGCCTGTTTGCTGATTCTGGTTCACAGGAGATCAAAAATAAGTGCACTTATGTAACCCAGAAGAGAAGTATGGTCAGAAAAAAGCTTTGGCATTACTTCCCTTTTAAAGGCTAAGTCCACCTGCAAAAAATAATAAAGGAACCCATATTTGCAAGAAAAAAATGTTAATTTATAATTTTTTGCCTAGGAGCCTCCACAGCATTGAAACCATGATCAAGGGTGCAATGCAAGGTTCCTGCAGACTCTTTCTGTTACAGGGGTGCAGGAGGTGTCAATGAACTATGAATGCAGTGATCTAGTTGTGTTCCATTGATAACCACAACTCCCTCTATCGCAGTAGCAGCCCGATCTTGTAGTTTATTAAATAATAGATCTCTCTAAATGTATAATGCAGCTGTGTTAGCAAATAAATGACCCCGCAATCTTGCCGGGGGGGTAGGTGGTGGCTGCTTGGCACCGTAGAGATGGCTGTTACATGAACCATGGTAAGAAAGGTGGAGTTGGGCTTTAACTTTTAATAATGTTGGCTACTTTCACAAGCATTTACAATTAATTTGATCTGGATTTTATTTGCTAAGTTGCTGATAAGCTTCCATACGTACTTTAGCTTCTATGAGCCTGCCTTACAGCAATCCATTAATCTTCATTTCTGTGTTGTATTGAAATAGGTTTATGTGCTGCATATACGTGGTGAGAAAAACTGGTGTTATCCTTAGGGCCCATTCACACTATGCAATGCAAAAACGTATTCAGTTTCATGTGTGAAGGTATGCTAAGTTAAGGCAAACCATTTATTTTAAATGGTGCTGGCAGTGCACTCCAAAAGAACATACCTGCAAGCTCTATTAAAGTCTATGGGACACAAACATAAAAAATCAAAAGCCCTCATTTTAAAGGCTTATATGCAAGTTATTGCCATAAAAAGTGTATGGGGATCTGAATACTGCCCTGGGGGACATGTATCAATGCAAAAACATTTTAAAATGATCATTTTTACAGGAGCAGTGATTTTAATAATGCTTAAAGTGAAACAATAAAAAAGTGAAAAATTCCTTTAAATATCATGCCTGGGGGGTCCCCTTAATGTGTCTGTAGAGTGGCGCATCTGTACAATGTATGGAGCCTGCTGCAGCAATACTGACATTTTGAAAGGAAAAAATGTCATTTAAACTTGCTCGTAATGTATTGTCAGCTCCCTGCAATACAGATGAAAAAACATTTAAACAAATGCGCAGGGCCCCCCCCCCCCCCAGTCCATGCCACATTAAAAAAACAAAACAGCTTTGGGACCCCCCAAACTCTATACCAGATGCTTATCTGAGCATGCAGCCTGGCAGGCCAGGATAGGGGGGGACGAGCGAGCACCCCTCCTCCTTCATTATACCAGGCTGCTTGCCCTCAACATGTAGAGGGTGCTTTGGGGTGCCCCCCAAAGCACCTTGTCCCCAAATTGATGGGAACAAGGGTCTCTTCCTGACAACCCTGGGCTGGAGTTGGGGGGGTCTGTGGGTGGGGGGCTTATCGGAATCTGAAAGCCCCCATTAGCAAGGGGGCTCCAGATCCTGCCCCCCCCCCCCCATGTGAATGGCTATGGGGTACCCCTACCCATTCACCAAAAAAGTGTACAAAAGGAAAAACCACAGAACACAGTTTTTGAGAATTCCTTTATTAAAAAGAAAAAAAAAAATAGTGTCCCTCGATGTAAATCCATCGCCAATCACGACAACCCGAAAAATAGAAAAACTTTCAAAAACGCTTTGCCTCTTCTGAGGCTGGCCCGCCGTATGCCCCGCTTCAGCTTTGACAGCTGTTTTATAGGCAAGGGGCAGCGCCGCCTGGTTATGTCACCCGGTGTAAGTGCCCCCTTCTGACATCACATGACGTTATGTGTGTACATTGCAAGGATTTCAGCAAACTCTCGACTTGTTTGGCTAATACATGCATGTGAATTCCCCCTCAATTTCTCTCTATTAGTCAATTAATGTCACCCCCAGTGCTGAGGGAGAGGGGCACAGGAGGGTCAAACAAGAATGCTGTGGAGGCCACAGACATGCTCCTTATCAACTGATGGTGTCATTGTTTGTGAGGATGCCAGTGTCTAAAAAGTTGTAATGGTGCATAGAAAAATCTGCAGCTTTGTGTAACAAAAAGGCAGGCTTCATCCACCTGGCTTGTATAGATGTAGCACCCTCCTAGGTAGGTACTAGGAAAAGTATATGGGAGACCCTGCCTGCTTATCAGGGGGGCCTTGATTGTTCAGCTAGGCTGTCATGTGTTCTCAGGTATGACTGTTAAGTTGGGGAGTTATCCCCACTGTATCCAATGAGGGCTCTTGTTGGACGGTGGAGGAAACCTGACCAATAGCACACCAGGGCTAATATCAAGTCCCAGTGGGCGGTACTGACCACAGTGCATCCTGGGATCGGGTGTAAGGCCCGTCTCTTCATGGAAACCTTACAGGACAACTACATGTCTCAGATGGTGGATTCTCCTACAAGAATGAATGCAGTGCTGGATCTATTAATTACCAATGACCCAGATCTAATCTCAGATGTAGGAGTCCGGGAAAACTTGGGTTCTAGCAATCACAGGTCGATCACATTCAGTATAAATCACAACCTAGCAAGGCATGAGGGCAACATAAGAACCCTAAACTTCTGAAGGGCAAATATTATTAAACAAATAACATATTAAACAAATGCATCTCGCAATGCATTCCTATGGGAAATAAACTTAAAAGAGCCAAATCCAAACCTGGCTGGCTTAGCAGTAATGTAAAGAAACTTATTAGAGAAAAAATTATGACCTTCAAGACATATAAATCGGAGGGGACGTTATCGGCATTCAAACAATACAAGGAATTAAATAAGAAATGTAAATACGAAATCAAAATTTGAGAGACAAATAGCGGAGGAAAGTAAAAAGAACCCTAAGAAATTCTTTAAATATATCAACAGCAAAAAAACTAGGTCAGAGCATGTTGCACACATAATTAACGATGATGGGAGGATGGTTACAGAGGACACGGAAAAGGCAACCGTGCTAAATGCTTTCTTCTCCTCAGTCTTTACACAGGAAAAGGAGGGGTACACCGACCATGCCTGTATGGCTAGCAGTACTTCACAGGACTTTCCGCTATGGCTAACAGAGGGGGAAATCAGGGAAAGGCTGCATAAAATTAACACAAGTAAATCGCCAGGCCCGAATGGTGTACATCCGATAGTACTCAAAGAACTCAGTAAGGTTATATCTAAGCCACTGTTCCTGATCTTTGCTGACAGTATTATGACAGGAACTGTACCAGGTGACTGGAGAAAAGCTAACGTGATAGCAATATTCAAAAAATGGCAGAGGCATGTCCCAGGTAATTATAGGCCAGTCAGCCTGATGTCAATAGTATGTAAACTTCTGGAGGGGATGATAAGGGACTATTTCCAGGAGTTTGCTAAAATCAATAATATCATCAGCAGTAATCAGCACGTTAGCAGTGAGCTAGACAGTGGGAGACCTGTGGATGTTGTGTACCTGGATTTTGTACACTGCCCTACATACACATGACCTCTGTACTCTATCCTACATACTACTGACCCCTGTACATTGCTCTACATACAAATTACCCCTGTACACTGGCCTACATATGTATGATCTCTGTACTCGGCCCTGGAAACTGCTGACTTCTGTACACTGCCCTACAAACTACTGATCCCTGTACACTGCTCTATATACAACTGACCTCTGTACACTAATCTATATACTAATAAACTCTGTACACTGCCCTACATCCTACTCATCACAGTACATGGCCCTACATACTACTGCCCTCTCTAAGCTGCCATATATCCTACTGACTTCTGTTCTTTGCCTTACATCCTACTGACCTCTGTACTTTACCCTACATACTACTGACTTCTGTACACTGCTCTACATCCTACTGACCTCTGCAAACTTGCCTACATACTACTGCCCTCTGTAAGCTGCAATACATCCTACTGACTTCTGTACTTTGCCATACATCCTACTGACCTCTGTACTTTAGCCTACATCCTACTGACTTCTGTACTTTACCCTACATCCTACTGACTTCTGTACTTTGCCATACATCCTACTGACCTCTGTACTTTAGCCTACATCCTACTGACTTCTGTACTTTACCCTACATCCTACTGACCTCTGTACTTTACACTACATCCTACTGACCTCTGTACTGTAGCCTACATTCTACTGACCTCTGTACTTTACCCTACATTCTACTGACCTCTGTACTTTAGCCTACATACTACTGACCTCTGTACACATGCCTACATACTACTGCCCTCTGTTAGCTGCCATACATCCTACTGACCCCTGTTCACACTGTTCTACATCCTACTGACTTCTGTACTTTACCCTACATAATACTGACCTCTGTACACTATCCTACATCCTACTGACCTCTGTACCTTACTCTACATACTACTGCCCTCTGTACAATGCTCTACATCCTACTGACCTCTGTACACTGCGTTACATTCTACTGACCTCTATACACTGCCCTACATCCTATTCCCCCCAGTACAAAGCTCAACATATATAATGACTCCTGTACACTGCCCCAGATACTACCAACTGATACTATTAAAACAGGCGAAGAGTAGGTGACATAATGCCTGGTCACCACCTGTCAAACGCCCTGTCAAACGCAATCCACATTGGATAGCTCTTCAGAGGGATAACGCTAGTGTAAAATAGCCCTCAGAGCCCCACAGGGCCCCTTAGGTAAATGAACCCCACACAGCCCCTCCCCTTCCCCTTTATACCACTGCCAAATAAATCCTTCTGACACCACCTACACAGGAACATTTTTTCTTTAATGTTACACCGCTAACTTAGGTACTTTTTTTTTCTCTTTTCATTGACACCACAGACGCAGAGTAATTTTCCCTTCCAGTGACACCGCTAACACAGGGACATTTTCCCTTCAAGTGACACCGCTAACACAGCGACCATTTTCCTTCCAGGGACATCAGACTAGGGATATCTATTCTTTTTAGTAACATCACTGATGCAGGGGCATTTCTTCCTTCCAGTGACACCGCCAATATAGGCATTTTTTCCTTACACTGTTGCTGGGGTAATTCTTTCTACATCAGTATTAGCCCAACATTACACTGTGGAATAAAACATATATGCTATCAAACTCATATGTTCCATACAACACATGCTTTGTGTGTAGCTATTAACCCAACCTCCCACCCTACTCCATCACCTGGTGGGGTGCAATTTGGTACCTTTGCCCGTGGCACTGGATGCTCTTGTCCCACCAATTGAACCATTCTGCTGATCTCAATATGTTTCCCTATATCCTACTGATCTCTTTACACTGCCCTATGTACTACTTACACTGGCCAGAAACTAGTTGAGCAACACAGCCTGCAGTACCAGATGTTCTGCATTCATGATGGATTCCTGCATCAGCCTTGAGGTGACCAATTACTCTCCAGACATGAAACAAATTGTGAATGAAAATGAATGCCGAGTTCCTCACCAAAGCTAACTTTTAAGGTAGGCTAAGTTTATAATTTTATAGTAACATTCGTTTCATTTGATCTACATTTCTCCATGCCATTTTTACTTTTTATTGGGGACTGGCTAGTTAATTTCTCTAGAAAAAAAAAAAAAAAACGAACGCCGCACCCCAGTGATCTTTAATCTTCTCCATGCTCCATGTTGTCTAGGTAGATCTCCACCTCTCAAATGTTGCCTACCCCTGCCCTATGGAATTTGTAGTGTACATAGTGCAGTGCATATGACCACAGCTAAGGGAAGTGAGGTGGAGGAAGAAAATCACGGTAAGTAACAATTTAATGAAAAATAGATTGTAGAAAAAGGATATCGTTTAGTGTCACCTTCAGCTTTATTGTTCCAAATAACTTCAGCTGGACTTCAGGGTCGAGAATATATTTTGGAGAATAAGCATATCATTTGGTGTCACTTCAAGATTAGTGAGTTTATCTTTACAGTTGTCATTGCTGGATGCCACAGAGAAAGGGTGACCATGGGCACAATCAAAACCTTGCTATGGGGCTCCATGCTCTGTAAGGTCAAAAGCCCCTACTTTTCCCCCATATAAATTGTTCTATAAGGCTGATATCACTGAGCAGGTCATATACAACTGCAATTAATTTTTAAAGGCCTCATAAGAGTCTGAAATTGATATAAAGGCATGTTGCATTTGCCCATTGACACAGACCCTTTGACTCACTCTTGTCATTCAACTGTTGTTAAAAGAGAAGTATGGCCAAGGCTTGTTTGGCCATACTTCTCTTGTGGGTCACAGGAGTGCACTTACTTGTGCTCTCCTGTGACCTAGAATCAACAGACAGTGGGCTAAAGCATGCTGTTGGTTGATGTCACAAAGCCATTCCAGGCTCTTGAAGGATCTCGGCCATATTATTGGGATCCACCAAGATGCCTGATCGGCAGCCAGATGCTCCCATCCCCTTCCTAGCCGGGGAAGCATTGGGGGAGCAGCACAGAGAGCTGGTGACTGACAGTCACTGCTCTCCACTCATGGCACACTGAGAACTGAGCAATCAGCAGTCATGTGATCACTCAGTTCTCATGCTTAAAGCCATTAGGGGGCAGCCACAACATCAGACTGATGATGAATGAGTATATACAAGCGTTGGACAAAAATATAGAAACACTACACTACATGTTTCGCATTAAAAGTGGAAGTGGTGTAACATTCTTTTGCTTCTGCTGTGTGATGAGACACTTAGCTAACAGTTGGGAAGCCTCACTTTCGTCATTCACATTGTGCGCTGCTAGTAATTGATAGTCATGTCAGAGCTTACTGAGTTTTAAAGAGGGCAAATTGTTGGTGTCCACGTTGACTAATAAGCACGGTCAACTGATCGAAAGAGACAAAAGGACATTGCACAGGATTGTGATTCAGATTTTTGCATAAAGAGTGGTATCAGACTCCATTACCCACCATCCAAGACTTATATTTATCAACTTCCAGTAGAATTCAGGCCATCTTGGATGCCAAAGGCAGTCCAGCACTATATTAGGAAACAATTTTATTCTTTTACCATCCTTGTTTCAATAATTTTGTCCAACCTCTGTATATTTGTTTTTTAATAACCTCAAACTTACCCTTTAAATGCTAGGGTTATGGTTCTTGCAACTTTACTGGCATGAAGTTCTAGCCCTAGCCTAACATTAGAAAGCACCAAGCTATATCTAGAACAATAAGTACCCATTCATAACTGTCTGATTTGGCGTGTGACAATGCACAAGAGGAATACCATTAACCTAAAATTACCACAACTCCACCCCTCATCCTAAATGACCAAGCAACAGGTATCTATTTGGAGTTGAATGATCATAGCAGCCCTTTATTTCAACACAACAAACAAAATTTAATTCAACACTGGCGAATAGTGCAATAAACGCCTAACATACAATCAATACATTTTACAGAACAGCATTTTACCTACCAATAATCAATGATCTTACTAGGTCTAGGGACTCGTAAATCCAACAAAAGCCAGCTGTATCTGCCACCCAGTGAAAAGGCCCTCAGCAGCTACCATACCGCAAATGCCCAGCGTGCCCTATAGCCAGTCCAGGCCTGCTTGGCACTATTTAAAAAGAAGTGACAGAAGTTCTTTATGAGGTTGCATGTGCACACACACACACAACTGCACTTTAAGGCTAAGTTCACACTAGCCCACACTGTGATTTCTAGTTGTGGGTATCAAATCTGTTCCCACACCAACAACTGAATCGTGCTGCTCTTAGGAGATGCGTGGGGCTGCCATTTGTTCTGAATGGCGCCGCCACACATCTCAGCATGCAGGACGTTCGTGGGATTGTCGAAAAGACAATGCGATTTCCCTACAGCCATATTTTTTAAAAGGTACATGCACCTTGCTTTTGTAGAAACGCAGGCACAGTAGCCCATTCTTTTCAATGGGCTGCCGTGCCCACGCAGATGTGGCCGGCACAAAACACATATATGTGAACCTAGGGTTAGGGTTTACTTACACTGGACATGACTGAACAGAACCCTTCTCAAGTTCGATTGTCTCCCCCACTGGTCTGCACTCTCACACTCTGCTTTAAAGGAAGCATGTAAGGGCATCCTTACATCATCACCTCTGCCATGCAGACCCACTGATCCCTGCCTCTGTGCTCAGTCATCTATTCAGAGCTCTGTCATCAGGCATGGTCTGTGCTGACACTAAAGCAAACCATACCTGGCCAGAAGTGACCCGTGCCCTCTTCCAATCGGTCCCAGACATAATTTAGAGCACTCATCCTACACGGCCAGTCAAACTCGCTCACTGAGTCAACACTTGGCTCACAGTTGGGGCATGGTCCACAAAGTAAAAATGTAATTTTGCAATTTAAACATAAATTTAAAAATAAAACAGTGTTCAGGAGACGACGGTAGCGCTTCCTGAATGCCTATCTGTCACTGCTATACCGCCCTCTCAAAAGTGATCCACCATGGGATGCTTTTCAGATGGCAGCAAGCAGTACTACAAGTCTGAAAGAAGTCCTAATTTGATTCGATCGCCACAGCCTCTGGTGTTTGCTTACATCTAGTGCCACGAGTCTTACTGTCCTGTCTTGTCTGTACATCATAGTTTTGTATAGAGGGGGTCCAGAGCAATTGCCCCCTTATACAGTAAATCATGCCAGGCCGTGTCCCAGAGCCCCTTGAACTGACCGGCATTCATGTGGTGTAACGAGCTCACCGCATAGGGGCTCATTCAAGTGACCGCAAGACCCCCCGACCTATTATTGCTAAGTTCTCAAACTATGCTGAAAAAAACTTGATACTGCAGAAATATAGACAATCCAAGTCCCTGCAAGTGGATGGGGTCAAAGTTCTACTTTTTGCTGACTACTATATTGAGGTTTCAAAAAAAAGGAAAGCATTTCAACCTATTTGTTCACAGCTTTTCCAGCAGCAAATCAAGTTTACTCTGGCTGAACTGTTTCTGCGTTTTCTCTTGCCTTTTCAACTGCAGGACTTTTATGTTATGGGCACCCTGTGCTTTGCAGAACGTGAATATTGTTTGCTACAGGTATCTCTGGTACCATGGAGACATTCCATTGACTGACCCCTAGTCGGCTTCTCATCCACCCTTCTTCAAGGTACTCCGCCCAGATGGAGATTTCCCTATGGTAATGTATTATTGTGTTTTATATGATGCCTTTCTTTTTCCTCCTGGGTCTCTGGCTCTGCCGCTTGCTGCGCCTCTCCCAGGGTGCACCGTATCACCTCCCCCCCCCCCCGTCTACATGTCAGCACTGACTTGTTTGGCCTCTTTTGGGGCGTTATTGTGCATGACTGCGTAGGTCGCTGCGAGCGGGAGGCCTCTCGTTTGTGACCCCATGCGGAAAAAAGAGAAGTTGGTTTTGTTCATGTTATATTTTTGCTTTCCACCTTCCTACCCCCTGTTCTCCTACATTATCTCATACCTTACTCCTCCTCTACTTTTGGCCAGTGACACGTTACACCATCGTTTACTCGTTCATTCTCTCCTACCTACTAGAGTAATATACTCTCCCTCTGCAACTCTTAACACTTCTTTCTCGTTCCCAACTCCACGATTCACCCCACCTATAGCCTTCCCTCTATGAAGTTGGTATCCTGAAATGTGAAAAGACTTAGGTCCCCTCTTAAGCGTATGAAAATCCTTCGCCACCTACATAGACTAAAGACCGATATCGCCTTACTGCAAGAGACACACCTCGCCTCCTCAGACTTTCATCGTCTTAGAAAGCTCTGGGTGGGAGAGGTCCTGGGCTCAGTGGCGTTCGGCCGCAAAGCCGGAGTCATTATACTTATCAATAAATTGTTATCCTGTGATGTACTGTCCGTTTCATCGGACGATCAGGGTCGTTTTTGAACGGCGCATGTTCGCATTGGCGCAAAAGAGCAACTGCTCTCCAATATTTATGCCCCCTACACTCCGGGTAAACCATTTTTTTAAACACTTACTGCGCATCTCCTATCTTTCCCTCATCTCCCCCACCTTATAGGTGGAGATTTCAATACTGTCATGAATTCTGTAGAGGATCGCTCCTCTTCTCGACCTGTATCTTCTCACCCCACAGATCTGGCCCCTACTCCCCTTGCCTCTGTTGCAAATTCCCTCCGTCTCACAGATGTCTGGCGTCTTCACCATCCCGCGGATAGGGAATTCACTTTTTACTCCCCACCCCATAATGTTTTCACGTGGATTGATTATATCTTCTGCACTGATGATCTCCTACAATATGTTACCCTTCCGACTATTTATGACATTGCAGTGTCCGATCACGCACCGGTTACCGTTACCCTCAAATTTCCTGATAACCCCACCACCCCTAACATTTGGAGGTTCCCTTCCTATCTGTCCCAACACAAAGATTTTCACTCCTACTTAGATAACGCGTGGAAGGAATACTCCATGGCTAACACTCATTCACTAGATAATCCTCACCTATTCTGGGAAGCAGGCAAAGCCTTCCTCAAAGGCAAAATTATTTAATACGCCAGCACCTATAAAAAAAAACAGTCCATACAAGGCTATAAGGCGGCTAGCCAACGCCTGAAACTAGCTCAAAGAACCCTCCTCCCTCTCACCAAACCAGCTGCTAGAGCCGAATGGCAGGAAGCTAAACGTGCTTTTGACTCCTGGACTACCACAATAGAACTTATTAAACATAATCGTTTAGCAGCCTCCTTACATAAATTTGTAAATAAGGCCGGGAAGCTCCTTTCTAGACTCTGTAAACCCCCTTTCCGCCCTACTCATATAGCTGTTCATATTCGTAGCTCTCGTGGTACAATAGAACATACCCCCCAACTAATCAGTTATTCAATGTTGGAATAGTACTCCCAGCTTTACTCCAAAGATCCTGTAGACCCCCCCCCCCCGAAGGCTCACAAGTTTTTGCATCGTACTACACTCCCCAAACTGTCCCCATCCCAACTTGAAGTTTTAAATGCCCCTATTACGACAGATGAGTTAAGTGCTACTATAAAAAATGTAGCCTCAAATAAAGCTCCAGGCCCTGATGGATTTACTGGCGAATTTTACAAATCTTTTCAGGACATGGTGCTACCCACTCTCCATCGGGTTTATTCCTACATTTGGGAGGACGGTGATTATTTACCAATGGGTAACCAGGCCTTAATAAAACTACTAGCAAAGAAAGGGAAAGACCCTCTTGACCCAGGGGCCTACCGCCCCATTTCACTTCACTACTTTGGATGTGAAAATTTTATCCAAACTAGTAGCCACCAGACTGGCAAATCTGATGCCATCCTTAACCTCCCTGGTGGTATGATTATGTCAGGAATTATGTACCAAAAGCGGTACAATGTTTTGATATATATAATTTATAATATATATAAATATATATATTATAAAATATAAATATATTATAAAATATAAAATATATTATAAAATATAAATATTATAATATATATAATATATATAATATATATTAATAATATAATTTATAATTTACAATTTATAATATTTGATATTTTTCTGATACTAAGGTGATACAGTGTAATCCTCTCAGATTACACTGTATCACCTCCTTTTTATGTGTTTGTGTTTTGTGCAACTTTTGAATTTCCCTCCCAGTTCCGCTCCCATGTACCATTGCTGCTGCAGGGAACGGAACCAGGAAGTCATCAGATCGACGGACGAGCGGCGGGGATCTCGGCGGTGATCACAGCAATGGGAGATCATCGCTGGATCGCTAGGAGAAGGTAAGGAACCCCGCTGCAGGCTCTGCACATCTACCCCGAGCGTGACTCGGGGATACCGATCCTAGCATAAACCCCCCCCCCCCCGAGTCACGCTCGGGGATACCGGTAAGGGAGTTAATACACCCAGCACAATCCGGATTTGTGCGAGGCAGAATGGCCATGCTCAATATTCGTAAAGTGCTCGTGGTCCTGGAACAGGCCCGGCTCCACCCTGGGGAAGATCTAGCCATCATCACCCTGGACGCCGAGAAAGCCTTTGATAAAGTCGGCTTTCACTGGTTGTCTTTGGTCCTGATGGAAATGGGATTCTCGGTGCCTTCACTTATTTAATCAGGTCCATGTATGCAGCACCCACGGCCAGATTGATGGTGGCGGGTCTCCTCACGGGGGAGTTCAACCTACATAAAGGAACGAGACAGGGGTGTCCCCTCTCACCCTTACTTTTTAACCTAGCCCTGGAACCCCTGTCCCGATACCTGGCAGGACACGTCCCTTTACATGGGGTCAGAGTTGGCGACCACAACCTTTGCACGGCTCTGTTTGCTGACGATGTCCTCATTTTCACATCTAACCCTGTCCCTGATATGTCTGTTATTAAATCCATTTTTGACGATTTCAAAATCTGCTCCAGTCTACGTATCAACTTCCAAAAAAGTGAAATCCTATCGCTCACGCACTCTTCCTCCAGCAATTGGCTACATACCTCGATTTCCTCCATTGCCAAGTCACATATAACCTATCTAGGTATTAAAATTGGTAAAACTCCCTCCTCAATTTATACATTAAACTACCCCCCACTGTTCTCTAAAATTGTACAAGAATTGGGCAGCTGGATGGAGTTGCCTCTCTCTCTTCTCGGCAGGTGCCATTTGGTCAAGATGGTTAGTTTTGCAAAGTTATTATACCCACTGCAAACCCTACCTCTGCTGTTGAAACATAAAGATGTTCAACTTTTAAATGCCGCTATCTCCCGGTTCATCTGGAAAGGTAAACGTCCAAGAATTTCCTTTAAAAAGCTACACCTGCCCAGGAGAGAGGGGGGCATTGGCCTTCCCAACATTAGGATATTTAACTTATCATGTTTGTTGAGGATATGTCTTGACTGGATATCCCAGTCTAACCGCTTGTAATGTTCCAGTACCTTTGGTACCCTAAATTACACTTTCCACAAGTGTATGCGCCCCACCATTTACTTTTGGAAAAGGTGCGCATACACCTTTAAGACTGGAGCTGTCATCACCCAGCGCCGGACTAGATGGCTATTTAAAGCGCCGGTTCTCACTCACATGTGTTCGTTCAAACACCCTTACCTGGATGCTAACCTTGCTTGAAGCTTCCATGCTTGCAAGCTTACTTCGCTGACGGAACCTCGCTGCGCTGATCCCTGTATCCCGCTACTGGATCATCCGCCTCTCCTGAACCACCCTTCGGCTGTATCGCTAATAGTGCTAAGTACCCCGCAATGGAATTCTATATAAACTTATACTAAGCTTACACTATCTAGCTCTGCATAGTAAAGACTGTTTATCACATCTGCATAACTAGATTGCTAGCTCTTGAGACTACTGCTACTTTTCTGCACTGGGTTGATCTCTTTTGTATGTCCACCTGCTATTCTATCATCTGCTATCATACAACATTGCTAAACCTTCCTGCATCCATCTGCTACTGTCTCACCTTCAAGTGTCTATCACCTACCACCTCCACTCAACCTATCCCTCAACCTTCATCATTGTGTTACCACATACATAAAGTCACTCTAGGAACCAGCTTGCTAATTGTGTGTATTTACTGGCTGAAATAAGACCTTCCACACATGATGAGTCATTGAGGTTGGGAATGGTATCTCAGCATATCTCTTACATGACTACTGACGTGGAACTATTTCTGCAGCTAAAAATCCACACCATATAAGAAACGCAGGAGCGTTACAGATTGAACGAACCAAAAAATGGATTCAGCAGAAATAACCACTCAGGTGACACAATTAAAACAGCAAGTATCTGCGTTAATACACGCACTTGCTGAATTAAAAGAAGACAATCAGGCTCTGTCGCAGCAGGTAATTAGACTGACACAACTTACCTCTGCTCAGTCCCCTGAACCCAAGATAAATCCCCCTTTGATATTTACAGGCGATCGCAAAAAATTTCGCGAATTTAAAAACGCATGTGAGTTACTTTTTTTGCTAAAACCTCGTACCTACCTTACTGATCACATTAAGGTTTGTACTATTATTTCTTACCTATCAAGCGATCCTCGAGCCTGGGCAGATTCTCTTTTTGAGAAAAACGACCAGCTTCTCAACTCCTATGCCTTGTTCCTGGCAGAGCTCACTAGCCTATATGATGACCCCAATAGGCAGAGTACTGCTGATCTTCAGTTAAGATCCTTGAAACAAGGAAGGAGGCCTGTAGAAGACTTTGTCGCAGAGTTCAAGAGATGGACCCTTGATTCAGAATGGAATGATGCATCTCTGAAAACCCAATTTAGGCTTGGCCTATCAGAAGCCGTTAAGGACGAGCTCGCTCGAGCAGATCTGCCAAAAACCCTGGATGCATTAATACAACTCAGTATTACCATAGATAGAAGACTACGAGAAAGAAAGGCTGAAAAGATGGGAATGCCATTATCCGTTTCCTCTCGGATTCCGGCCGTTGACCCCGTTCCTATGGAGGTAGGAACCATACGCCCACCGCTATCAACTCTGGAAAAAGCCAAAAGACGAAATGAAAATCTCTGCTTGTACTGTGCATCCCCGGATCACAAGATAAACGTCTGTCCCCTAGTCAACAAAAAGAAGGGTGAGTGTTCACATGTCTCCCTAGGAGGATTGACAACTTCATTCACTAACCCCTACATTTCTGTTTTTTTGACATTACAGTGGGACCAGAACAGGATTACTACTAAGGCCATGATTGACACAGGATCTTGTGGAAATTATATGGATATATGTTTTGCTGCTTTAAATAAAATTCCTATTATTTCTAAACTCAAACCTGTCTCAGTAAGTCTTATTACCGGTGTTCCGTTATCCTCTGGTCCGATCACCGATCAGACACAAGCACTTCTAGTCACTATTAACGAGTCTCATAGGGAGACTTCTACCTTCGATTTAATACCATCACCCCACTTTCCCATTGTGTTGGGACTTCCCTGGTTGCACACACACCAACCAACCATAGATTGGAAGAAACGGTCCTTGACCTTCCCTTCTTGTTATTGCGAGGAAACGTGTAACCTCCCGTTTTCCGGGAAGATTCTGTCTGTGGTGACAGATGAGATTGCACCACTATGTTATCAGGATCTTTCTGAGGTTTTTCTTGAGAAAAATGCTCAAGCATTACCTCCTAATCGAGACTATGATTGTAGCATTGATCTACTCCCAAATAGCAAATTGCCGTTCGGTCATGTTTATCCTCTTTCACAGGATGAACTTGCCCATCTCAAAACCTATTTGGATGAGAACTTAGAAAAAGGTTTTATTAGACCTTCCACTTCTTCCACAGCAGCAGGATTCTTTTTTGTTCGCAATAAAGATTCAAGTCTCAGACCTATCATCGACTACAGGAAATTGAATGCTATCACAATAAAAGATCGCTATCCCTGAGCTCATTGAGCAGGTGCGTGGAGCTACCTATTTTTCAAAATTAGACCTGAAAGGAGCATACAATCTCATTCGAATCCGTGATGGACATGAGTGGAAGACTGCATTCAGAACTAGATACGGATTGTTCGAATATCTTGTGATGCCATTCGGCCTATGCAATGCCCCTGCAGTTTTCCAACGATTTATAAACGATATTTTTAAAGACTTACTAGATGTCTGTGTTGTGGTATATCTGGACGATATACTTATATATTCACGGACCCTGTCTGAACACATAAGACATGTAAGACTTGTATTATCGAGATTGCTTGCACATAATCTTTATGTGAAGCTGAAGAAATGCTTGTTCCATAAAGATGAGGTACTCTTTCTAGGCTACATCATATCCAAAACAGGAATCGAGATGGACATGAGTAAAATATCCTGCATTCAGGATTGGCCTACACCAACTACACGCAAGGCGCTACAGCGATTCCTGGGATTTTCAAATTTCTACAGGAAGTTCATAAAAAACTTTTCTGCTATTGTGAGACCCCTCACACAGCTCACTAGCATAAAAATACCATTTAAATGGTCAGAAGAAGCAAATAAGGCTTTCCACTTGTTAAAGACAAGGTTTACTTCCACTCCCATATTACGCCATCCAGACCCATCCCTCCAATACATTCTGGAGGTAGATGCGTCAAACATGGCAGTAGGAGCAATACTCTCCCAACGACCTACCCACACTTCACCACTTCATCCAGTCGCTTTTTTTTCTAAATCCCTGAGCAGTCCCGAGATAAATTACCCCGTGGGTGAAAAGGAACTGCTTGCTATAAAATTGGCTCTGGAGAATTGGCGACATTTACTCGAAGGCACCCAACTACCAATAATTATATACACGGACCATAAAAACCTCCAATATCTTCAGACTAGCAAAACTCTCTCGCATCGTCAGGTACGATGGTCACTATTCTTTCTAAGGTTTAACTTCCTAGTGACCTACACACCTGCAGATAAGAACAAAAAGGCGGATGCACTATCACGACTAACTGAAGAAAACTACTTTGAAATCCCTTCCGTTCCTACAATACCTCACAAACGCATTATTGGAGTTGTCCGTTCCTTAAAGGAAGAGGTTCTGCATGGTATAAGTTTGGATTCACCCCCACCACAACTAAATACTGATGCAGAAGGCTTCCTCTACTACAACGACAAACTTTACATACCACCTACCCTACGCACCAAGATCTTGGAATTATCGCATGATGTGCCTATGGCAGGGGGTTGGGAATGGTATCTCAGCATATCTCTTACATGACTACTGACGTGGAACTATTTCTGCAGCTGAAAATCCACACCATATAAGAAACGCAGGAGCGTTACACTCACCTTCAAGTGTCTATCACCTACCACCTCCACTCAACCTATCCCTCAACCTTCATCATTGTGTTACCACATACATAAAGTCACTCTAGGAACCAGCTTGCTAATTGTGTGTATTTACTGGCTGAAATAAGACCTTCCACACATGATGAGTCATTGAGGTTGGGAATGGTATCTCAGCATATCTCTTACATGACTACTGACGTGGAACTATTTCTGCAGCTGAAAATCCACACCATATAAGAAACGCAGGAGCGTTACACCGCTATTCCCTACACTCACTGGAAGCATCTATGACACATCCCTTCTCTCTACTGGCCTTGCTTCACTGCAAATGGAAAACATTGGATCCCGCCAGCCAACATAATGTACTGCTTCGTGACACAACCATAGCCTGGAGGGAGCTTAGGAAACTCCTTCGCCTACTTATTCACTTTTCGAGACGTCTCCTGATCCAGGGAAACCCTATGTTCCCACCAGGCCTCTACTCCGGAATCTTTTCCCTTTGGAAGAAGAAAGGCCTCACAAAATTCTCGGATCTATGCAATATGGACACTGGCACCCCCCTGAGCTTCTCCGCTAAAGCTGAAATTTTTTCCCTGCCAACCTCAAACCACTTCTGCTATAGACAATGTTTGAGTTTCATTCAAAAATCCTGCTCGGTTAACTCTGACCGATTCCGCCATTCCATTCTGGATGTTTTCCTTACAGACGACTTGAACTCTATTTCTGCAATGTATAAACCAATCCTTAGGAAATCAATACCTCCTTTGTCTGAGTCTTCGGTTCTGAACTGGGGGAAAGCTTTTCCACATCTGCTAACCAGGCTTCTGTCGGGACTTGCGACAACTATTCGCCTTACTCCGAATGAGATTTGGAGGGAAACCCAACTGCGCATATTACACAGGGCTTACTTACCCTTCTCAATGAAAGGACCCACAAAACCCACAGGCTGTGATCTGTCCCCACTGCAGAGCTCCACGCCCTACCCTGGTTCACCGTTTCTGGCAATTTGGGACCATGTTATATCCTTTATATACGGAATCACTCAAATGCGCATACCCAAAGACCCTTTCCTTCTACTCTTTGGTTACTGGGATCCTCAAATTCAATCTAGACCCCCGGATGCTCAAACCCCACACAAAGAATGGATCTTACTCTGTCTTCTACTCACCAGGAAATGCATTCTTAATAATTGGACATCACCACTGAGCCCTACAATCTCCCATGTTAAACAGGCGCTACTGTTACTTCTTTACAACGAAAGATTGAATCTGGAGGACGGAATGCACACTCTCTTGAACGATTTATGCACCAATGGAACGCATTCATTTTATCTACACTTTCACATCAGGAACAAGCTGACCTCCATGATCTACCGGCTTATCATACTGGGTACTTGTCACGACTTCAAAGGAATCTCCCACCCGAACCTTGATATGTTTATGGTAGTTTGTTCCATCGATCCACCTGCCCATGTTTTTTTTTTTTTTTTTCACTGAGCCTAATGTTGATTTTCTTTTGGATATCTTATTTTCACTCTGGAGGCCATGAGTGTTGTTTTTTCAACTGCTTTGTTTTCCCCTCCCCCCCTCCTTTCCTGATAACATGTTGTTATCCACTCTCATGTGTTACCTTTCCCTGCATTGTCATACTTTCACGAGACAATGTCCTTGTTAACATATTGTTTGTCGTTTGGTTATTTTCTTTGTGAAAATTTAAATAAAATTAAAAACAAAAACAAAAAAAAAAAAAAAATACGGTCTAAAACTAACATTTGCAAAGATGGAGAGATCATCATTGGGGGACCAGGTTGTCAAGCAAAAAGTACTGTGGAGACTGGCAAGGATTGTTGTTTCTTGGAAGGTGGCATCTCGGATCTACAGCCTGCAGGATGAAAATGTTTTAATGTAAGGAGATCCAGTACTTGGTTACAATTTTCTTCTCAAGGGGATAAGGAGCTGATAGGGGTAGAAGAAAACAGCCAAAACCAAACAGGAAAAACCATCCAGGACAGTTTTAACTTACTTCCCGCATGTTGCCCACAGGACACAATCCATACTAGTGGGAGACCTCTGTTCTTAGACTCGCTTTAGGCTACATAATTAATGAGGACACTATTATACAGTCACATAAAAAAGTAAGTACACCTCATGGACATGGATAGAGCATCGGATCTTTATTTGAACAGTGCTTACAGATAAAGATAATATACATTAATAAAAACGCAGGGAAAGTCTGTCATTCTCACAAATCATATTAGATGAAGATCACCAGAAAAAACAATCTGTGGAATTAGTCTAAAGCAGGGGCCAGCTGAGATTCTCCCCATCTATGGGCAGGCTGGTCCATGAAGCAGAGATTTTTTGAGAAAAACAATGCTATCTAAATTCTCTGACTTAAGGGAAAGTTGCGTTTACCATTTGTAACATGGCGCATGCAGCTGTGTCAGCAGGCTATTGTGAGCTTTAAAAATGCTCCTCTAAAAAAAAAACAAAAAAAAAAAAAATGCTCCTCTCCCCAAACAAGTCTATGGGAATAAAAAATCTGTTGAAGCATGCAGATAAATTCTAGGGAGTCATCCCAATTTTTTTTCTTCCTCAATCCTGCATGATGTAAAAATCTACATTGATCCCTCTAATTCACCAGAGACCGGACACAACCCTTTTTCCTGCATAGTTGCATAGTGAATTGTATTTTAAGAGACAATCTAGATATCTTCATATATTTAAAATACAGTACATATGTAGTTTGCTCTTTTGATTATTGTTTCTAAAATCTTGACATTACAGGCCCCTTAAGTGCCGTGTACCTGGGATGAACAGGTGGGGCATCCAGCCCCGCTGCCTGCAGCCTGTCAAATCTATGGGAGGCTGCGGCTGGATGGGGCTGAACGCATTTAGAGCCCAGTGCATTCAGGGATGAATACATGGCAGTGGGGTCCAACCCTTGTACATTGCCCTACATACACAACCTCTGTACATTAATGGCTGTGTGTTGAGTTATTTTGAGGGGACAGCAAATTTACACTCATACAAACTTTTCACTCACTACTTTACATTGTAGCAAAGTGTTATTTCTTCAGTGTTGTCACATGAAAAGATATAATAAAATATTTACAAAAATGTGAGGGGTGTACTCATTTTTGTATGATACTTTGCTACTGACCTCTGTACACTGTACTACATCCTCCTGACCTCTGTACTTTACCCTACATAATACTGCCTCTGTACACTGCTCTACATCCTGCTGACCTCTGTACATTGCTCTACATCCTACTGACCTCTGTACACTGCTCTACATTTTACTGATCTCTTTACACTGCTCTACATCCTCCTGACCTCTGTACACTGCTCTACGTCCTCCTGACCTCTGTACACTGCTCTAAATCCTACTGCCCTCTGTACACTGCTCTACATCCTACTGACCTCTGTACACTGCTCTACATTTTACTGATCTCTTTACACTGCTCTACATCCTCCTGACCTCTGTACACTGCTCTAAACCCTACTGCCCTCTGTACACTGCTCTACATTTTACTGATCTCTTTACACTGCTCTACATCCTCCTGACCTCTGTACACTGCTCTAAATCCTACTGCCCTCTGTACACTGCTCTACATCCTCCTGACCTCTGTACACTGCTCTACATCCTACTGACCTCTGTACACTGCTCTAAATCCTACTGACCTCTGTACACTGCTCTACATCCTCCTGACCTCTGTACACTGCTCTAAATCCTACTGCCCTCTGTACACTGCTCTACATCCTCCTGACCTCTGTACACTGCTCTACATCCTACTGACCTCTGTACACTGCTCTAAATCCTACTGACCTCTGTACACTGCTTTACATCCTCCTGACCTCTGTACACTGCTCTACATCCTCCTGACCTCTGTACACTGCTCTAAATCCTACTGCCCTCTGTACACTGCTCTACATCCTACTGACCTCTGTACACTGCTCTACATTTTACTGATCTCTTTACACTGCTCTACATCCTCCTGACCTCTGTACACTGCTCTAAACCCTACTGCCCTCTGTACACTGCTCTACATCCTACTGACCTCTGTGCACTGCTCTACATCCTCCTGACCTCTGTACACTGCTCTACATCCTCCTGACCTCTGTACACTGCTCTACATCCTACTGACCTCTGTACACTGCTCTACATCCTACTGATCTCTGTACACTGCTCTACGTCCTCCTGACCTCTGTACACTGCTCTACATCCTACTGATCTCTGTACACTGCTCTAAATCCTACTGACCTCTGTTCACTGCCCTTACCCCAGTACGCAGCTCAACATACTAATGACTCTTGTACACTGCCCCAGATACTACCAACTGATACTATTAAAACAGGCGATGAGTAGGTGACATACTGCCTGCTCACTACCTGTCAAATGCCCTGTGAAATGCAATCCACATTGGATCCCTCTTCTGAGGGATAACACTAGTGAAAAATAGCCCTTCGGGCCACTTCGTTAAATTAACCCTACACAGCCCCTCCCCTACCCCCTTCATACCACTGCCAAATGAATCCTTCTGACACCACATATACAGGAACATTTTTTCTTTATTGTGACACCACTAACTTAGGTACTTTTTTCTCTTTTCAGTAACACCACAGACGCAGAGGCATTTTTCTTTCCAGTGACACCGCTAA
This sequence comes from Pelophylax lessonae, assembly GCF_965119305.1. Classification (NCBI taxonomy): domain Eukaryota; kingdom Metazoa; phylum Chordata; class Amphibia; order Anura; family Ranidae; genus Pelophylax; species Pelophylax lessonae. Next base: position 61,003,412 of record NC_138771.1, on the reverse strand, counting down.
TACAGGGACGTTTTCCCTTCCAGGGACGTTTTCTTCCATTGACATCAGCCTAGGGATATCTATTCTTTTTAGGAACACCACTGATGCAGGGGCATTTCTTCCTTCCATTGACACCACCAATATGGGCATTTTTTCCTTACACTGTTGCTGGGGTAATTTTTTCTACATCAATATTAGCCCAGCATTACACTGTGGGATAAAACATATATGCTATCAAACTCATATGTAACATACAACACTCAGTACAGCATGCTTTGTGTGTTGCTATTAACCCAACCTAACCCCCTAATCTATCACCTGGTGGGGTGCAATTTGGTATCTTTATCCTTGGCACTGGATGTTCTTGTCCCACCCACTCAACCATTCTGCTGATCTCGGTACTCTTCCCTATCTCCTACTGATCTCTATACACTGCCCTATGTACTACTTACACTGGCCAGAAACTAGTTGAGCAAGTCAGCCTGCAGTACCAGATGTTTTGCATTCATGATGGGCTCCTGCATCAGCCTTGAGTTGACCAATTACTCTCTAGACGTGAAACAATTTGTGAGTGAAAGTGAATGCCTAGTTTCTCACTGAAGCTGACTTTTAAGGTAGGCTAAGTTTATAATTTTACAGTGACATTAGTTTCATTTGATCCAAATTTTCTCAATGCCATTTTTACTTTTTATTGGGGACTTGCTAGTTAACTTCTCTAGAAAAAAAAAAGGATGCCGCACCCCAGTGATCTTTAATCTTCTCCATGCTCCATGTTGTTTAGCTAGATCTTCACCTCTCAAATGTTGCCCACCCCTGCCCTATGGGATTTGTAGTGTACATAGAGCAGTGCATATGACCACAGCTAACATGCACCGTTTGTACCAAACAAAGGGAAGTGAGGTGGAGGCAGAAAAACACAGTAAGTAACAATTTATTGAAAAATAGATTGTAGAATAAGGATATTGTTTAGTGTCACTTTCAGCTTCATTGTCCAAATAACTTCAGCTGGACTTCAGGGTCTAGAATATATTTTGGAGAATAAGCATATAATATCATTGCTGGATGCCACAGGGAAAGGGTGCCCATGGGCTCAATCAAAACGTTGCTATGGGGCCCCATGCTCTGTAATGTCAAAAGCCCCTACTTTTCACCCTATAAATTGTTCTAAAAAGCTGATATCTCTGAGCAGGTCATATACAACTGCAATGGATTTTGAACGGCCTCATAAGAGTCTGAAATTGATATAAAGGCATGTTGCATTTGCCTATTGACACAGACCCTTTGACTCACTCTTGTCATTCAACTGTTAAAAGAGAAGTATGGAAAAGGCTTGTTTGGCCATAGTTCTCTTGTGGGTCACAGTAGTGCACTTAATTGTGCTCTCTTGTGACCTAGAATCAACAGATAGTGGGCTAAAGCATGCTGTTGGTTGATGTCACAGAGCCATTCCAGGCTCTGAAAGGATCCCGGCCATATTACTGGGATCCACCAAGATGCCTGATCGGCAATCAGAAGCTCCCATCCCCTTCCTAGCCTGGCGCTGCAGTGAGCATTGAGGGAGCAGCACAGAGAGCTGGTGACTGACAGTCACTGCTCTCCACTCAGAGCAGACTGAGAACTGAGCAATCAGCAGTTATATGATCACTCAGTTCCCATGCTTAAAGCGGTTGTATACTCACCTAAAAAAAAAAAAAAAAACCCTGCAGGAGAAAGGCATAATGAGCCAGTATGCTTCGCATACTAGCTCATCATGAAATACTTACCTTAAAACGAAGCCCCGACACGGTCACCCGATCTCAGCTGAGGGAGCTTTCATGTTCCCTCTGCGTCTCTTCCTGGTTCGGCGGCTCTGGCGCTGTGAGTGGCCGGAGCCGCGATGACGTCACTCCTGGGCAGTTACTTTCCGGCAAGGATCTGGCAAAGAGCTCTGAAGGTCCGCCGGACCTTCAGAGCGCATGCACCGCTGGTTTCAGCATCTGCATGCAGGACGAATATCTCCTATACCTTGCAGGTTTAGGAGATATTAATTATACCTACAGGTAAGTCTTATTATAGGCTTACCTGTAGGTAAAAGGTAAAAAGTGGAGTATTCTTACCACTTTAAAGCCATTAGGGGGCAGCCGCAAAATCAGACCGATGATGAATGAGTATATTCAGGGTTTGGACAAAAATATGGAAACACTACACTACATGTTTTGCATTGAAAGCAGAAGTGGTGTAACATTCTTTTGCTTCTGCTGTGTGATGAGACATTTAGATAACAGTTGGGAAGCCTCACTTTCGTCATTCACGTTGTGCGCTGCTAGTAATAGATAGTCATGTCAGAGCTTACTGAGTTTCAAAGAGGGCAAATTGTTGGTGCCCACTTAGATAGTGCCTCTGTAACAATACAGTTTCAAAGAAAACGTTGACTGATAAGCGAGGTCCACTGTTCGAAAGAGACAAAAGGACATTGCACAGGATTGTGACCTGGATTTTTGTATGAAAAGTGCTATCAGATTCTATTGCCTACCATCCAAGACTTATATTTATCAACTTCCAGTAGAATTCAGGCCATCTTGGATGCCAAAGGCAGTCCAGCACTATATTAGGTAACAATTTATTTATTTTACCATGCTTGTTTCAATAATTTTGTCAAACTCTGTATATTTGTTTTTTAACAACCCCAAACTTACCATTTAAATGCTAGGGCTATGGTTCTAGCAGCGTTACTGGCATTAAGTTCTAGCCCTAGCCTAACATTAGACAGCACCAAGCTGTATCCAGAAGAGTAAGTACCCATTCATACCTGTCCGATTTGGCATGTGACAATGCACAAGAGGAATACCATTAACCTAAAAATACCACACCTCCACCCCTCCTGCAATGTAAAAATGTAATCTTGCAATTTAAACATACATTTAAAAATAAAACAGTGTTCAGGAGACGACAGTAGCGCTTCTAGGATGCCGGCTTTTCGATCTATACACGCGGGACGCCGCGGTCTGCTTTTTGTCTTTTTGATGTACCTGTTCCAAGTCGGCTCACTGTAAGTGCAATTTGTTAATAAACCTCTTATGTGTTGGTAACGGGATTACGCTATGTGCCTCTCATTTCCCTTCATATATATGTGATATCATCTCTGGAGTCCATAGTGCAGCAGAGCATTCCTGATTTCCTGATTCCTGTAAGATGTGTTACATTGGGTCCTACATCTAAGCGTGTGTGGCCGTTCCATTAAGTTGGAGGCCTCAGCTTCTGGTAAGCTGCCACTTTGATTGTATTAGCACGGGTGTATTCCTATCTTACCTTGGGATTCAAGCCTCCCGCTCTGACATCACCTTTCTGGGACTTGTGCTTTGTTATTGGATCACTTATGGACTTTTTGATTTGTGGTTATTTGTTTTAAATCATATTTTCACTGATTTGATTTCACCAATTTTTCATTAATTTTTTGCATATTTCACTTTATTCAATTCTATTACACTGTATGGGCATATCATATTTATTAGCGCTGCACTATTTTGGTTTTATATCTTTCTCTCCTTGCCAGGACAAAAAGCTGTAAACAAAAAGTGTGTAAAAAATAAAAAACTAAGTAAAAATAGTTAGATCAAGGTTTGCAAAATGCATCGTAGCCTGTGTAGACAAAAATCCTTGTGCCAGCCCTGGTGACCACAGCAGCTAGGATCATTGCTGGCCAGCATTGCCATTATTTGATCACCGGCTACTGATGAGCAGCTAGGATCACTGCTGGCGTTGCAACTGAGGTCATGGTCCTATGCAAACAAAGTAATAAATAAAGAAAAATAAATGCACTTTTTTGTTTTTTCCAATATGAGTGCATTCATTTATTTGCAAAATTGGAAATTCTCCTTACGGTTCTAGCCATTCCTGATTGTTAGGAGGTCCAGCAATGCTGGTATGTGACCACTGCTATTGATGTGCAGCTACCATCACTACAGGCATGTCTAGGTAGGAGCAGTCCTCCAGTGTCGATATGTGACCCCAAGCCCTAGTGAACAGCTGGGGTGACAGCGGTCCTGTTCAGGTAGAAGCACAGTCCAGCAATGCCAGTATGTGATCACAGCTACTGGCGAGCCGCTAAGATCACTGCTGGATAAGGTTCAATGCAAAAATAAATAAAATAAAATAAAATGCACATTTTTTGCTTTTTCCAATATGGGTGCATTTATTTATTTCTGTTTGCAAAATTCAGAATTCTTCTTGTGGTTCTAGCCATTCCTGTTCATTAGAAGATCCAGCAATGCTGTTATGTGACCACATCTATAGACTTGCAGCTACCATCACTGCTGGCATGTCTAGGTAGGTAGGAGCACAGTCCAGCAGTGTTTGTATGTGACCCCAGGTCCTGGTAAACAGTTGGAATAACTGTGGGCCTGTCTAGGTAGAAGCACAGTCCAGCAATGCCAGTCCTGAGGTCATGTTCCAATGCAAAACAAAATAAAAAATAAAACAAAATGAATGCACTTTTTGCTGCATTTATTATTTTCTGTGCAATTTTCGGACTTCTCCTTGTGGTTCTAGCCATTTCTGATCATTAGGAGGTCCAGCAGTGCTGGTATGTGACCACATCCATTGATGTGCAGCTACTATCAATGCTAGCATGTCTAGGTAGAGGCACAATCCACCAGTGTTGGTATGTGATCACAGGTCCTGGTGAACAGTTGGGATGGCAGCGGGCCTGTTTTGGTATGAACACAGACCACCAGTGTCAGTATGTGACCCCAGGTTCTGGTGAATGGTTGGAGTCACCGTGGGTCTGTCTATGTAAGAGCACTGTCCAGCAGTGTTGGTATGTGATCACAAGTCCTGGTGAACAGTTGGGGTGGCAGCGGGCCTGTTTTGGTATGAACACAGTCCACCAGTGTCAGTATGTGACCCCAGGTTCTGGTGAATGGTTGGAGTCACCGTGGGTCTGTCTATGTAGGAGCACTGTCCAGCAGTGTTGGTATGTGATCACAGGTCCTGGTAAATATACTAATCAGAAAAATTAAAGGAACACTTTTTAATCAGAGAATAGCATCAAGTCAGTTAAGCTCCTAGGATATTGATCTGGTCAGTTAAGTAGCAGAGGGGGTTGTTGATCAGTTTCAGCTGCTTTGGCGTTAATTAAATTAACAACAGGTGCACTAGATGAGCAACAATGAGACGACCTCCAAAACAGGAATGGTTTTACAGGTGAAGACCACTGACTTTTTTTTCCCTACTCATCTTTTCTGACTGTTTTTCACCAGTTTTGCATTTGGCTAGTGTCAGTGTCACTACTGGTAGCATGAGGCGATACCTGGACCCATAGAGGTTGCACAGGCAGTGCAACTCCTCCAGGGTGGCACATCAATACGTGCCACTGCTAGAAGGTTTGCTGTGTCTCCCAGCACAGTCTCAAGAGCATCGAGGAGATTCCAGGAGACAGGCAATTACTCTAGGAGAGCTGGACAGGGCCATAGAAGGTCCTTAACCCATCAGCAGGACCGGTATCTGCTCCTTTGTGCAAGGAGGAACAGGATGAGCACTGCCAGAGCCCTACAAAATGACCTCCAGCAGGCCACTGGTGTGAATGTCTCCGACCAAACAATCAGAAACAGACTTCATGACAGTGGCCTGAGGGCCCGACATCCTCTAGTGGGCCCTTTGCTCACTGCCCAGCATCATGGAGCTTGACTGGCATTTGCCATTGAACACCAGAGTTGGCAGATCTGCCACTGGCGCCCTGTGCTTTTCACAGATGAGAGCAGGTTCACCCTGAGCACATGTGATAGACGTGAAAGGGTCTGGAGAAGCCATGGAGAATGTTATGCTGCCTGTAACATTCTTCAGCATGACTGGTTTAGTGGTTGGTCTGTGACGGTCTGGAGAGGCATATCCATGGAGGGACACACAGATCTCTATAAAGTAGATGATGGCAGCCTAACTGCCATTAGGTATTAGGATGAAATCTTTGGACCCATTGTCAGACCCTAAACTGATGCAGTGGGTCCTGGGTACCTCCTTGTGCACAACAATGCCCGGCCTTATTTGGCGAGAATATGCAGCCAGTTCCTGGAGGATGAAGGAATTCATACCATTGAATGGCCCCCACGGTCCCCTGACCTAAATCCAATAGAAAACTTCTGGGACATTATGTTTTGGTCCATCTGACACCACCAGGTTGCACCTCAGTCTGTTAAGGAGCTCGGTGATGCCCTGATTTAGATCTGGGAGAAAATACCCCAGGACACCATCCGTCATCTGAAAAGGAGTGTGCCCTGATATTGTCAGGCATGCATACAAGCATGTGGGGGGCCATACAAACTGCTGAGTACCATTTTGAGTTGCTGCAATGAAATTTCAGCAAAATTGACTAACCTGCTGCATAATTTTTTTCACTTTGATTTTTGGGGAGTCTTTGAATTCAGCCCTCAATAGGTTGATAATTTTCATTTCCATCAAACGATGTGACATCCTTTGGCTCCTATAACATTACCCAGTCTATATCAGGACAGATATCCAGCATGATATTATTCCCAATTGAGGTCTGATGTGTTTTAAAAGTGTTCCTTTAATTTTTTGAGCAGTGTAGTTGGAATCACCGTGGACCTGTCTAGGTAGGGGCGTGGCAGTATGTGATGACAGCTACGGATGAGCAGCTAAAATCACTGCTGGCCTTGGATCCAAGGTCAAGGTTCAATGCAAAAACTGATAAATAAATAACATAAATGCACTTTTTTTTTTTTTTGCCTTTTGGATGCATTTGTTAACCGCTTGCCGACCGCCGCAAGTAGATTTACTGCGGCGGTCAGCCCCTGCCAGGCAGAGTGACGTTAATTAACGTCACTAGCCTGGGAGGGTCTGGGGAGCGAGCGCGCGCCCGCGGAGGCGCGCTCCCGCTCCCGCGCGGTCACGGACCCCCGCGCCTGTGACCAGCGGACCCGATGTCCGCCGGCCACTCGGCGATCGTCGGGGGAGAGGGAGAATGTCAGGCAGCTTGTGTAAACAAGCTGCCTGTCATTCTCCTCGCTGTAAAGACACTGATCACTCGGATCTAGTATGTAGATCTGTTGATCAGTGTCCTTACAGCTAGAGCCACAGCCAATCACAGTAGAAACCACGCCCCTAGGGACACACACAGCCCCTCCCTCCCAAATAAAGTTAACCCCTTCACTGCCAGTGTAATTTTACAGTAACAGTGCATATGTATAGCACTGATTACTGTAGAAACGTCACTGGTAACCCCAAAAGTGTCAAAAATGTCAGTCAAGGGTCCGATCTGTCCGCCGCAATGTCGCAGTACCGCAAAAAAAATCGCAGATCGCCGCCATTACGCGTTAAAAAAAAAACAACAAAAATGACAAAAATCTTTCCCTTAGTTAGTAAACGCGATAACTTTTGCGCAAACCATTAAAAATACGCTTTTTGCTATTTTTTTTACCAAACATAGGTAGGATAAAACAAATTGGCCAAAAATTTTAAAAAATTTAGATTTTTACATTTTTTTTGGGGGAATTTCATATAAAAAAATGTGAAAAATATTGCTATTTTTGCAAAATTGTTGCTCTTTTTTTGTTTATAGCGCGTGATCAAAAAAATCGCACAGGTGATCAAATACCACCAAAAGAAAGCTCTGTTTGTGGGAAAAAAAGGACATCAAATTCGTTTAGGTACAGCGTCGCACGACCGCGCAATTGTCCGTTAAAATCACGCAGTGCCGAATCGCAAAATACCCCCTGGTCTTTTAGCAGGAAAATCCTCCTGGGCTTAAGTGGTTAATATTTTGTGCAAATTTGGGAATTCTCCTTATGCTTCCCGTCATTCCTGATTGTTAGGGGGTCCAGAAGCACCGATATGTGACCACATCTATTGATGTGCAGCTACCATCACTGCTGGCATGTTTAGGTAGGTAGGAGCACAATCTTTCAGGGTTGGTATGTGATCACAGCTCCTGGTGAACGGTTGGGGTGGCAGTGAGTATGTCTAGGTAGAAGCACGGTCCAGCATCTTCGGTATGTGACCCCAGGTCCTCATGAACAGTTGGGATCACCGTGGGCCTGTCTAGGTAGAAGCACAGTCCAACAATGCCAGTATGTGATCACAGCTACTGATGAGCAGGCAAGATCACTGCTGGCCTTGCACCTGAGGTCATGGTTTAATGCAAAAAACTAATAAATTAAATAAATTAACTTTTTTTACTTTATGGATGCATTTATTATTATTTTGTGCAAATATGGGAATTATCCTTGCACTTCTAGCCATTCCTGATAATTAGGGGGTCCAGCAGTGCCGGTATGTGACCACTGCTATTGATGTGCAGCTACCATCACTGCTGGCATGTCTAGGTATGGGAAAAGTCCTCGAATGTCGGTATGTGACTCCAGGTCCTGGTGGACAGTTGGGATCACCGCTCGTGGGCCTGTCTAGATAGAAGCACAATCCTCTAGCGTCGGTATGTGATCACAGGCCCTGGTGAACAGTAGGGATGACCGCAGGCTGTCTATGTATGAGCATGGTCCACCAGTGTCGGTATGTGATCCCATTTGGGGTGGCAGTGCCTGACTAGGTAAAAGCACACTCAAGCAATGCCAGCCAGTATGTAGTATGTGATCACAGCTCCTGATGAGCAGCTAAGATTGTAGCTGGCCTTGCACCTGAGATCATGGGTCAATGCAAAAACAAATAAATAAATAAAATAAAAGCATTTTTTGCTTTTTAGTTGCATTTATTATTATTTTGTGCAAACTTGGGAATTCTCCTTGCGGTTCCAGCCAATCCTGATTATTAGGAGGTCCAGTAGTGCCAATTTGTGACCACTCATATTGATGTGCAGCTACCATCACTGCAGGCATGTATAGGTGTGAGAACAGTCCTCCAGTGTCGGTATGTGACCCCCAGGTCCTGGTGAACAGTAGGGGTGACAGCGGGCCTGTCTAGGTAAAAGCACAGTCCAGCAATGCCACCAGTATGAGATCACATGTACCGATGAGCAGCTAAGATCACTGTCAGCCTTGCGCCTGAGGTCATGGTCCAATGAAATAAATAAAACGAATGCACTCTTTTTGGGTGCATTTTTTTTTTTTTTGTTGTTCTAGCCATTCCTGATCGTTAAAAGGTCCAGCAGTGTGGTTATGTGATCACATGTCCTGGAGAACAGTAGGGATCACAGCGGGCCTGTCTAGGTATGAGCATGGTGCAGCAGTGTCAGTAAGTGACCCCCAGGTCCTGGAGAACAGTAGGGATCACAGTGGGCCTGTCTAGGTAAGAGCATGGTCCAGCAGTGTCAGTAAGAGAGCCCCAGGTCCAGGTGAACAGTAGGGATCACAGCGGGCCTGTCTAGGTAAGAGCATGGTCCAGCAGTGTCAGTAAGTGACCCCCAGGTCCTGGAGAACAGTAGGGATCACAGCGGGCCTGTCTAGGTAAGAGCATGGTCCAGCAGTGTCAGTAAGTGACCCCCAGGTCCTGGTGAACAGTAGGGATCACTACTGGCATGTCTAGGTAGGAGCACAGTCCAGCAGTGTTGGTTTGTGATCACAGGTCCAGCAATGCCAGTATGGGACCCCAGTTTCTGGTGAACAGTAGGGATCATTATAAATCTTCATACGAAAAATCTTTCTACATTCGCTGAATGAAAAAATGTTGTTTAAAAATTTCACTTGCTTTTAACATTCAGTTTAACCACTTGCCGACCGCCGCACGACTATTTACGTCGGCAGTCAGCCCCCACAGGCAAAGTGACGTAGATCTACGTCGCTAGCCTGTGAGGGTCTAGAGAGCGAGCGCGCGCCCCCGGAGGCACGCTCCCGCGTGGTCACGGACACCCCCGCTCGTGTGACTGGCGGAACCGAAGTCCGCCGGTCACTCGGCGATCGTCGCTGCAGAGGGAGAAAGTCAGGCGGCTAATGTAAACAAGCCAAAAAAAAAAAAAAAAAGTAAACAAGCCGCCTGTCATTCTCCCCTGTGTAGAAACAGTGATCACACGGTTCTACTATGTAGGACCGTTGATCACTGTTCCTACAGCTCAAGCCACAACCAATCACAGTTAGAATCACGCCCCTAGGGACACACACAGCCCCTCCCTCTCAAAAAAGTTAACCCCTTCACTGCCAGTGTAATTTACAGTAACAGTGCATATGTATAGCACTGATTACTGTAGAAATGTCACTGGTAACCCCAAAAGTGTCAAAAATGTCAGTCAAGGGTCCGATCTGTCCGCCGCAATTTCGCAGTACCGCAAATATAAAATAAAAAAAAAATCGCAGATCGCCGCCATTACGTGTTAAAAAAAACAACAAAAATGACAAAAATCTTTCCCTTTGTTAGTAAACGCGATAACTTTTGCGCAAACCAATCAAAATACGCTTTTTGCGATTTTTTTTTACCACACATATGTAGCATAAAACAAATTGGCCAAAAATGTTAAAAAATTTAGATTTTTACATTTTTTGGGGGGGAATTTCATATAAAAAATGTGAAGAATATTGTTATTTTTGCAAAATTGACGCTCTTTTTTTGTTTATAGCGCATGATCAAAAAAAAAAAAAAATCGCACAGGTGATCAAATACCACCAAAAGAAAGCTCTGTTTGCAGGAAAAAAAGGACGTCAAATTCGTTTGGGTACATCGTCGCACGACCGCGCGATTGTCCGTTAAATTCACGCAGTGCCGAATCGCAAAATAGGCCCTGGTCAGGAAAGGGGTAAAATCTTCCAGGGCTTAAGTGGTTAAAAATGAATGTCATTTCTGAACGAAAACCACATTTAGGCCCCTTTCACACGAACGGTTCGATTTCAGCTTTTAGCTGTGGAAAGAGGAACTCAGCTAAATGCAGACATTGCATCCCTATGGCCCCGTTCACACACTGCGTTTAGAAACGTTTTCATATCATATTGTTTTGTGCATTTAGGAAAAATAAAGTGGACATCGTCCAGGAGCGATGTACCGCAGCTATCTGTATATAAACGCAGTTAATCACAGTACAAATAAAAGATAAGTAAACAGTTGCTATACAAAAGACAAGAATACTACCGCAGCTGAATGCACGTAATCGCACATAATCGCAATGTAAAAATGTGAATAATCTTTGTGCCAGCAGTGTTGGAATTTCAAAATAACAAAACATGCTTTTTACCAGCGGCAGAACAACCGCCCGTGTGAAAGGGGGCCTAAATCTCTGAAAATTCCTTTGATCAAGAAGTTTTCTATTCTGCTCCTTCGAATTTTTCCGTCACTGTGGTTGAAAACAAACATCGATTTCACCCAACTAACGATTAGAAAATGTTCTTAAAGTAAAAATGTTTTTGAAGGAAGGAAGACATTATTTTTGTATGGGCAGCATAGGTGACAGCAGGCGCAGGGAGCTTTTATCAAGCCACCAGCCTATGACGAGGGAGTCTGTCATACATTATATATTACAGTTGTCTGAAAATCAAATAAAAAATGTGATCTCTGATTCTGATGTTATTTACCAGATTCAACCTCCAATAGTATATACAGAATATCTCTGTCTGGTATTGTCAGAGTGGATTCGTGATTTTGCTCCCTAACCATATAGTTGGTTATTTATATTTACCACTGCATATAGATATTGAAGAATAAACTGCCTTTTTTTTTTTTTTTTTACTTTTTTAAACTTTACATATTAAAAAAAATTACACCACACTTTTTTTAAGGTTTTTATCCGATAAATCGAAACAATAATTGGCCAACTAATCGATTATGAAAATAATTATTAGTTGCAGCCCTTATGTGGAGCTACCATCACTACTGGCATGTCTAGGTACAAGAACCGGCCTTCCAGTGTTGGTATGTGACCCCAGGTCCTGGTGAACAGTTGGGGTGGCAGCAGACCTGTCTAGATAGAAGCATAGTCCAGCAGTGTCGGTATGTGGCCCCAGTAGAGTATTAGATCCCCAGGGGCTGGTATGTGGCCCCAGCAGAGGAGTAGATCCCCAGGGCCAGTATGTGGCCCCAGCAGAGCGGCAGATCCTCAGGGCCGGTATGTGGCCCCAGCAGAGCAGCGGATCCCCAGGGGCCGGTATGTAGCCCCAGCAGAGCGGCAGATCCCAGGGGCCAGTAAGCAAAACGGTAGATCTCAGGGGCTGGTATGTGGCCCCAGCAGAGCGGTAGATCCCAGGGGCTGGTATGCAAAGAGGTAGATCCCAGGGGCCGGTATTTGGCCCCAGCAAAGCAGTAGATCCCAGGGGGTCGGTATGTGGCCCCAGCAGAGCGGTGGATCTGCAGGGCCGGTATGTAGCCCCAGCAGTGCGGTGGATCTCCGGGGCCGGTATGTAGCCCCAGCACAGCGGGGGATTTTTCGGGGCCGGTATGTAGCCCCAGCAGTGCGGTGGATCTCCAGGGTCAGTATGTAGCCCCAGCACAGCGGTGGATCTCCGGGGCCGGTATGTAACCCCAGCACAGCGGTGGATCTCCGGGGCCGGTATGTAGCCCCAGCACAGCGGTGGCTCTCTGGGGCCGGTATGCAGCCCCAGCACAGCAGTGGCTCTCCGGGGCCAGTATGTAGCCCCAGCACAGTGGTGGATCTCCGGGGCCGGCATGTAGCCCCAGCAGTGCGTTGGATCTCCGGGGCCGGTATGTAGATCCCGGGGTCAGTTTGTAGCCCCAGCACAGCGGGGGATCTCTGGGGTCAGTATGTAGCCCCAGCACAGCGGTGGATCTCCGGGGTCAGTATGTAGATCCCGGGGTCAGTATGTAGCCCCAGCAGTGCGCTGGATCTCCGGGGCTGGTATGTAGATCCCGGGGTCAGATCCAGCACAGAGGTGGATCTCCGGGGTCGGTATGTAGCCCCAGCAAAGGTGTGGATTTCCGGGGCCGGTATGTAGCCCCAGCAAAGCGGTAGATCCCAGGGGCCGGTATGTGGATCCCAGGGTCGTATGTGGCCCCAGCAAAGCGGTAGATCCCAGGGGCCTGTATGTGGCCCCAGCAAAGCTTTAGATTCCAGGGGCGAGTATGTAACCCCAGCGGAGCAGCAGAACCCAGGGGTCAGTATGTAGCCCCAGCACAGAGGTGGATCTTCGGGGTCGATATGTAGTTCCCGGGGTCGGTATGTAGCCCCAATAGAGCGGTAGATCCACAGGGCCGGTATGTAGATCCCGGGGTCGGTATGTGGCCCCAGCAGTGCGGTGGATCTCCGGGGCCGGTATGTAGATCCCGGGGCCAGTATGTAGCCCCAGCACAGCGGGGGATCTCCGGGGTCAGAATGTAGCCCCAGCACAGCGGTGGATCTCTGGGGTCAGTATGTAGATCCCGGGGTCAGTATGTAGCCCCAAGCAGTGCGGTGGATCTCCGGGGCTGGTATGTAGATCCCGGGGTCAGTATGTAGCCCCAGCACAGAGGTGGATCTCCGGGGTCGGTATGTAGCCCCAGCAAAGGTGTGGATTTCCGGGGCCGGTATGTAGCCCCAGCAAAGCGGTAGATCCCAGGGGGCGGTATGTGGATCCCAGGGTCGGTATGTGGCCCCAGCAAAGTGGTAGATCCCAGGGGCCTGTATGTGGCCCCAGCAAAGCTTTAGATCCCAGGGGCGAGTATGTAACCCCAGCAGCGCAGCAGAACCCAGGGGTCGGTATGTGGCCCCAGTAAAGCGACAGATCCTGGGGGGCCGGTATGTAGCCCCAGCACAGCGGTGGATCTTCAGGGCTGGTATGTAGCCCCAGCACAGCGGTGGATCTCTGGGGCTGGTATGTAGCCCCAGCACAGCGGTGGATCTCCGGGTCGGTATGTAGCCCCAGCACAGCGGTGGATCTCCGGGGCCGGTATGTAGCCCCAGCACAGCGGTGGATCTCCGGGGCCGGTATGTAGCCCCAGCAGTGCGGTGGATCTCCGGGGCCGGTAAGTAGATCCTGGGGTCAGTATGTAGCCCCAGCACAGCGGGGGATCTCCGGGGTCAGTATGTAGCCCCAGCACAGCGGTGGATCTCCGGGGTCAGTATGTAGATCCCGGGGTCAGTATGTAGCCCCAGCAGTGCAGTGGATCTCCGGGGCTGGTATGTAGATCCCGGGGTCAGTATGTAGCCCCAGCACAGAGGTGGATCTTCAGGGTTGGTATGTAGATCTCGGGGCCGGTATGTAGATCCCGGGGTTGGTATGTAGCCCCAGCACAGCGGTGGATCTCAGGGGCTGGTATGTAGCCCCAGCACAGTGGTGGATCTCGGGGGCTGGTATGTGGCCCCAGAAGAGCGGTAGATCCCCGCTGGCTCCGGTATGTAGATCCCCGGAGGACAGTGATCCCCACATGGAGCGGTAGATCCAGGGGGCCGGTATGTAGATCCCGGGGTCGGTATGTAGCCCCAGCACATCGGTGGATCTCCGGGGCCGGTATGTAGCCCCAGCACAGCGGTGGATCTACGGGGCCGGTATGTAGCCCCAGCACAGCGGTGGATCTACGGGGCCGGTATGTAGCCCCAGCACAGCGGTGGATCTCCGGGGTCGGTATGTAGATCCCGGGGTCAGTATGTAGCCCCAGCAGAGCGATAGATCCCCGCCGGCTCCGGTATGTAGATCCCCAGAGGACAGTGATCCCCACATAGAGCGGTGGATCCACGGGCCGGTATGTAGATCCCGGTGTCAGTATGTAGCCCCAGCACAGCGGTGGATCTCTGGGGCCGGTATGTAGATCCCGGGGTCAGTATGTAGCCCCAGCACAGCGGTGGATCTCCGGGGCTGGTATGTAGATCCTGGGGTCGGTATGTAGCCCCAGCACAGAGGTGGATCTCCGGGGCCGGTATGTAGATCCCGGGGTCAGTATGTAGCCCCAGCAGAGCGATAGATCCCCGCCGGCTCCGGTATGTAGATCCCCAGAGGACAGTGATCCCCACATAGAGTGGTGGATCCACGGGCCGGTATGTAGATCCCGGGGTCAGTATGTAGCCCCAGCAGTGGATCTCCGGGGTCAGTATGTAGCCTCAGCACAGCGGTGGATCTCTGGGGTCAGTATGTAGATCCCGGGGTCAGTATGTAGCCCCAGCACAGAGGTGGATCTCCGGGGCCGGTATGTAGATCCCGGGGTCAGTATGTAGCCCCAGCAGAGCGATAGATCCCCGCCGGCTCCGGTATGTAGATCCCCAGGAGGACAGTGATCCCCACATAGAGTGGTGGATCTCTGGGGTCGGTATGTAGATCCCGGGGTCAGTATGTAGCCCCAGCACAGCGGTGGATCTCTGGGGCCGGTATGTAGATCCCGTGGTCGGTATGTGGCCCCAGCACAGCGGTGGATCTCTGGGGCCGGTATGTAGATCCTGGGGTCAGTATGTAGCCCCAGCACAGCGGTGGATCTCCGGGGTTGGTGTGTAGATCCCGGGGTCAGTATGTAGCCCCAGCACAGCGGTGGATCTCCGGGGCCGGTATGTAGATCCCGGGGTCAGTATGTAGCCCCAGCACAGCGGTGGATCTCCGGGGCCGATATGTAGATCCCGGGGTCGGTATGTAGCCCCAGCACAGAGGTGGATCTCTGGGGTCAGTATGTAGATCCCGGGGTTGGTATGTAGCCCCAGCACAGCGGTGGATCTCTGGGCCGGTATGTAGCCCCAGCAGAGTGGTGGATCTCCGGGGCCGGTATGCAGATCCTGGGGTCGGTATGTAGCCCCAGCACAGCGGTGGATGTCTGGGGTCGGTATGTGGCCCCAGCACAGCGGTGGATCTCCGGGGTCGGTATATGGCCCCAGCAGAGTGGTGGATCTCCGGGGCTGGTATGTAGATCCCGGGGCCGGTATGTAGCCCCAGCAGAGTGGTGGATCTCCGGGGCTGGTATGTAGATCCTGGGGTCGGTATGTGGCCCCAGCAGAGCGGTGGATCTCCGGGACCGGTATGTAGATCCCGGCGTCGGTATGTGGCCCCAGCACAGTGGTGGATCTCTGGGGCTGGTATGTAGATCCCGGGGCCGGTATGTAGATCCCGGGGCCGGTATGTAGATCCCGGGGTCGGTATGTAGATCCCGGGGTCGGTATGTAGCCCCAGCACAGAGGTGGATCTCTGGGGTCGGTATGTAGCCCCAGCACAGCGGTGGATCACCGGGGCCGGTATGTAGATCCCGGGGTCAGTATGTAGCCCCAGCACAGCGGTGGATCTCCGGGGTCTGTAGATCCCGGGGTCAGTATGTAGCCCCAGCAGTGCGGTGGATCTCTGGGGTCAGAATGTAGATCCCGGGGTCGGTATGTGGCCCCAGCACAGTGGTGGATCTCCGGGACCGGTATGTAGATCCCGGGGCCGGTATGTAGATCCCGTGGTCGGTATGTAGCCCCAGCAGAGGGGTGGATCTCCGGGGTCGGTATGTAGCCCCAGCAGAGTGGTGGATCTCCGGGGCTGGTATGTAGATCCTGGGGTCGGTATGTGGCCCCAGCAGAGCGGTGGATCTCCGGGACCGGTATGTAGATCCCGGCGTCGGTATGTGGCCCCAGCACAGTGGTGGATCTCTGGGGCTGGTATGTAGATCCCGGGGCCGGTATGTAGATCCCGGGGTCGGTATGTAGATCCCGGGGTCGGTATGTAGCCCCAGCACAGAGGTGGATCTCCGGGGTCAGTATGTAGATCCCGGGGTCGGTATGTAGCCCCAGCACAGCGGTGGATCACCGGGGCCGGTATGTAGATCCCGGGGTCAGTATGTAGCCCCAGCACAGCGGTGGATCACCGGGGCCGGTATGTAGATCCCGGGGTCAGTATGTAGCCCCAGCACAGCGGTGGATCACCGGGGCCGGTATGTAGATCCCGGGGTCAGTATGTAGCCCCAGCACAGCGGTGGATCACCGGGGCCGGTATGTAGATCCCGGGGTCAGTATGTAGCCCCAGCACAGCGGTGGATCACCGGGGCCGGTATGTAGATCCCGGGGTCAGTATGTAGCCCCAGCACAGCGGTGGATCTCCGGGGTCTGTAGATCCCGGGGTCAGTATGTAGCCCCAGCACAGCGGTGGATCTCCGGGGTCTGTAGATCCCGGGGTCAGTATGTAGCCCCAGCAGTGCGGTGGATCTCTGGGGTCAGAATGTAGATCCCGGGGTCGGTATGTGGCCCCAGCACAGTGGTGGATCTCCGGGACCGGTATGTAGATCCCGGGGCCGGTATGTAGATCCCGTGGTCGGTATGTAGCCCCAGCAAAGCGGTAGATCCTCCGCCGGCTCCGGTATGTAGATCCCCGGAGGACAGAGCTCGGGCTGCGCATGAGTATCGGGAGGCCCTGTGTGTGTGCGCCGCCTGGAAGAGGAGGAGGATTAGGAGGAAGGAGAGCTCCGGTCCCCCCTCTCCCACCGCTCGTTACTGCTGGTGACGCGGCATCCGGATCTACAGCTTCTTTTTCCTCCTATTTGTTACCGGATCGGCGGCCCCTTTATTACTGCCAGCGATCGGCGGGTGTGTGCTGGGGGGGAGGGAGGGATTGGGGGTGACCGGAGGGAAGGATCGAGTGATCGGCGGATCTGTAATAGTCAGTCCTTCCTCTCCTCCCCCGGCCGGGTGTGTGGAGGGGGCGGGGGATCGGACGGGAGATGACGCTGCCCCGGGCGTCCCACATAAAGAAGATCGGAGGAGGGAGGACGGGGGGAGGCGGACAGTCTGGGACTGGCAGGAGGACTGAAAAGTTCTGGTGCGGAGACTTCATAATAATGCCGAGACTCGGCCGGTGCATGGGACACGTCTGACACCGATCTACACCGACCACCCCCCACACACAGGGACACCGATCACCCCACACACGGTGAGTGGATGGTGTATTAGTGTGCTGACTTGTGGAGCTCACCTTGTGTACATTATTCATGGCTGTGCCTCAATCTCATCACTATCGATCACTTGTCTGTCGATCGATCACTGCTGTGTTCTCTTTTATATGGGTTCCTAAACGCAGCGATCTTATCGTATAATGTACCTGGGAAAGGGAGACTTCAACGTGTCAGTCTGGGAATATCCGCATGTCTTGGCTTTACATTCCTTACTACAGGGACTGATCACTACTGATCACCTACTGGGGATACATTGTGTGTGTATATGTGTGTGTGTATATATGTATGTATGTGTATATATATATTATGTATGTATGTGTGTGTGGACTGATCACTACTAGGGATACATTGTATACTACATGCAATGATCACTACTGATCACCTACTAGGGATACATTGTATCTGTATGATCCACTGCTGTCATCAGGGCTGGGAAGATACAACTATTAACTTCTCAGTTTTAGATACATTGTATCCATATTATGAATGTCTCAGAGTTAGATACATTGTATCCATATTATCAGCTGCTCTTCTCAGGGTTAGATGGATACATTTTTATTTAGGACAATCAATTGTTGTGATCAAAGTTATTTATTTATACATTGTATCAGTTTTATCAACTGCTGCCATTCCAGCTCCTGTACATCGATACATTGTATCCGTATTCTCCGCAATGAGGAGACTAAAGCTGGCCATACATGGATAGAAAATCATTCCAAAAAAACTTTCGTTTTTTGATAAAGATCTGTGGAAGGACTGTGTGTGTGTTTTATACCATCATTGTATTATTTCCCACACTTGTTGACATATTATCAATCGCCAATGACAAATAGTAAAAGAAAATTGTCACTTAATGCACATGGTATTTATTTTTTATTTATTTTACTATTTATTTTTTTAATAGCGTTACAATCGATTTCCCAGCTTATGTTTAGAAAATTATTCGATTACACAACAAAATTCCCAAATGACAGCTCTTTCTTTCGCCATAAAACTTTGAATTTTGAGATCCGAAATGTGGCCAGGAACATTTCTAAAGTCAAACATTCTGGCTTATTGAACACTTTTTCGATTGATTTTCTATCCATGTGTGGTAAGCTTAAAGCGGTTGTAAACCCTAAAAAATAAAAAAAATAAAACCTGCAAGACAAAGGCATAATGAGCTAGTATGCATCGCATACTAGCCCATTATGTGTAACTTACCTTAGATGAAGCCCCGACATGGACCCCCGGACATCGCTGCGGGCTCTGCCATGATCCCTCGTCATCTCTTCCAGGTTTGGCGGCTCCGGCGCGGTGATTGGCCGGAAGAGACAGCTCCGGCGCGACGATTGGCCGGAGCTGCCATGACGTCACTCCCGCACATGCGCGCGGGAGTGATTTTCCCGGCAAGCTCCCGGCAAACTAATTGAAGGTCCCCCCGGACCTTCAGAGCGCATGCGCCGCTCGCGCGAGCATGCACTGTAAATATCTCCTAAACCGTGCCGGTTTAGGAGATATTATTTGTACCTACAGGTAAGCCTTATTATAGGCTTACCTGTAGGTAAAAGTGTCAAAAAGCGGGATACTACCACTTTAATACTGGGAATAGTTCTATATGGGACCAATCTTCTCCTAGCTTTCATTTTCAAAGCCTAACCAAACAAGCTAGAGTTAGAAGCTGATTGGATAGTATGGGCAGTTTTTCCAGATTCTCTGTTCCAGTTTTAGTACCCCCCCCCCCCCCACACAATAGTATATGTATTAGGATAGGTTTACACCTGTGTGTGTTTTTTGCAGTGTTGCGTTTTTGGGAACAGTTGTATATGGGAACCAATCATCATCTAGCTTTTATTTTCAAAGCTTAACCAAACAAGCTAAAGTTAGAAGCTGATTGGTTCCTATGCAGTTTAAGAATTTTTGCTCCAGTTTAAGAAAACCCCCCAATAGTGTATGTGTATATATGCGTGTATATATATATATATATATAATTAGGCTAGGTTCACACCTGTGCATTTTTTGGGAACAGTTATATATGGGAACCAGTCATCATCTAGCTTTTATTTTCAAAGCTTAACCAAACAAGCTAAAGCTAGAAGCTAATTGGTTCCTATGCAGTTTTTCCAGATTTTCAGTTTTTCCAGATTTTCAGCTCCAGTCTTAGTAACCACCATTACCATAGTATATGTATTAGGCTAGGTTCACACCTGGGCATTTTTGGGAACAGTTGTATATGGGAACCAATCATCATCTAGCTTTTATTTTCAAAGCTTAACCAAACAAGAAAAAAAAAAAAAAAAGCTAGAAACTGATTGGTTCCTATGCACTTTTTCCAGATTCTCTGCTCCAGTTTTAGTAACCCCCCCCCCCCCCCAATAATATATGTATTAGGCTAGATTCACACCTATGCATTTTGCAAAGACTTGGAATACTTGTTTATGGGAACCAACCATCTTTTAGCTTTCATTTCCAAAGCTTAACCAAGCAAGCTAAAGCTAGAAGCTGATTGGCTACTATGCGCATTTTTTTTTTTCTGTTTTTCCGGATTCTCTTCTCCAGTTTTAAGCTGGCCATACAGAATACAATTTTCTTGTACAATTTCCCTTTAGATTTACCAAAAACTTAGGTCAATCCTAAACCCTTTCTATTTGTATGCAATCAGGCAGGCCCTTGCACTACATAGTTGAAGTCAAATCTAAAGGAAATTGAGTAAGAAAATTGTGTGTAACGTTCAGCCAGCTATAGTATTTCCGCCCCCCCCCCCCCCCCCAACAAAAGTATATATGTATTAGGCTAGGTTTACACCTAGGCATTTTGCAGAATGCACTACAGTCCATTTAACATGATTTCCTATGGGTCATATTCACATGTGAGCGTTTTCAACCGGTGCATTTTTGTTTTGGAAATAACTTTTTTTGCCCGCAGCAGGTTGTGTTTTTTGGTTATATAGACTTTAATAGAAATGCAGCGCTAGTGTTTTTATGTATTTTCAGATTTTTTTGTTCCCGCATGAAATGCAACAAAAATGCATTAAAAAAACTCATAGAAAAACAAGTGTGAAAAAACACACTGGGGAAAACGCACCAACCGCAACCTGAATAGGTGTGAACCTAGCCAAATTGCTGTCATCAGGGCTAGCTAGATACATTGTATTAAGAATTATCAACTGCTGACATTAGGGTTTGGGAGAAACATTGTATCAGTATTGTTAACTGCTATTATCAACATTGAAAGAATTTGATTGGCAACAGTTGTATATGGCGACCAATCCTTTTCTACCTTCTTTTTTTTTTTTTTTTTTTTTTTTTCCTTCAAAGCTTAGAGCAGTAATAATCCCAATCGCAGCAAACATTTATTATATTGCAGCTAAACAGTTCTTAGGTGTGATTGCTGCATTCGTTTTTTTAGGCTTTCTTTCTTCTATTTTCATCTGGTGATCCAGCCAGTAAACCCCATCCATACACATGATCAGAATATCGTACAAAAATACCGCTTTCGAATCGATCGTATGATAATCTGATCATTCAGAGACACCTTTTGTCCGAAATTTCCTGAAGGGACAAACCCGAAAATGTTTCTCATATGATTGTTTAATCAGTACAGTTTTCCTCTGCAAATACATTATATCATGTCTGGACTTTTTTATTCTGTCATACGAGAATTTTTGCACTTTAGTAATGCATTTGTTTTTAATATGGAGACTAGCATGCAAAAAAAAAAATTAAAGATCATTCATCCGATATCTCATCGTGTGTATTAAGCCCCGTACACACGTACCGATCGTCGGCCGAACGATCAGCCGTCTTTTGTCCAGGGCTGTCGTGTCTGTTGAAAACTGCAAAAGACTGCACACGAATTTTGTCGGCCAACAACAGCCGACTGCAGAAGTGATGTCATGTGATGGTTAACTTTCCTTGTCTTTTTTTCTTTTCTGAGCATGCCCAGTCTTGCTAATCTGCTGTCTGTCGGCCGAAATCTGTACTGACTGGCGAACAATCGGCCGTTCTGGTGTTGGACAACAAAAATTTTAAAGTCTGCACGACAGATTCTGTTCGGCCGAAAATGCGCTGTCGGAAGCATCATATTAACAAGCCTACAATCGGCCAAACGGTCGTCGGCCAAATATTTATGGCCGACAATTGGTACGTGTGTACGGGACTTTAGGCTTAAGTCTGTTTTTCAACAGGAAAAACTCTGTTGCAGTTCCATAGACAAGACAAGCCATTTACCATTGGCAGGGGTGCTTAAAACGATCAGCAATTATTTATGTAAAACCTTTATGCCAAAAAGTAAAAAAAAAAAAGCTGTTGTAGCTGATTATAAAGTATGAGCTGGAGTTTGGCTGCTTCAGTTTTAGTAAATTCCCTTCTATAGTATCTGTATTTCCCTTCTATAGTATCTGTATTATCGACTGCTGGATAGATACATTGAGAGGACTTTAAAGACTGTGAATAAATGTGTGTGGCAACCAATCCTCTTCTAGTTTTTATTTTCAAAGCGAAGCTGAACAAGCTGAAGATAGAAGCTGATTGGTTACTGCACAGTTTCAGATTCTGTCTGCTTCAGCTTTGATACATTTCCGCCATTGTATCTGCATTATCAACTGCTGTGATCAGGTCTGGATAGATTGACCCAATTTAATAATATATACATATATTTTATCTGATCAATGCGTGATTCAATCAGAATGATTGAAGAGCCATCATTTTCCTTTCAATCGATTTTGGGCTCAATTTAGATCAGATTCGATCAAACTGAGTTTATTGGTCAGTCAGTTTGCATTAATTGTCAGCACCAAGAAACTTTTTTTTTCACACCTACAACCCTATTTGGATTGTTCAGATTATGGGATTACATGATCAAAACAGTTAAGCTACATCTGTAACTCTGCAAAAGCATCTATCACTCAAAATCCCCTTTCCCTGTGTGTGGCATATAGACTAAAGCCCCGTACACATGTACCGATCGTCGGCCGAACGATTGGCCGTCTTTTGTCCGAGGGCTGTCGTGTCTGTTGAAAAGTGCAAAAGACTGCACACGAATTTTGTCGGCCAACAGCCGACTGCAGAAGTGATGTCATGTGATGGTTAAATTTCCTTGTGTTTTTTTTCTTTTCTGAGCATGCTCAGTCTTGCTAATCTGCTGTCTGTCGGCCGAAATCTGTACTGACTGGCGAACAATCGGCCGTTCTGATGTTGGCCAACAAAAATTTTAATGCCTGCACAACAGATTCTGTTCGACCAAAAATGCGCTGTCGGAAGCATCATACTAACAAGCCTACAATCGGCCGATCGGTCATCGGCCGAATATTTACGGCCGATAATCGGTATGTGTGTACGGGGCTTCAGGGTCCTTTCACACAATCGCCTGTCAGTTTTTTAGGAGGATCTGATCGGATCCTCCATGCATCCCTATGGGGGCAGCGGATGTCAGCGGAGACATGTCCGCTGCCATCCGCATCCCATCCTGCATGTGAAATCGTGAAAAAGGGGATCGGATGAGAGCGGACAGGCGGTCCGCTCTCATCCGATTTCCCCATAGAGATGCATGGGGCTCTGACACCTCCCTCCCCGCACACAGAGCAGAGAGGGAGATGTCACCTGCCTGCTCAGCGGGGATCTGTGTATCGATCTACCGCTGAGCAGCACGGATCTGCCTACGGAGGCGGATCGTGTGAAAGAAGCCTAAATGATTTGACTATAGGTTTGACTATTTCTGTTGTAAAAGATCAATCAGAAAACAAAATGGTTCATTTATCCAAGCAGTATGGACATCATAAAACTGGGAACGGTTGTATATGAGAACCAATCACCGTCTAGCTTTAGTTGTTAAAGTCTAACTGAACAAGCAGGGGCTAGAAGCTGATTGGCTTCAGGGCCGTTGATAGGGGGGCCCACACAGGGAGGGGGATTAGTGATGGATGACAATTGCCAAACTCTTCCTCCAGCAGCTGAAAGCTGGTCTCTACCCCTCTCCCTGCTGCCAGCTTTTATCTGATGAGACAGTCGTTCCTCACTAACCCCTCTCCCCAGCGCTGGCTCTGTTCGCTCTGCTCCTAAATTTATCTCTAACTTTGTTTCTTTCCCTCTGTCTCTCTGATCCCGTAGCTCCAACTGCCCAGCCTGTACAGATTTAGCAGGAATTCTGTGAGTTATGTTGTATTTGTGTCTGCTAATAATGATTTTATTGTATTTTTAATGAAATGTAGCTTTAATAATTTCTTGGGGGGGGGGGGGAGCTGTCGGGTAGTCTGTATGGGGCCCCTGCGATTTCTATAAGCAGCCCTGATTGGCTTACTAATGTTGCTACAGCTTCAGTCTGATCCAGTTTTAATAAATTACCCCTCCAACGTATCTGTATTTTCCATTGTTATTAGGGGGAATAGATACATTGTGTCTGTGTTTTCAGTCTGGGGTTATTTTTAACTCCCCATCTAGCTCGCTACAAGGATTGATGTTATTAGAGCTAAATAGATACATTGTGTTTTTGTTTTCAGTCTGTGTTTTGTTATTTATTCTTCTGTCTAGCAGGCTATGTGAGTCCTGTGTGACCGGATCTGTGGACCTCCCTTATAAAAAGATATTGAGATCTAACAAATTCCAAAGCTGGTGGGGATAAAACCATCAGGAGCCTAATTTGTAGTCTTAGAAGAAGGGAGAGGGAAGAAGTGATTGAACCTTCAAATACACACAAGGGCAGTATTTTCAATGTGCAGTTGAGATCAAGAACACAGGAATGTGACCTCCAACTAGTAGAGGGAACAATCAGAGATAGGCATGAAACTTATTTTGGTAAGAGTAGTGGAGAAAGGAAAGTCTTGGGAGTGTGACCTGGTTAGAGCCCGGGCTGAGGCTGTCTTACACCGCCTCATAGGGTTTTGCTGTAATGTGCGGCTTTTAGGGCTTCCCTTCCCTACTGGATCTTTTGATACTCTGGGGCAAGCTTTGACCCTGTTGGCACTCCTAGTGGTTTGTCATGCAGGAGGACCTGATGAAGCTCTGAGCCGCACCTGTAATTTTTGTTGTTCCTCAGAGTAGTTAATGCTTGGAGTGGAGTTACAGCAGAAGTAGAGGGTAAAGCCTCGTACACACGCGTCGAAATTCGGCCGGGAATTTTCGTCCGACCGATCCGCCGATTTTCGGCTTGTTAGTATGATGCTTCCGACAACCGACTCCGACTTTTCGGCCGAAAAAATTCTGGTGTGCAGGCTATAAAATTTTTGTCCTCCATCAAAACACGTCCGATTTTCGTGCAGTCAGTACAGATTTCGACAGGGAAAAATCCTATGAGCAAGACTGGGCATGCTCAGAGATGAAAGAACACAAAGAAAGCAAACCAACACAGAAAAGATTACGTTTTCCCCAGATGTAGTAGAAACCATATTTAAATGTTTTATATAATCAGACCACAATTGTCTGCGAATTGCGAAGTCCGACAGTCACTCCACTTCAGATGGAGCGAGAATAGGCCATGCAAAACGTGAGACTAATACGCAAATAATGCGCTAAATCTGATATTAATTTGACATCACTTCTGAAGTAGAATTCTGTCGGTCAACAAAATTCGTGCGCAGTCTAGAGCACATTCCAACCAACAAACACCACTCTGGACAAAAGATGGACGACCGGTCGGCGGAAATTCGTTGCGTGTGTACTAGGCTTAAGTCAGCAGTAAGTGGATTCAAACCTAGATCTTTATATCCACCATTTACACATGGGCCGAATTTCAGGAGACATCGACTGGTTAAAAAAAAAAAAAACCTGACATTTAGCCTGTTTGTATGAAACCCTGGCTCAGCCAATGGTGGTGGTGGGAGTGGGCATCCTCCTGTCAGAACACAACAGCTCAGTGGGAAAGATTGCTATACTAACTCCACATAGTTAGTACCATGGCTCAGAACAAAAAGAAAGTCAGTGTGTACTAGGGTTTAGACAGAGTATAAGGGCAGCTTCACTATGCCCCAGTGCAGCTAACCAGTGGGTTTCATGAAGGTTAGCTGCACTTTCCTATAGATTTCTATGAATACCTAAGGTTTCCAAAAGCACACCAAAGGTGCAGCATTTTGGTGCTCTTTCTGAAACCGCATGACCTCCTAGAAATCTGAGAGTGCAGCTAACCCGCACAAAAATCATAGGCTAGCAATGCTTTAGCAAAAGTGCAGTGGGGCAATATAAAGCCTCCCTAAAAATACATTAAGTCCCGGTTCACATTTGTGCGATGCGGGAATGCTGCGAATATACAGCGTGTTATCGCATCCGCACAAGAAGAAGTTCACACTGCCATATGCAATACGCTGGGAGGGTCAATACAGAGTTACCAACACCTCCAGATCAGATCGCATATCGCAGTGCGATCTGTAAGTTCACACAGAATCGGATCGCACTAGTGTGAACCACCATGCGATCCGATTCTGCTGTGGACCAAAAAGGGTCCTGTGTGTTTTTTCAGTGCGATTGCGGTGCAAATTCAGCCATACAAACTGTATGGCTGAATTTGCGGTGCACAGACATCGCATGTGATTTTAGGAGCAGTGCGCGCCGAATTAGATGCGATCTCTGTGATCGCACAAATGTGAACCGGCACTAAAAGAAAAAAAAAATGGGACAGACTCTTTGGACTACTTTGGTCTTCTTTCTGCCATTACTCTTCAGTCTTTGTTCTCTCTGACCGCATACTTTTGTTGTTGTTGTCTTTCTCTGGAAGTTTGCTCAACTTTTATTTGTTCAGTTCCTCTTCCATTGTGCCTAATCGGGTGATTATGTACTGGGTGGGTTAGCTTGTATGTATAGTTTTATTGTATGCCTTGTCATTGTAGATTGTGTGCTGTGTACACACATGAGCAGGTGAGGGGCTGGAAAGTTTAGCTTTTGTTTTGAAATACAGTTTTTAAATCCTGAAAAAAAATCACTCCCAATTCCTAGAACATTTGCATCTTCTGATTTGGACATGGATATATCTAATAATAATAAAAATAAAAAAAAAAAGCGTGTGTGTGTGTGTGTGTGTATATATATATGTATATATATATATGTGTATATATATATATATATATATATATATATATATATATATATATATATATATATATATATATATATATATATATATATAATATTCTAGTCAACAGTACGTTTGATTACAAAAAAAAAGCTCGCTTATTAACAATTGATTTTTAGAGTAGACTTTCCCAAGTGTAAACTGCATGCAATGTTAGAAATTGGTTAATTCAAGAAACCTTATCCACCTTCAAATTTTTATCAGTGCTGCGAAAGTAGAAGCAATGTTCATAACATGGAACATTTTTATTAATGAAATTATAATGGTATATGGCCGGTGCTCTGCCGAAAACTCCAACGAGCCCAGATCTCCGACATGATTTCCGGTGAGTGTACACCAGGAATAATTGGAGATTTCGACCACTTGGTGTTTTTCGACCACTTGGTGTTTTCCCAGAACCTTGGCAGCCTTTACACTCCGATAGATGCTATAAATACTGCAGATTGTTAGTCCGCCCGCTAGTAACCAAAAACATTGATGCCTCCAAGGCGGTGACAACTAGCGGGTGCACTAACAGTCTGCAGTAATTATCGCATCTACCGGAGTGTAAAAGGCTGTCAGTGTTCTGTGAAAACACCAAGTGGTCGAAATCTCCAATTACTATTCCTGGTGTACACTCACCGGAAAGAACGTTGTTGGAGTTTTCGGCAGAACACCGGCTATAGACAAGTTGATATTATATAGGATTTGTATAGCGCCAACAGTTTAGACAGCCCTTTACGGCATAAAGGCAGACAGTCCAATTAAATACAGTAGGTTCACCTAAATCTGCTGGTGCAAATAATGTATGTTACATTGAGACCTTAAGCCTAGTATACACAATGAGAATATTGGAAGGATGTTCGTTTGTGTGTTCCTTTTTGGGGTTTTTTTTTTTTTTTTTGTCTTTTTTTTTTTTTTCTTGCATGCTAGTCTTGTATCAAAAACCAATATGTTACTAAAGTTATAAAAGTTTTTGTAAGATGGAATACAACTTCAGAAGTGATGTAATGTATTGTAAAATATTCTTTCATTCCTGAGCTTGTGTGGTCTTAGTCACATTTTTATTTTTTTTACAAGCCCTATAGTAATTACGCGAAAATCATTAGGTATGGTATCGTACGAGAGAGATTTTCATGCTTGTCCCTGTGGATATTTTCACATGAACTGTTGTGATCGGCCCCTGAAAGCTGGTGTACTAGCAAACAACTTATGGGATGATTACCCTCTCCCCAGATTGGCTGCTGCTGTCCAAGGGTGTCTCCAAGGCTGCAGCTGCTGTTCAGTGCAGAGTCTCACTGTGGGAATACAATGATCATCAGTGGATGTAGCCACTGATCGGAAAAAGTTTTCCACCATACCAGTTTGACAGAAGTCAATCTAATGATCAATGTCTGTTAAACTGGGGATGCCACACATTGATTGATTGAAATTAGTCTGGTTCATGGGTGTCCGCAGAAATATTTTTTCAGGGGGGGGGGGGGGCTCCTTTTTAAGGTCACCCATGCTCCGCCCCTTTTCAACGTCATGAAAGCTACCTCATTTACCGCAGAGCCGTGACTTGGCGAGCATTTATTTTTAAAGGATGAAACGGCAGGCAGAATTTATTTTTTAAAGCTTGTTAACCTAAAAAAATAAATATTGAACCTGTACTCTTAAAGCATGGTATACAGCACAGTGCTTATCACCTAAAATATATGGCTGATCCTGCCTGGATATGTCCTCCCCTCTGTAAACTGACCACGGTATACCATGGCTGCCCTGACACTGTGGTCAGTCTACGTTGTCTTTGCCATCCCTAGTCCTGCACTGTCCTCCTTCTGCACTCTCTCCTCTCTTCCTCCCTGCCTGTCTGATTCTGTGTCAGTGCCCACATCCTCCCCTCCTGCTAATGTAGTTTCACTTAAAGTTTCATATCCTATCCACAGTCTGTTTAATAACCCTGTGTGCCCCTGTGTCTGTTTTTTTTATAAAAATTATCCATTCATTACCAGTTTTCAGAGCGTCAATCGCCGCTCACGTGACCCACCGCCTCTCTCGTCCACTCGGCTTCTCCTCCTACCCTTCTGACTGACGTCATTGGGGAATCCTAAGTCCTGCCCACTGCAGGCAGCTGTCAGACAGGGAGAGGAGAGAGCTGGCGGGTCATGTGAGTGGCGATCGGCGCTCTGAAAACTGGTAAAGAATGCCTTATATTTTTAAAACTCATATACGGGCACACAGGATTTTTAAACAGACCAGACAGGATGGTATAAAGTGGCTTAACAATCACTTTAAAGGGGAAGTTGAGATTCCGGGGGGGGGGGGAATTTGCCCCCTTTGCGGACGCCCATGGTCTGGTTCTTGCTGGACAATCTTGTGCTGACTGCTGCCAGAACATCTGAAGTGCTATTTCATGGTGTTTTTTTTATGAAGCTAGTGTGTTGGTGTGTGGCGAAACATTGGTTTGTTTGGTCTCAGCATTTTTCGACTTCCTCTTACGCCACACTCCACAAGTAAAGCGATCTTTAGTGTTGATGAAGAACCAGTTTATCTTTTTTCATCAAATAACGTTTTATTCAAGAAGCTTTTCAAAATACTTCCATGAGTACATGCAACTGCATTGGCATTACATGAAATCGCATATTTGTACAGGATATCTGTGATCAAATAGTACCGTAGATATACAATAATCCCGTAGCAGGCAAGATGCCTGGGAACAGTCAGAGAAACCAATCATTAGAAAGTACAAGTAAGGCCCCTTTCACACTTTTGGTACTTGTCCTGTGACTTGGGACTGCAAAGTTGCATGACTAGTCATGATTTCCAATGAGTAGCATTCATATCTGTGCAACTTCAAAGTAGTCCCTGCACTTTGATGCGACTTGAGGTCCACAGACCTCAAGATTACACAGGCATTGCTTCAAGAAGTGACTTTCAGGTCATACAAGTGTGAAAGGGGCCTTCTCTTGTTAAAATTTCAGAGTCTTAAGCTGGATACACACTATACAACTTTTCTTGTTTGATTTCCTTTAGATTTACCTTCAACTATGTAGTGCAAGAGCCTGCCTGATTAAATAAACAAATAGAAAGTGTTTAGTTTTGACCTTGAATTTTATGGTTTTGGTAAAACTGCCCATACAACTCTGAGCCCTTTCATGGCACTTTTGAGGCATTAGCGGTGTGCTTTTTTTTTTTTTTTTTTTTTTTCTTGTATAGACATGTGACTCAAACTGCATCAAGAACCATTTTGAAGTGCTTTTGAGGCGCCTCCCATTCATTTTATTGGAGAGGGTAGTTTTTGAGTCGCTTTTTGTTAGCGCTCCAAAGATGCTGCTTGCAGGATTTGTTTCACCACCCAGTGTGAAAGCATTCATTGATTTCAATGGGAATAGGTTTTCGTAAACTTTTCAGGCGCTTTTTTTTTTTTTTTTCTTTCTTTCTTTCTTTTTTATTGGGCCAAAGTGCTTGACCGCCTCGGTGTGAAAAGGCTCTTAAGGCAAAAATCTTGTATAATGTGTGTTCAGCTTTAGGCTACATGTATGTACACTAGCATACCCTGACTGCAGGTAAATTGAAAACGCAGTGAAATGCATTTTTGCCACATTTCCCCGATGCCAGGGGTCAAAACATTCCTATCCTGAATGTGATTCTTCCGTTCTGGAGTTGGGTTTAGGTGCTTTTGGCAAAAAAGGCCAAAAGCTCCTAAACTCAAGTTTAGAAGCTGCCAGTGTATATGAAGCCTTTTGGGGGGGTTCTGCCTGAAAACGCCTATAGTGTGCATGGACACATAGGCTAACATGGAGGTGAGTTTATAGGCCTGAGAAAAGGCAGCAATCTCTACCCCTACTATACCTCAAGTCTTCTCAAAAACCTGCAATGAGAGGGATGATAGTATGGCAATGGGTGCCACAGGTAATTTCACCCAATCTGCTAGCAGTACACCACCTGTTTATTTCACCACTAGGCAAATGTCACTACACCACTACACCAGTTGCTGAACCATAAATACTGTCCCAGCCATCCACATGCTCAGTGTCTATAAATGCTGGCTTCGCCAAATTGCTAGCACTACAACTGTACTCTTCCCCCCTTTCATGAATTTGCGGAATGTGCTGTACCACAGTGGCAGGTTCCAAAATGATTTATTTTCACGGAAGGCCATTCCAGCTCTCTACCATCATGTGAAAGGCAATGTTTTGGCCTCGTTGGGCAGAGCGGTTAGCAGGAAGGTTCACATTACTGCTGACTCATGGACCTGCAGGCATGGTTGGGGATTTTACTTTTTTTTTTTTTTTTCATGATGCATGGGTAACTGTTTGCACCTGGGAAGGATTCAGGACAGGGTTCAGTGCTGGAGCTTGTTCCGCCACCATGCCTCCAAAAAGCTGGTGATGATTCTGCCACATCTGTCTGCTCCACCCCCTCCTTTTCTTTCTCTTGTATGGCCTCTTCTGCCGAATCGTCCTCTGAACCGGCAGTGCTCCCTAAGCGTTCAAGGGGCTACGCAAGCAGTCAGGCTAAAATATGCCATGCAGTGCTTCAGTTGGTCTGTCTAGGGGACAGGAGCCACACTGGGCCAGAGATTGTCAGCTCTGCAGGGGCAGGCTCAGAGGGGGTTGACAGCAGCTTGAGCCAGGAATGGTTGTATGTGACAATGGCACCAACCTTCTCTCTGCCCTCCGACAGGGACACTTGTGCCAAGCATGGAACAT
The DNA here is from genome assembly GCF_965119305.1 of Pelophylax lessonae. Taxonomy (NCBI): domain Eukaryota; kingdom Metazoa; phylum Chordata; class Amphibia; order Anura; family Ranidae; genus Pelophylax; species Pelophylax lessonae. The sequence continues at coordinate 60,972,033 of NC_138771.1, read as the reverse complement.
GTATCATGTCCTGAATTTGGTGGTGCAGCATTTCTTGAACAGGTACCTGGGCTTACAAGATTTTCTGAGGCAGGCCAGAAAAGTCTGTGGCCATTTCCAGTGGTCATACAATGCTAGTGCTCAGCTGGCTGACATTCAACGGGAATTCAACCTGCCCACCAACAGCCTCATTTTTGACATGCCCACCAGGTGGAACTCAACATTGGCAATGCAGCGGCTGCACATGCAGCAGAGGGCCATCAATGAGTACCTGTGTGAGCATGGCACAACGACAGGCTCAAGGGAGCTTGGCTTCTTTTCGCCACGCCAGTGGCTGATAAAGGATGCATGCACTGTCCTGTCACCATTTGAGGAGGCCACAAAGATGGTGAGCCGTGACGATGCATGCATCGGTGACACTATTCCTTTAGTCTTCCTGCTAGAGCACACGCTTCATGGAATCATGGACAGGGCACTTGAGGCAGAACAGCAGGAGGAAGAGGAGTAACATTCCTGTGGGGCTGCAAAACGCCCTGCAGGAGGAGGAGTGTGGCACCATGGATGTAGAGGATAACCTACAGCAGTCTTTAAGGGATGGTTTTCATTCCCCAGAAACCCTAGTAGTATGTGGCTGGGGACAGGTTGCTCCAGACAATGTCATCCTTAGTGACCCAGATGACTCAGAATCTCATGACTCCTCAAACTTGCGCTGCATGGGCTCCCTGATTCTGCAAAGCCTGCAAAAGGACCAGAGGATTTGTGGTATCAAGGAGAGGGATCATTACTGGTTGGCAATTCTTATGGATCCACTTTACAAGAGTAAAGTTTCAGAGCTCATCCTGCCTTCGCAAAGGGAGCAGAGGATGAAACCTCTTGAGGAGACTTTGAAGAAAATTTTTAACACCTTTCCAGACACTGGGAGTTTACCATTTACTGGACAATGTGTTTCTGAGGCTTTGTTTGTTCAAAGGAGGAGCGGTGGAGAAGGCGGCCGGCTGATCATTGCCTTTAAACAACTCTTCAGTCCTCAGCGCCCAGGGCTGTAAGGTTTAAGTAACTATTAGCAGCATCCTATGGTACAGGTTTATCTAGGGGCAAGGGCAGACTTGGAGACCTTTCCAACTGAGCATCCACTGGGTTACTGGATCTTGAAAATGGATCACTGGCCAGAACTTGTCAATATGCAATCAAGCTACTGGCCTGTCCTTCTTCCAGCATGCTTTCTGAATGAATGTCTAGTGCTGCTGGAGGTTTTGTGACGGATAAGAGACTCGGTTGACCAGCTGACCTTTTATCAAATTGAATCAGTCCTGGATCAACAGCAACTATCGAGCCCCTGATGTAACTGATTGAATTTGCTAGGGATCTGGGATCCCTTGAAGACTGCCTATGCTGCCTATCCTAGTCCTGAATCTTGATTATGCTAGCTTCCAACAAGGTTTTTGGTTTAGGGCACCACCAACACCAAAGGCCCAATTTTTCTGCACCTGTATGACTGGTGATTGTAATTTCAACTTTTTTTTTTTTTTTTCTAATTTTTAACAGCAGGACCCTGTAATGTGCCCAGCAAGAGTACCTGTGAGGGGTTAGTGTTCAGGCACCACAAGGGATGGGTGAACAGTTTGGGCTGAGCAAAAGTTTAGCCTAAACATCACCCATTCAGGTACTCTCCTAACACCTGACCTTTCTCAGCACTTAGCGGGATGCTCGCCCACCGAGTGCACAGTCAATAGGTTGTTAAGGCTTCCCTGCGGAGTGCTGAATTTAAAAAAAATTGTAAAAAGAAAATGTAAATTAAAATAAATAGGGGTAAAAACAGCTTGGGGGACCCTTTTTGGCCTTGCATGGCTTTTAAGGGGAACCCCATGACAGAATTAAGGTAAAATAGCATGGGGTCCCCCCCAAAATCTGTACCAAGCCCTGATCCGCGCATGCAGCCACTTGCCCTCAACATGGGAAGGGTGCCCCCAAAGCACCTTTTTACCATGTTGATGGGGACAAGGGCCTTTTCCCAACAACCCTGGGCTGTGGTTGTGGGGGTCTGCGGGTAGGGGGCTTATCGGAATCTGGAAGCCCCCCTTTAATAAGGGGGCCCCTAGATCTCGCCCCCCCCCCATGTGACTGGGTATCGGGTACATCTTACCCATTCACCAAAAAGTGTACAAAAATATAAACCCACAAGACAATTTTTGACAAGTTTAGCGGTTTGTTTACAGTTCCAGTAGAACTGTGTGAATGGTTACTTGCAAAGAATGTGTAGTCCTTTTTTACTATTTTTTTTTTTTCTATGCTTAGCATAAATTGGTTTGGTGTGTGTGTGTGTGTGTTAATGTTTAAAAATATCAAAAACATTGTTGGCATTGTATATGGACACGGTGTAGCCACATTTGCTCTTTACAGATACAGGCTCTGCTTCTTGATTTGTTATGCAATGGCTGCCTAGATATTGCATATTTTATTAACCAAATGACTTAAAAGTGATACACTGTGTTACATGGCTGATATTTTATTTCAACAGTTGTTAAGCAGGTGGAATAAGGCTGAGTCATTTGCAAAGCTCTCTCTGATGGCTAATCTACAAATCTCTCATTTACACTAACAAAAATATGAAAGCGCAAGCTTTAGAAGATGTAAATGTCATGTAAAAAATGAAAAGGAGCCATTATAACTAAAACCTATTTGCTCATTCTAAATATAATTTCCCTTTAGAGCTACTCTGTCACCTAAATGTAAACTACTGCCACACTTAAAAAGATGAATAATTGTTACCTGTCCTATGGGTGGTAAATCCAGTCCTCTCTCGCATGGGGAGCTTTTGGTACCATTGGTATTCAACACATTTGAGCGTGTCACAATCCAAGTCGGTAATTCAAAAAATTTAAATCCAATCTTCATTTAAAAACTATGTTGGGTAAAAATCTAGGAGCAAGACGGTCGACGCTGTTCAGCCCTATGCAGGCCTTAGTCATTTGACCTAAGCTCTGCATAGGCTAAAACATGTCAACTGTCTTGCTCCTGGTTTTTTACCCCAATATCGTTTTTAAGATTGAATTTTAACCTTCCGAGTTGCTTGTCCTTTTGACTGTTGTATACCTATGGATTGCAGAGGCTTTACAGCCCGTTCACACAGGCGCGACCCGACTTGCGGGGGCGACCTGTGAAGTCGCGGTGCACAGCTCGCACCGCGACCTCGGAGCGGCCGACACGGACTTCATATCATTGAAGTCGATGCAGGTCGCTCCCGGTCGCCCCAAAGAAGCTCAGGACCCTTTTTCTAAGTCGGAGCGACTTGTGTCGCTCCTATTAGAACGGGTCCTGTGCTACTCTATGGCAGGCGACTTGTCAGGCGACTAGGTCGCCTGACAAGTCGCCCCAGTGTGAACGGGGTCTTAAGCAGGGCAGTGATAAGGTATAACCTTATTTGAAACAGGATTCCAGGGTGGTAGCCCTGTCAGTCTTTGCTACTGTTCTGATTTGAGCATGTCAGGTTGCAGCTTCCCCCAATGTTAGATGTGGTTCCACCTCTGGCTGCTACAGGACACAATAGTGACCAAGCAGCTGGTGGATGGAACTACATCGTAGGAAGTGGCAATCTGAAATACCCAGAAGAGTTTGCTATCAGTGGCAACACCAGCTTTGTAATAGAGTAAAGATTTGACGTGCCACCCATAGGCCAGGTAAGTAATTGTGCATCTTCTTATAGCCCATATCTGAAAAGAAAAGTTCACCTGTCATAACATGTTACACCCATATATAACCAGGAGAGCACACAGGGACCCAGAGACAGCAGAACACAAGTGAGCTGAATAGGAGGGGTGGCTGGGGCAGCATACAGATGAACCAATCTCCTCCTTTCCTCCTGCAGCTACAGGTGAAAAAAGGAGGACCATGATTTCTCTACATGCCCCTCCTATCCAGGTGTACAGGGGAGCCGCACAGACCCCCTGGAGCATGGGGCTGGGTTGCAATTGCAACCCCTGTAGTTATGCCCCTGTGCATCCCTGTTTAATGTTTCAGGTCCAAAGTTTTGGCTGAATTTAGACCTGAAACTAACCAGAAGACGCACAGGACCATTCTGCAAACCCGGCTCCATAGAGGGCTGGTCAGTCTCCTGACATGCGAATTGGATGCAGGGAAACCCACATCCAATTTGCACCAGTGTGAACCCAGCCTGGAAAGGAGACTGGACCAGGAAGAATTCCTTCCTGGTGTTTCTGATTTATTAAACTGGAGAGGGAAGAAGGGGTTTTTAATAGTGGATTAAAAAAAAAAAAAATATATATATATATGTGTGTATATGTATATATTTTTTTTTTTTTTTTTTTTTGGGGCCCTAGTGAAAGGGTTTAGGGACTCAGTACTAGGTAAGTTTTTAAAAATAAATAAAACCCCTCCATAAATTTCTCACATCTAAGACCTGGCTGTAAAAAGGCCATTTAGGCCTTTGACTAGGAGACAAAACAGCCTTATGAAAAAGAATTCTCCATATAGAAAAATGCGATACTGCTGTGTTCGCTTTTCATTTGTTTTTGTTTTTTTGTTGGTTCCTTATTCCTGGGTTTATTTTTGATATTCTAAAGGAAATGGACAGCCACAATAATTCATGGCTGGGAAAGATGCCCTTTTGCCCTAGTAGGCATGCATTGCTTGCATCTTCTGTTATTATTGTAGACAGGATTAAGTAAGATCATAAGACAGAGATAAGTGTTTTTCTAATCTTATAAAAGGTTGGTCAGATCAGAAGACAATTAGGTAATGGCCCTGAAATGTATCTGTCACAAGAGTTGCATCAAAATTGTTCTAGAAGTGGCATGAAATTCGCAATCAAGTTGCCAATGTAATGCGCTTTATTGATGATGACTCTACCTGTCGGAGCTTAAAGTGCAAGTCCATCCTAAACTAAAATCCCTGCATCTATAGACCTCTATGATCTAACACTATAAAAAGTGGGGGTATACCTGCGCTTAGGAAAATACTTATATTAAAAGGTTGGGTGAAAGGGCTGCTGCTGAATAAAAGGAAAGTTCCTTTGAAAGTGAATGAGTGCAAATGAATCAGCGCTGCCTTGAAATAGCTTATAAAGTGTTCTTAAACAATCTATTAAAAGAATGTGTCAGTATTTGCATATTTACACCCTAAAAAAACGCTTATAATATATATAGATATAAATTATAAAGTGCTCAACCATGCTGTTTCTATTCCATTTTGTTTTGGGGTAATGGAAATTTTTTGGAGGAGCTCCCATAAAAGCCTGCTGGGTGTTTTCAGGTGGTGGTGGGGAAGGCAGTGGTGTATTTTGGTTTTTTGCTGCCCTAGGCAAGACTAAAATTGGGCGCCCCCTTTCCCCCTCCTATGTAAATTTGCTCCACTCCTTTCTTTAACGGATGTGACTCCCTCCAAAATTGAAGGACTCCCAAGTGCCAGCATGAATCCCTGAGATCTCACAAGAGGGGGGGTGAGAGGGGGTGGGAGAGAGAGAGAGGGGGGATGGTTAAGGGAGAGAGAGGGGGGAAATGAGAGAGAGAGAGAGTGGTTGGATGAGGAAGGTAGGGAGAAAGAGGGGGGATGAGAGGAGAGGGGGGATGAGAGGAGAGGGGGGATGAGAGGAGAGGGGGGATGAGAGGAGAGGGGGTGAGAGAGAGGGTTGCGTGAGAGAGAGGAGGGGGGGGAGAGAGGTCGGAGAGGCGGCTCTAGCAATCAGTGGCCAAAAGAGTCTCAGGTGGAGGGGGGGTGGCTTTTTTGCTGCCCCTCTGCAAAGTGCCGCCCTAGGCCTGGGCCTTGTCGCCTAGGCCAAAATACAGCACTGGGGGAAGGTATGCTTTTTAAAAGAACAAATCCCCTATATGGTTGTGGTCCTGTTTCTATAAGTAAAAACTCTTTTATGCCTTAGGGCCCTTTCACACTGATCAGTTTTTTCAATTAAAAAAAAGTTGAAGAAAAATGCATTAAATGCAATGCCTTTGTCTTACAGGTTTGTGTTTTTTTTTTTTTTTTTTTTTCCCATCCTTTTTGTAACTCTTCACACTGGTCAGTTGCATTTTAAAAGGCCTGCTTAGTGCATGTTTAAAAAAAAAAATGCACCTCCTATTGAAATGAATGGGAAACGCATCAAAAAAGCACCTGAGATTGCGTGTATGGTGCGTTTTGAGTCTCATGTTCAAGTTTCTAAGTTGCATGCTGGGTAATAAGCACCTAGAAACCGCACTCGAAATGCATCAAAAATGGGGCTAAACGTGTATGTGTTTTTGCCGGAAACGCAACCGCCCGGTGTAAAGAGTTCCACAGGATTTAAAGGGATGCATTTTTTGTTCCCCCCCCCCCCCACTTTAATTAAAAAACTGATTGTGTAAAAGAGCCCTTATGTGTTTTTTTTTTTTTTTTTTTTTTTTTTTTTTTTTTTTTTCCTTTTCCTGCAGCTTTGTTTTTTTTACAGAAACTGGCTGAAATTCATAAATACTTGTATGGCCAGCTTATGTCTGATAATAATATTATTCACCAACCTCTAGCTGTCCTCTCCAAGATTCACATGCTAGCTTAACAGGCCTGCTGGTTTCTTTCACCCCTTGTTTTGGCTTCTCACCTATATGCTGCAGAAAAATAGTTTGTTTTTTTTCCAGATGTCTTTGACATGCATAACAACAATCTAACTCCTAATTGCATACCTTCCTGATTGTAACATTCCTCCTGCAAGGTCTGATGTAACTCTGCTGTACTGTAGTGTGATATTGGACAGCCTGTTTAGCTCGTTGTTTTGCTGTGTATTGCAGGTTCTCGCTAGGGGTGCTTGTAGCTGCAGGGCAAGGCTGGACCAAATTCTCAAAGCTCATTAACCAACGCACCTGAAATGCTGAAATGTCAAACTGGTGTTGTTTTTTTTTTTTTTTCTCTTTATTTATTTTTAAAAATGTCTCCTAGATTGGATGAACTGGGTTCTGAATGCTACATTAACCACTTTACCACCGGAGGATTTTGCGGTCTTGCGTCCAGGCCACTTTTTGCGATTCGGCGCTGTGCGACTTTAACTGACAATTGCGCGGCCGTGCGACGCCGTACCCAAACGAAATTTACGTCCTCTTTTTCCCATAAACAGAGCTTTCTTTTGGTGGTATTTGATCACCTGTGCGATTTTTACTTTTTGCGCTATAAATAAAAAAAGAGCGTTTATTTGGAAAAAATAACAATATTTTTAACATTTTTTTTTTTATATGAAATTCCCCCCCCAAAAAATGTAAAAATCTATTTTTTTAAATTTTTGGCCAATTTGTTTTCTGCTACCCATGTTTGGTAAAAAAAATCACATTAAGCGTATTTTGATTGGTTTGCGCAAAAGTTATTGCGTTTACTAACTAAGGGAAAGATTTGTCATTTTTGGTGTTTTTTTTTTTTTTTAACGAGTAATGGCGGCGATCTGCGATTTCTTCTTTTTTTTTTTTTTTTTTTTTTTTTTTTTTTTTTGCGGGACTGCGACATTGCGGCAGACAGATCGGACCCTTGACTGACATTTTTGACACTTTTGGGGGTACCAGTGACATTACTGCAGTAATCAGTGCTATATATATGCACTGTTACTGTAAAAATTACACTGGCAGGGAAGGGGTTAATTTTATTGGAGAGGGAGGGGTTAATGTATGCCTGGTGCTTACTGACGTGTGTGGGGGAGGGGGGTGACTGAGTGAGTCATGGACAGATCGGATGTTCAGCTATGCTGAACACTCCGATCTGTGACTCCCTGTCACTTAGGAGATCCGCCCGCTCTGTTTACACAGGCGGGCGGATCTCCAAACTAGATTCCCCGACGATCGGGGAAGAGCGGCGGCTCCTCCCCTGGCCCGACTCCCGCTGTGAATGAAAACAGCGGGAGCGCGCCTCCGGCGGCGCACGAGCGCCGCCTACAGGGGGAGGAGTCCAGCGACGTAGGTCTACGTCGCTGGATGATAACGAACCACTTTGCCGCAGTACGCTCAATGTGAGCGGTCGGCAAGTGGTTAATTTGACCAGAGCTGCTCTACCTGGTTTCCTACTTCTTTTATGGGATACTAATACCGCCAACTACTAAGAACAACATGGGATAATCCATAACAACAACAAGTAAAAATACATTTCTTGTTGTTATTATTCAGGATTTATATAGCGCCGACAGTTTACGCAATGCTTTAAAAGTTGAGGGTAGACAGTACAAATATAATACACTTTAATACAACAGGAATCAGAGGGTCCTGCTCGTTAGAGCTTACAATCTTGTTCTTATTATTCAGTTAAAGCGGTATTTTACCCAATAGCAAACCTTTTAATACATTACAGCTTACCAGTTCTTAGATGTGATGGCTGCAGGAGTTTTCTTATTTAGGCCCCCTTCACACAGGCAGACCATTCAGATCCGCCTGTCAGTTTTTTTTTTTGGCGGATCTGAACGGTCAACCCATGCATCCCTATGGGGCATCGGATGTCAGCGGAGACATGTCCGCTGACATCCGATCCGTCAAAATCTGGACGGGTGGAAACCCTATTTTACATCCGTCCAGCAGATCAGATGGGAACGGACAGACGGTCCGTTCCCATCCGATTCCCCCATAGAGATGCATGGGGACCTGACAGCTGTGTCTCCACACACAGCGCGGTGACAGAGCTGCTATCCTCCTGCTCAGCGGGGGATCGGCGGATCCATCCCCTGCTGAGAAAAATGTAGTCCGCCTGGTGGACTCTGTGTGTGAAAGAGCCCTTAGGCTTTCTTTTTTGCACCTGGTGATCTGGCAAGTAAGAAAAAAAAAAAAAAACACCTGAAAATGCAGCATTTAGAGGGTTGAGGCACTCTAATGGTGTCATTTAGGCAGTTCATTCGTTTTTCGTGCAGTTAATGGGCACAATTCGAAAATCAAATATTTTGAGACCAAAAAAATTGATGGAAAAGTTTGGAAAACTTCTGCTGAACAGACGATAATTCGAAAGTGATGCTAAAGTCTCGTGTTATTTTTAAAACAAAAAAAAATAAACATGTAAGCCCCTTTCACACGGGTCCGTTCTGCTCAGCGGGGATCGGCAGATCGACAGGCGGATGGCAGCTCTGTGTGTGGAGATGGAGGTGTCAGATCCTTGCTGTCCTCTATGGATGAGAACGGACCGCCTGTCAGTTCTCATCCGATCAGCCAGACGGATGGAAAATAGGGTTTCCATCCGTCCGGATTTGATGGACAGGATCGGATCGGATGACAGCGGGTGTCAGCGGACATGTCTCCGCTGACATCCACTGCCCCATAGGGATGCATGGAGGATCCGATCAGGTCCGCCTGAAAAACTGACAGGTGGATCTGATCGGCTCATTAGTGTGAAAGGGGCCTTATACTTACCACCTCTGTGCAGTTGGTTTTGCACAGAGCAGCCCCGATCCTCCTCTTCTTGGGTCCCTCTCCACTGCTCTTGGCTTCTCCCTCCTGCTGAGTGTCCCCAATGCAAGTAGCTTGCTATGGGGGCACCCGAGCCAAGCGGCCGCTCCGTGTGTCTATTCAGACTTGGAGCTGTGGCTAGGCTCTCCCCCTTTACTCTCCTCATTGGCTCATTGACTTTGACTATTGGCTCCCGCTGCTGTCTCAGCCAATTAGAAGGGAGAGTCCTGGGCAGCTGAATCTTTCCTGCAACATTGCTGGATTGAGGTGGGCTCAGGTAAGTATTAGGGGGGCTGGGGGAGCTGCTGCTGTGACCCAGAAGTAAAAAACAAACGAGAAACTGAATCATTTGTTTGTCGAACAATTTATCATTCGAAATTCGGTCATTACATGATGGCGTTATTGCTCTCAGGACTGTGTGTTCCTTTTTCGAAAATGCATTAGAACGCTTTTTGGACTGGCTAGCCTAATACAAAAACCCTTTTGCCTTTACAACCATTTTAAAGTGCAGGCAGTAACTTGCAGCATCCAACTTGGTGAATTCACAAAATTCCTACCTGCATTGGGGCTGTGCCTGCACTGCAAGGATTCACTGTTAGTTTAGGTCTGAAGCAGTGGTCTCCAAATGACGACCCTTTGCTTGCCTTTACCTGGCCCCTGGGGAAGTGTTCCTCTCACTGATACAGGACACTAATCCCAACCCCCCCCCCCCACTGACACCGGCGATGGGACACGAATTTCCCCCCCCCCCAACCTTTTTTTTTTTTTTTCCCGCACTGGAATCGGATTGCATGGGATGCAATCCAATTCCTGTCTGAATTCACAGTTCTGACGGCAATCTGCAAACCAATCTGGGGGTGTATGACTTTGTACGACACCCGCAGCGGTTTGCAGAAGGCAATGTGAACTGCCTGCGAGGGAAATCCAGGCGCCCATACTAGAATCACGCTGGTTCCCGCATCGCAATAATGTGAATCAAGGCTTATTTAGTACAAATGTTGGGTTGTTTGTTTTTTGTGTGTTTGTTTTTTTTGTTTCGTTTTTTGTTTTGGTTTTTTTTTAGCAGTGTACTAAATAGCCTATTCACATACCATGGTGTATTGTGTGCATGGTTTGTTGTCGATTAACCAAAATATTTTTCATGTTCATCTTGACAGAATTCCAAGAATATTCTAAAATAAACACAGCACTTGTGGTTTTCCCACAGCAGAGTAATCGTACGGCTAGATATTGATATGGCCTAAAATGGGCACATAGTAACAAATCTGCTGGAGGCATTTAAGTGGTGCTAAAAGTGTAAGTGCGTTATTTACAAAGTACGATTCTATAACCAGGACATACATTGACATTTATTATTAAGCAGTTCATTCATTGAAAAAAAAATGGTTTTGTTCAGCAGCAGTGCATCAGAGACCAGAATTATGGCAGACAATGCGCTGGATTTTGCTGAGATGTACGCTCAGATTTTCAGGTAGAGGCTCTGAATGGATCCACTAAACGGAACTGCTCTGCAGAAATGTCATTGCTGTTGTTTTTAAAACCATTGTTACCCTGAGCTATGGTAGTAGGAAAGATTGCTGGCTGTAAATGTGTTAGGTTCTTTTTCTTTTTTTTTTTTTTGATACATTATCACCGGTTTTATTGTTACCCCATCATTTCATATTCCTGATATGTGCCTGCTGTACCATGTACTGTACTTGTATGAGGAGGTATCCTGTTTTGTATTGTTTCCTTTATGTGAAATCCCTGCTGCTCCTGCCAGTCCCTTTGCTTTCCTATTAATAACTGACCACACTAAGCAGGAGAGCACACCATGGCCAGTTTTCTAGCTATGCTGGGAACTCCGTGTGCTCCAATGATTAGACTCGGCCTGAAGCTTCCCACTGCACAGCTATTCACTGGGAAGCTCAGTGTACTGCGGCTTCTCCTGTCCCAGCTCTTATGCAGCTGAGAATAGAGGAAATGTGATCACTTTTAACCACTTTAGCCTCGGAAGGATTTGCCCCATTCCTGACCAGGCCCTATTTTGAAAAAAGAGCGACCATTTTGAAGAAAAAAAAAATATTTTTCACATTCTTTTATATGACATTCTCGAAGAAAAAAATGTAAATATCAAAACATTTTAGGCCAATTTGACTTCTGCTACATATTTTTTGGTAAAAAAAAATCGCAATAAGCATATCTTGATTGGTTTGCGCAAAAGTTATTGCGTCTACTAACTATGGGAAAGATTTGTCATTTTTATTGTGTTTCTTTTTTTTTTTAACTAGTAATGGCGGCGATCTGCGTGTGTGTGTGTGTTTTTTTTTTTTTTTCAGGACTGCGACATTGCGGCGGGGAGATTGGACCCCTAACTGACATTTTTGACACTTTTGGGGGTACCAGTGACATTACTACAGTAATCAGTGCTAAAAATATGCACTGTTACTGTAAAAATGACACGGGAAGGGGTTAACACTGTGGGTGATCAAGGGGTTAAATGCGAGCCTATGGGAGTGATTCGAGCTGTGGGGGGGGAGGGGGTTGGGCTTGTGAAATGACCATAGAGACATGTGATCCTATATAGCAGGATCACATAGCCTCTGTGATCATTGCTGGGAGAAGGACGGATGGCTATGTGTACATCAGCCGACCCGTCTTTCTCCCTCACCGGGGAGAGATCGCTGGTGTCAGGTAGCAATCGGAGCCGCCTGACACACGCACTGGCTTCCCTGGGGACTAGCAGGGGCGCGCCGTTGGCGGCGCACGCTCGTCCCCCCCCCCCGTCCCCGTCCCCCCCCGGCGGCCTTCAGGCGAGCGCCGTACATGTACTGCAATTTGCCTGTAGGAGCCGGCCTGCCACAGTACATCTGCGGCGGCTGGTCGTAAACCGGGTAAAAAATGGAAGTGTGTGTTTGTTTGTTTTTTTTTGTTTATCTATACAAAAAATATTTTGCCTTTTCATTTTTATTTTAAACTGAATGGGTTGTTTTACAAGGTGATCATTTACAATCACTTTAAGTAGATGCTGCCCATGTCCATTCACAGTATGCTTTAAGTAAATGAACACGCTTTAATAGAAGTCATCATATTGAATTGACTGGCACCAACTTCCACTCAGCTCTCCATAGCAATCCGACCAGAAATGGGAGCAGGTAACTGACAAAGTAAAGCAGGCGGCATGGGAGGAGGAGGAAGAGTGGAACTTCTCCTCTCCTTTTGGGACTTTAAGAATACTTCAGTTGCATGAAGGCCAAACTGCTGGCTTTATGGAATACTGTGTAATAGCCATATGCAACATTTCTAAATTAGTTAGCCAAAAGAGAAAAGGGGTTATTAAAAGAAAAAAAAAAATTCAGACCTGACCACAATAAATTAAGAAAATATATGAAAGAAAAAAAAATAAACATATATATATATTAAATATATATATAATATATTTATTATCTTTCACTATATACTAACAAATACTTACTTATTAATACACAGGAGTTTAGGGTCCAAGCGTTGTTTTTTATTTTTTTGCTGTTCAGGATATCATCCTATCCTCTGTATCAGTTCGTATTAATTGCCACCATCACAAAACTCAAGGTCCGTTGGCATTGGAGCCGGGACCATTCCTGGTCATACAGTATCGGATGTACAGAATCGCTCATGTTAGCTAAGGTCATGTGGCCATGAACTGTATTTATTAGCAGAAATTAACTTTCAACCCCTAATGCCACAGATCAATAAGGTTTGCTCTTGTTCATTGTAGACTTTTTGTCTTCTTTCTTTAAATATCGTAAATAAGTGTCCGTTTTCCCATTTTGTTCATTTATGATGTTGTGATTTTTTTTTTTTTTTTTTTTTTCCTTACTCTATTATCCTTTATCATATCAGGATCAGCAGCCTTTGGGACTTGTAACACTAATGATCATGCTAGAGTTTTTTAAAGTGGAAATGTCTTGACTTTGCATGTACCAGTCTCTGGAGTGTTCATTTAAAAATGTCTTCAGTAAAAGTATTGAGACACAAACCCCACAACAGTAATTATTTGTATCTGTATGGCTTTTCTCAGCTTTCTAGAAGAGCAGAAAGGATGTAAGCTAAGCTCTGGCATTCTCGCCATCTCTGCTACAAGAATTGCCCTCCTGATTCTGCTATTTATTTACTATCTGCACAGCGTCGTCTAGTGGCCAAAGGGGAGAAGTGCAGGCTGTTTACATTGGAAGTGTAGCAAGGTACTTAAAGTTTGATCTATTTTTGTGTGACTTGGACCTTCTAGCAATGACAAGTAGAGAAAGAGGAGAAACCACACAAATTGTGGATAACAGCGAATATTGGACCATGTGGATTCCAAACACTATGAAACACTTGTGAATGAATGTGCTATCAAAAAACATTCCTGGTTGCCCTAAAGCGAAATAATCAGAATCAATGTTTTATTTACAAACCATAAACTGTAGAAATGAAAGTTGGTAGCGGTTTAATTGCTATTTATAGGGACTATTCATAGGATTCAGATATATTTGGCAGACTAGATGGGCCAAATGGTTCTTATCTGCCGACACATTCTATGTTTCTATGCTATGGGCATCAAGAAATTCCTTTTTGCTAGCAGATATCCCAGGCCATTCCTATTCACATAGGTTCTGTAATTAGTATGTCATATGGCCATAGACTTAGAAGGATGCTGTCATGGTAGTGGAGAACCCTCTGTGTCACCAAACGAATACAGACCCTAAAAAGGGCTAAAGTCCAGAATCTCTAAGATGAGCCCAGTATGCACTGACCCACCTCACAAAATGATACAATTTGGCGCACAGCAGTTTCTGGTTGGGATCTTAGGATATACTCAGACTGGCAGCAGGTGGCAGAACCAAGACTAAGTACAGAAATGAAAGGCAAAATCATGGTCCACAATCAGGGGTTTCAGATGAGGATTATTACAAAAATGGGCAGAAGTTGGGGTGGGCAGCAGAGACAGCTGGGGGCAAAAGTTCTCAACGGGGGTTAGAAACAAGACACCTTGACTCCAGTTACTGCGACTTTTACTTCTGATTTAATGAGGCCTTTGCTCTGGCCATTTTAAAATTGTATAGAATATGACCTGCAGGTAAAACTGTTAAGCTGACAGACATTTCAAAGGAGGAAGAGGAAGCTACATACACTATATTGTCAAAAGTTTTGGGACGCCTGCCTTTACACTCGCATGAACTTTAATGGCATCCCAGTCTTAGTCTGTTGGGTTCAATTTTGAGTTGGCCCACCCTTTGCAGCTATAACGGCTTCAACTCTTCTGGGAAGGCTGTCCACAAGGTTTAGGAGTGTGTCTATGGGAATGTTTGACCATTCTTCCAGAAGCACATTTGTGATGTCAGGCACTGATTGATGAAGAGGAAGGCCTGGCTCGAAGTCTCCTCTCGAATTCATCCCAAAGGTGTTCTATCGGGTTGAGGTCAGGACTCTGTGTAGGCCAGTAAGGTTCCTCCACCCCAAACTTGCTTATCCATGTCTTTATGGACCTTGCTTTGTGCACTGGTCCAAATCATTTGATGGAGGGAGGATTATGGTGTGGGGTTGTTTTTCAGCGGTTGGACTTGGCCCCATAGTTCCAGTGAAGGGAACTCTTAAGGCGTCAGCATACCAAGACATTTTGGACAATTTCATACTCCCAACTTTGTGTGAACAGTTTGGGGATGGCCCCTTCCTGTTCCAACATGACTGCACACCAGTGCACAAAGCAAGGTCCATAAAGACATGGATGAGAGAGTTTGGGGTGGAGGAACTTGACTGGCCTGCAGAGTCCTGACCTCACCCCAATAGACTCCTTTAGGATGAATTGGAGCAGAGACTGCGAGCCAGGCCTTCTCATCCAACATCAGTGCTTGACCTCACAAATGCGCTTCCAGAAGAATGCCTTGTGGACAGTCTTCCTAGAACAGTTAATAGGAAATTAGTGCAGCGCTAATTTCCTATTATTGATTTTTTTTTTTTTTTTTGGTTATTTAGATTACCTTTGAGTGTCAGCTGCTTTTGTCTTTAGTGGAGGTGTATGCGCTGATATATTTTCACTTTTGCACTTCCTAGAAGAGTTGAAGCTTTTAAAGCTGCAAAGGATTGGCCAACTCAATATTGAACCCTACAGACTGATTGGGATGCCATTAAAGTTCATGTGCGTGTAAAGGTAGATGTCCCAATACTTTTGACTATAGTGCAGGCATATAGTCCTGATGGGAAACATGTCGATTCTGCAGAGATACACCTACAGCAATGACGCTTGCAGATACTAGAACCGATCGGGTATAGTGAGAATGAACGGTGATATAGTGGTCAGATGGGGGAGCATGATCTGACTACCCCAAAACCATGATCATTAGCTGCGTGCAGACTTGTATAAAGTACTCGAAATTTCTACTTGAGTAAAAGTACAAGTGCTCGATCAAAAAGTGACTTGAGTAGAAGTGGAAGTGCTCGCAGAAAAAGTTACTTAAGTAGAAGTACTAAAGTATTCAACATTTTTTTTACTTAAGTATTGCAAGTAGTTTTTTCAAAAAATTTGCTACTTAAGTACTAAAAGTAAAAAGTACCAGTAGTTTTGAAAAAAAAATTCTACTCAAGTACTGAAAGTAGAAGTACAAGTACTGTGTTATGTAGTTATTAAAGAAAGAAGTCAAAAGTTTGAACATCATATTGGTTTTTATTATTTCAAATGATTTATTCAAATGATTAACCTGTGTTTGTTAGTAGTTTCTTGATGCACTTTAAGCGCTGTAGCACCATTTATTTGTTTGTTTCATATTTTCTTTTTATTGGAAAGATTTGGTATAGCAGCTTTTATTATACACAGCCTTTATTTTCGTATGCGCTGATTTACAAATGACATTATACACATTTTTTTGAGCTTTATGCAACCTGCCATCTACTGTTCTGGCAGTGGTAATTTTTTTAAAAGTAACGAGTAACTATGCAGCACAAAAAAAAAATACTTGAGTAGAAGTATCGAAATCATCGAAAAAATGTAGTGAAGTAAAAGTAGAAGTAGGAGAAAAAAATTCTACTCTAGGAAAGTACAGATACCGCATTTCGGTACTTAAGTACAGTACTTAAGTAGTTCTACTTCGTTACTATACATCTCTGGCTGCGTGTTTGGTTTACATAGGGGCTGGTGTGCTTCAGCGCTACCTGGATAAAAAAAAAAAAAAAAAAGTTGAGCCTCCTGTATTCATTTCTAGGTTTCATTTTTTAATTTTGTTTGGGTGGTAACTTTAAAGTGGAGTTCCTCCCCCCCTTCCCCCCTCCAAAAATTAAAAGTCAGCAGCTACACATACTGTACACATACTGTAGCTGCTGACTTTTTTAATATTTAGACTCTTGCCTGTCCTGGATTCCAGCGATGTGGGCACCGCAGCCGATGTTTCCATCGGCTGTCGGGTGCTGCCATTGCCGGTGAGGGAACCCGGCAGTGAAGCCTTGTGGCTTCATGGGCGGGTCCCTACTATGCATGCGTGAAGCGCGCTGCGTATTCGGATTGGCTCGATTGAAGGGTAGGAGGAGGGGACCTAACTTCGCTGCAGCGCCATTTCCCGGAAGTGGGGAAGGGTACCGGTCAAAAACAGGTACCCGTTACCCCCAAATGTGGCACCGGAGGGGGGGGGGAAGCAAATGAGCAGAAGTTCCACATTTGGGTGGAACTCCGCTTTAAATTGATGGTGGAAGGAGTGTGGTGGGTACCTTGCATAAACTATTTCTTGAAAAAGGTTTTTGAATTTTTGATTCCCAACCCAATAGCAAATGGCTAGGAGGTGTCTCCCGCTGCCTCTTATGTGGGGTTCTAGCCTAATCCAGCCAACGATGTTGGACGATTTCTCATGCTTGTGGCCAATTTTATGCCTCGTACACACGCAACGATTGTTGGCCGTGAATTTTCGGCCAACGTCCGATCAGACGATTGTCAGCTTGTTAGTATGATGCTACCGACAACCGACTGCGACTTTTCGGCCGAACAAAATCTGGTGTGCAGGCTATAAAATTTTTGTTGGCCGTCAACAGAACAGCCGATTTTCCGTCAGTCAGTACAGATTTCGGCAGACAAAAATCAGATGAGCAAGACTGGGCATGCTCTTCTGCAGTTGGTTGTGGTTGGCCGAGAAAATTTGTGTGCAGTCTAGAGCACATTTCAACCAACACGACAACACTGGACAAAAGACGGCCGATCGGTCGGCCGATAATCGTTGCGTGTGTACGAGGCTTTACGTTTTGTATCTCATTCCTTTTTGTGTTTCTCTAAATTTCTTTTTGTAGTATCTCCGTACGCTTGTCTTGTAGTTAAAGCCTAAAATAAGATTGGAAGTCTCAGGAAATGTTGCTGATCTCGTGCTAATTGGAGAAGAGAACTTTTAAACCTTGCTGTGTGTCGAGTTCATTGCTGACCTTTTGTGTCTTCCAGAAATTTTCCGGAGTTTCTTTCAGGTAGTCTCCATGACAGCAGCAAATAAACCAATAAAGAGCAGCTCTCCACAGCGTATTTACTCTTTCTTGTCTTTTGCTCTCCAAAACCCATGATAAAATGTGAAGTGCAGCTTGCTCTACTTTGTGTGTACTTTTCTCTTACTAGTTTATGTGCAGTCTATTTTTGGGTTGGCTTTTTATTGCTACAATCAGCTTTTCTTTTTTTTTTTTTTTTTCTTCTTCTTCTTTTTCTTTGTTCCCTGCACCCAAGTTAAATTGAGCTAAATGGATTGGTAATGATTGTAACCCACAAATCTAATTGGGTCTTTAAAGGCTTATCTGCATATGTTAAGAATGCTCTTTAATCCCTCAGCCAGAGTCCAGATTGAGTTTAGAGGCTAAAGCCTAGAATACATGACTGAGTTTATATAGTTGCAAAGATTGGTTGAAAAAAACAGAAGCCTGTCTAGTTCAACCAATTTAAAGGAAAAATAAATAAAAATTCTACAATCCCTTATACACAACCTATACCCACAGTTGATCCAGAGGAAGGCAAAAAAAAAAAACCTCAGCAAAGCATGATCTCATTTACTACAGCAGGAGTAAAAAATCCTTCCTGATCCCGAGACACAAGCAGGATATTTCCTGCATCAGCTTTGCCTATAAATATTAGTATCCAGTTGTATTATGTACATTTGGGAAAGAATCCATGCCTTTTTTAAAGCAATCTACGGAGTCAATTTCAGCTGGTTCCTGCTGAATCAATTTGAGCTGTAGGTGGCCCTGTTGACACAACCTGGCTTGACAAACTTTGACCTGAAAAATTGGTTGGTGGAAAATTGTTGCCTGAATAGTGTGTGCATTAAGAGTATTCAGAAAGCAGCAGATGACCACTATCAGAAAGCAATATTTGACACATATTCGTCCATCCAGGTTTAGTGTGGATGAGGATATTATTCAGTCTGTGGAGCTGTATGGTCCGCTTTAATGGTGTTTTAATAGGGTTATACCGTGTTTTTTTTTTTTTTTTTTTTTTATCTCTGGGGTGGTGCAGTATATGTAAATGCTCAATGTGTTTATAAAACAATAATGTGGGGGTGCTTCAGTGTCCTCATGTGCAATGCCTTACTGTGCATTGTACATGATGT
Source organism: Pelophylax lessonae (assembly GCF_965119305.1). Taxonomy (NCBI): domain Eukaryota; kingdom Metazoa; phylum Chordata; class Amphibia; order Anura; family Ranidae; genus Pelophylax; species Pelophylax lessonae. The sequence goes on along the minus strand of NC_138771.1, from coordinate 60,953,114 downwards.
TGGAGAGCCTACAACAGCACAAATAGCTTTGGGGGACTGGTTGTACAGCATGAAAGCATAAGATGAATCATTTCACTGCATCCCAGAGTGGGGCTTTAAGCAGACTTTGTGTGTGTTTTTTGCTTGGGGTGAAATTTAAATAAATAATAAAAAAAAATATATATCTCTATCTATATATATATATATATATATATATATATATATATATATATATATATATATATGTGTATGTATATATATGTATATGTGTGTGTGTGTGTGTGTGTATATATATATATATATATATATATATATATATATATATATATATATATATATATATATATATATATATATATATATATATATATATATATATATATATATATATATATATATATATAATCTCTCTCTCAGCGAGTAAGAGTACCAATACTTTGTTCAAATACTTGCCGATACCGAGTACAGGTCCTTTGCATTGCGATTTGGGCCAATAGAAAATGGGCGCATTTGCACAGCAAAGAATATCATGTGATTTTTTTTTTTTTTTTTTTTTTTTTTTTTTTTTTTTTTTTTTCCCCCACCATGTAAAGAAAGGGAAACGCCATCTAGTGGGCAGTTTATTAAAAAAATGTTAAATCGCATTAAGTACATATCTGGTCAAATGCAAAATCTGCATAGTGTCCTGCCAATGATAGCAAATCACGGCTGATGAATGCTGTTGCTTTCCCCCTCCCCCTCTTGAAGGCAATTCCTGGCTTTAAAAATGTTTTGAGCAAAATTAGGAGTTAAGTAAAACCATTGTTGTAAAACCATTGTTGCCCAATATTTAAACTATCATTCAGCTGAATCTCAAAGGAGTGAGCTTTGATCTGCATATGATGTTGGATAAAGCAACCTGACACGTTTAAAAAAAAAAAAAAAGCGAGAAATATTCCTATTAAACATTTTAATGACCCCTTTAGGGTGACCATAAATAGCTGTGTGTGTTTTTTTGTTTTTTTTTCCATTTAAATCTCTATTCAGCCTGCTAGTTAAAATGGGGGAAAAAAAAAGGTTGCAAACTGGTTTCCCCCATCCACACAAGAGAGGAGTGAAGAATCCCCTCCATCCCACCAGAATATTCTATTCTGAAAGCAAAACTATCCACTGTTAGAATACATCAATCAGCAGCTGTAGTCTGTGATCAACAAAATTTTTCCAAGCTTGGCCATGCAAAATAAGTCAATCTAAAGATTGGCTCTCTATTGAATGGGGTTAGCCACACATGGATCAAAATTCAGCTGAATAGGTTAAAATTTTGATCCATCTATGGCCATCTTTAGTTTACCCGATGCAGCCCTAAATAATATGGTTGCAGTGGCTTTTTTTTTTCCTTAACAATCATGCTATACTTACCTGCTCTGTGCAATGGAGAGCAGCTCTGAATCTCCCCTTCTGGGGTCCCCTGCCAGTGCTCTTGGCTCCTCCTCCTCTTCTCTGTGCACCCCCATAGGAAGCCACTTCTATGGTGGTCCACCTATGGGCTCGCTTCTGAGCAGGGCGGAGATTCCAGGAGACAGGCAGTTACGCTTGGAGAGCTGGACAGGGCCATAGAAGGTCCTTAACCCATCAGCAGGACCGGTATCTGCTCCTTTGTGGAAGGAGGAACAGGATGAGCACTGCCAGAGCCCTACAAAATGACCTCCAGCAGGCCACTGGTGTGAATGTCTCTGACCAAACAATCAGAAACAGACTTCATGAGGGTGGCCTGAGGGCCCGATGTCCTCTAGTGGGCCCTGTGCTCACTGCCTGGCACCATGGAGCTCGATTGGCATCTGCCATTAAACGCCAGAATTGACAGGTCTGCCACTGGCACCCTGTGCTTGTCACAGATGAGAGCAGAGTTCACCCTGAGCACATGTGACGGACATGAAAGGATCTGGAGAAGCCATGGAGAACATTATGCAGCCTGTAACATTGTTCAGCATGACCAGTTTGATGGTGGGTCAGTGATGGTCTGGGGAAACATATCCATGAAGGGATGCACAGACCTCTACAGGCTAGAAAGGGCTCCCTGACTGCCATTAGGAATCGAGATGAAATCCTTGGATCCATTGTCAAACCCTACGCTGGTGCAATGGATCCTGGGTTCCTCCTGGTGAATGACAATGCCTGGCCTTATTTGGCGAGAATATGCAGCCAGTTCCTGGAGAATGAAGGAATTGATACCATTGAATGGTCCCCATGCTCGCCTGACTTAAATCCAATAGAACACCTCTGGGATATTATGTTTTGGTCTATCCGATCCTGCCAGGTTGCACCTCAGTCTGTTTAGGAGCTCAGTGAGGCCCTGGTCGGAAATACCCCAGGACCCCATCCGTCTCATTGGGAGCATGCCCAGACGTTGTCAGGCATGCATACAAGCACGTGGGGGGGCCATACAAACTACCATTTTGAGTTGCTGCAATGATGAAATTTCAGCAGCATGGACTAGCCTGCTGCATCCTTCTTTTTTTTTTTTTTTTTTTTTTTTTTTCACTTTGATTTTGGGGTGTCTTTGAATTCAGCCCCTCTGTAGGTTGATAATTTTTATTTCCATCAAACAATGTGGCATCCTTTCATTCCGAACCCGTTACCAAGTCCATATCAGTATGGTGTGTGTATGTTATCTACAGTAGCACAAAACGAACGGAGATCAAAGTAGAAAGTCCATGGGGTGTGTGTTGTGGGTGTTTTTTTTTTTTTTTTTTTTTTTTTTTTTTTTTTTTTATTCTTGCTGGACTGGAAGCTGTACCTGGGTACTACAGTGCAAGGATCTCTCAATTTCATTCTTTGGATCTGTGCTTTCTGAATCTCTTGCTGCTTATATTTGGGATTTCTAGAGCGCCAACAGTTTGCACAGCTCTTTACAATCAAGGGAGACAGTACAGTTACAATACGATAAAATACAAAAGGGTTATGGGAACCCTGCTCATAAGTGTGTAAAATCTAATGGGTTGGGGCAAGTGGTAAAAAAGGTAATCACTCCGGGGGGGGGGGGGGGGCGAGGAGCTGATGGAAGAAATAAAGTTCAGTTGTTAGGTGGAGGTGGGATAGGCCTCTCTGAAGACATGAGTTTTCAGGGATTGCCTAAAGCTTACGACAGTAGAAGATGGCTGTACAGATTGATGTAGAGGGTTCCAGAGAATGGGGGTGGCTCTGGGGAAGGCCTGAAAGTAAGCACGGGAAGAGGAGACCAGAGAGCTAGAGAGCAGGAGCAGAGAGGACCGTTTTTTTAATTCTATTTTGCTAGGCAATCAGAAGCCAGTGGAGGGATTGGCAGAGAGGGTCTGGGCAGACACTGAGCGGTTTGTAAGATAGGGGAGTTTGGCTGCTGCATTCTAGATAGACTGTAGGGGAAAGCCTGTGTAGAAGTAAACCTAAGAGAAGGGAGTTGCAATAGTCAAGGTGAGGGATAACAAGAGTGAATGAGTAGCTTATTGGTTTAGTTAAAGGGGCGAATTTTAGAAATGTTACAGAAGTGAAGTCTAAGGCTTTGGACAGTGATTGGATTTTCGAGCTTTGCACAGTGATTGGATTTTCGAGCTGAAAGGACAGGTAATGGTCTAGGATTACACCTAGCACCCTGGTGGGACTGATAGTTGTATTTATTGATCTTTATGCTTCTTGCACATTTCCCTACCAGTCATTAGATCACAAGTCCTCAGGAAGCAGTTTTGACATGAAAAAGCAAAGTCTTCTCCTATACCAAGAAGGCCACCTCTGCACAGAGACACCATGCAGAACAAGGCTTGTTAACTCCGTAATAAGGAGCAGATCAGCTGCAGAAAACCTTTGGGCCAGTGGCGTAGCATGGGTTGTCAGCACCCGGGGCAAGGCAAGTAATTTGCGCCCCCTAACCCGCGGGATTTTAGCACTCGAGTCTCTTCCACTAGATTAGTTAAAGAAACCCTTACCCCCTAAGCACATGTATTGTTTGTTATGAAAATACTGATGTAATTAAAGTAAAATGCACCTAAATACAAGTTTGAATGACCAGCGTGCCCCCTTTCAATGCAGAATGACCAGCATGCCCCCTTTCAATGCAAAGTGACTTACCTGCAGCAGCGGCTTCTCCTCAGTTCCCCGCATTTCCTCGAGTCCTCCCGCCTCCTCCTTTCGGCCAATCAGGAACGGGTCCTGATTGGCCAGGAGGAGGATCCATGTGACAATAGCGAATTTTCATTTGCTATGGTCAACACAATGGGTGGGCTCGGGGCACACTTCTCTGTGCCCCGGGTCCACCCTTTTTTGAAGCCTATTAGAGCCTCTGGCTCTAATCAGGTGATTAAAAAAAACCCACTCTGTGACAGCGCCAGGCTGCTGACTCACTCACTGCTAAACTGACTGAGCAGTGAGGAGAGGCGGCATAAGCAGGGCTTGATTTGCAATGCCACCCCACCCTACACCAATGGACAGGTGAGGCACAGTCCAGCCCCGCCCCGACATTTTCAGCCATAGGGTGGCCATGCTGGACATCTCCCAGCCTAAAGATGGAGACAGCCACAGACAGTATGTGAACTGTGTGTAGTCAGACAAACAGAGTGCCACTGCGGATGCGCCCCCCCAGATGTTGCGCCCGGTGCGGCCCGCTCCCCCCCCACCCCCACGCTACGCCACTGCTTAGGGCAATACTTCTAACTAGTCCATTTTGTGCTTTGCTTTTTGGCTCAACTTCCATAGTTCAGGTCCATTTCGTAATAAATATGATCACATTTAAAATTTTGTTTCTCCTGAGATTAGGAATTCAATTTCAGATAAAAAAAAAAACTATAAAGTTGTATATACATGTCTGTAGAGGACTACACTTGACCGTTGGGCTGAAATTGTCTTCATTCCCATCAGCACTTAACCTGATTCATATGTGCTATATTGTGTTATCATTCTCGTAATCTCTCAGGCTAGTCACACAGCCATAAGTGATAAAACAAAGTTCTTTTAAGTTTTTATCATTAAAACCGATAATGGGTGCACTGATCTTTTTTGAATGTGCACCATTGTTTCAGCTGTAAACACCCCTGGCACCGGCCTTTTCTTATGGAATATCAGAGGGTTTTCTTTTTGTATGCGAAGCTTCAAACCTTGTGATCAGTTGCGATTGAGCTGCAAAGTTGTTGCACATCAATTGCCAGAAGGCAATTGGCAGGGCAGAGCATTATTAAAAGGGTTTGTGATTTTGTCAGAGATGTCTTTGTGTAGTACTTGATGATATCAAACTACTCTGGGTTCCCTGATGTAGCCACTAGATAATAACTTTTCCTGTACATAAGGCAGCATATGTGTGGGGTGCTAATGTTCAGCTTCTTGAGTTTCACAAGGGGATAAGGACACCTCACAATACACTTCTCAATCTGTGCTGTCCGTACTTTTCTCTTTCTTCTTCCTCTAGTGTATATGTAGTTGCTATTGTTTTGAAGTTTGTGACTTTTATTGTCTCCAGCATAGAGGAATGCAAGTAATGCCTTAAGCCCATGTTAAGGGGTTAAGCCCTACATGCCCATACTTGGTAAATGTCCTAGAACAGACTGACTAATTGGATAACTAATACCACCATTAGGCCTCTGGGGCGGGGGGAGGTGGAAGGAAGACCCTCACCAGCAGGGGATCAAGGCTACAGGCTATAATCTAGTTTGCTCGTTCTAAAAATGGACTGTTCTTTTATCATCTTCCATGTTTGTTTTAAAGTCTGCTTTAAACCTAATAAACAGTTGCTAAACA